>NW_023270268.1:89055007-89130824 GCF_011800145.1 Mirounga leonina | reverse complement strand
AAGAAAGAAAGAAAGAAAGAAAGAAAGAAAGAAAGAAAGAAAGAAAGAAAGAAAGAAAGAGAAAGAAAGAAAGAAAGAAAGAAGAAAGAGAGAGAGAGAGAGAGAGAGAGAGAGAAAGAAAGAAAGAAAGAAAGAAAGAAAGAAAGAAAGAAAGAAAGGAAGAAAGAAAGAAAGAAAGAAAGAAAATCTTACAAAGAAAGAAAGTTCTATCCATATAGGAACAGATTGTCTGTGTTGTCCCTGTACTCCTTCTTTCTCTTCCCTTAGGATGAGATTCTGGGAGTTCTCTACAACACCAACAGTGTAGAGCAATCTACCATGTGTGCAGATGTCTGTAGTTGATTTTGTGTGTAGCTATTTGCTAAGTAGTATCGCAGTAAAATGTAACAGGATTGACTTCACTACCGGCAATTTCAGCTGTGAAAATCACATTCCTTAGTATGTTTTCTCCTTCACACGTAGGTTACTACAAGATAAAAGTAGGCTACAGGCTTCATCTCTTCTCTCCTTCTAGAGAAAGTGGATGCCATACCCTATCAAACTGCACTTGCCCCCTCCTTACTCCTAGAGTTTTTATTTTCACCTTTCTAGCATCAGTGCTGGATTACCCAGATGGCCCACTGGATACTAGCAAATCAGGGTACCTTCTCTCCAAAGGAAAAAGAGAATTGAAAACAGTATTAAGATATCTGATGTTTTTCTAAAGATAGAAAGCTTCTACATCCAATTCCCATGTGTGGGTTTTCCCTCCATATATCCAAGCAATTCTCTGATACCAGTTGGGGGTCCTACAATTCAACTCAATTCTGACATGCTCTACCCAGAGACAGCATCAGATTCCACAGGCTAATGGGGCTGCATCCCCACCAGATTTCCCTCCACTTCGGATGCCAAAAGCAAGCGTAGGATGTTACCTGTGCTTCTGGCTGAATGGCTATAAATCTCTGGCTCCCCATAACCCCCTCCTTGGGTTTGCTTAATTTGCTAGAGCGGCTCACAGAACTTGGGAAGCCAGTTTACTCATTACATCACTGGTTTATTACAAAAGCATATAACGCATCAATTTCCAGATGGAAGAGATGCATAGGGCAAGATATGGGTAAAGGGCATGGAGCTTCCACGGCCTCCAGTCAAACCACTATGCCCAAATCTCCACCTGTTCACTCCCCTGGAAGCTCTTCAAACCCCGTCCTTTTTTGGGATTTTACGGAGGCTTCAAAACATAGGTATGATTGATCAAATCTCCAGTCACTTGTGATTGAAGTCAACCTCCAGCCTCCCCACCTCCCCCGAGATCAGGGGTTGGGACTGAAAGTTCCAACCCTCCGATCATGTAGTTGATTCCTCTGGCAACCATCCTTAGGTCATCTCACTAACAAAAGACATCTTTATCACTCTCAGCCATTAGGAAATTGCAAGGCTTTTAGGAGCTCTGTGCCAGAAACAGGGACGAAGACCAAATATATATTTATTATAAATCACAATATAGAGAGCACTAAAGCAGTCCTTAGGAGAAAAACCAAACCTTTGTTGGGCTTCCTTACACTCATCTTATGGATTAGTACTGTTTTTACTTTGATTTCCCTATGGGAGTTGGGCGCATTTCCTTTACTACTGACTGGGGTCCTGAGTCCTCCAAAGCACAGAGCCTTAAGACAAAGATCGATTGTTAACAATTTTGGGGCAGAGATGCAAGCCCAGGTCAGGGAAGATAAGGACAAACAAAAAGGGAAGCCAGGCAAACTAAGAAGCAGTGCAATGCAATGCAGGTTACCACCCTGGCCAGAGAGAGCCTTGAAAAGATCTAGCACGTCACTCAGTAGGTTCATTCGCTTGGCATGTGTTGAAAGAGACTGTAGAAAGCATTTTAAATGTCTTATTTCATAGAGGAGGACACTCAGTTTTATTTCCTGGGAAAACAACAGACAATGTAAAATCTTACATTTATAACACATTAAAATGTCGTCTTAGTAGCACCTTTGACTTCTCCCTATCCTGCTCCCCGCATATCCATCATCACTAGCCCTATCTCTCTTTCACTTCAAATCTCACCGCCCACTTGGCTTCTTCATAGTTCTCTCACCAGAATGAATAAAACACCGTCTAAGGACTCTCTGTCGCCATCCCTCCTTCCTCAAGTCACTTCAAACTGCCTTTTGAAAGACAATAGCTCTGGGGCACCTGGGTGGCACAGTCGGTTAAGCGTCTGACTCTGGGTTTCAGCCCAGATCGTGTCTCAGTGTCGTGAGATGGAGCCCTGCATCGGGCTCTGTGCTGCTTCAGATTCTCTCTCTCTCCCTCTGCCCTTCCTGCTCGTGCTCTCTTTCTCTCTCTAAAATAAATAACTAAGGGGCGCCTGGGTGGCTCAGTCCTTAAGCGGCTGCCTTCAGCTCAGGTCGTGATCTCAGGGTCCTGGGATCGAGCCCCGCATCGGGCTCCCTGCTCAGTGGGAAGTTTGCTTCTCCCTCTCCCACTCCCCCTGCTTGTGTTCCCTCTCTCGCTGTGTCTCTCTCTGTCAAATAAATAAATAAAATCTTAAAAAATAAATAAATAAATAAGTAAATTAAATAAAATAAATAAATAAATCTAAAACTTATATTTAAAAAAAGAAAGAAGAATAATAGCTCTGATCTCATCATTCTTCTGAAATATGCCTTCAGTAACTCCCTGATGCCTACAGCAAACTTGATCTTGGGTCAGAATCACTAGAGGGATCAATAAAACACAGATAGCTAAGACCCACCCCCACCAAAGTTTCTAACCGTTTAGATGTGAGATTGCACCCCAGAATTTGCATTTCTGGTAAGTTCCAGGTGATGTTGATGCTGCTGGTCTGGGCACCACACTTTGAGGATCACTGGCTTAGACTATAAAGTTCAAATGTCACAGCACGGCCCTCAGGGATTTCTCATTCTATTTTGCTCGCCTCATGTCCTGTTCTCTCCACCAAGCCCCGCCATGGTCCACTCACACCAGACTATCAACTTTTCCAAGCCACCATCTATACCTCGCTTCTTCTGGCCTTTGCTCTACCTGTCCTCTCGGGAATACCCCTCTGCCTCATTTTCCACTTAGAAATGTCCTACTCTTCATTCCAGGTCTCACCCGAATGCCACTACTCTTGGAACTTCCCTTCAATCTTGTCTTCAAATTTTGATCCTCTTATTTTCTTGTGTTCCTAATACTTTATACATATCTTTATTAATGTGATATCAAAATCCACTGCCTTGGGACTGCATCAGCTCCATCCTGTGACCTGATTGCTGGTTGAGTTCAGCAATGCAAAGTACCAGGAAGGTAGGGGGAGCTAGTGGGAACTTATTTGGGGAACTTACTTCCCTTGCTGTCTCCAGAAAGTAGCCATGGCTTCCCTGTAATGGCTCTCTCCTATAGGTAAAAAGCTCTTACCAGGTTTGAGGCTGCCGCCTCCGCCCCTCTGGCCAACTTAGTAGTCTTTTAAGTTTTAGCAAGCACTTTTAGGCCACTTGATTGATTAACTAAACCTTTTTTTGTGGATCTATCATGCACTGTTTTCTAGAAACACCTAGAACCCAACACACTTGCACAGCCCCCCCCCCCCCCAACCCCGCACCAATACACAACGTCCCAGCACAGTGATAACAGCACATTGGTGGCTGGTGCCACTGAGTCTGTACGGAATCAAGAAGAGTTACAGACCACTGTGCTCCCCTTTTTACCGATTAATTGCCCTAAGTTTTTTCTCTTTTAAAGATTTTATTTATTTATGACAGAGAAAGCGAGAGCGCACAAGCAGGGGGAGCAGTAGAGGGAGAGGGAGAAGCAGGCTCCCTGCTGAGTTAACCATCTGAGCCACCCAGGGGCCCCCTTAATTTTCTTTAAAAAGAAACCTCTAGGGGCGCCTGGGTGGCTCAGTCCTTAAGCGGCTGCCTTCAGCTCAGGTCATGGTCCCAGAGTCCCGGAATCGAGCCCCACATCGAGCTCCCTGCTCCGCGGGAAGCCTGCTTCTCCCTCTCCCACTCCCCCTGCTTGTGTTGTTCCCTCTCTTGCTGTGTCTCTCTCTGTCAAATAAATAAATAAAATCTTAAAAAAAAAGAAAAGAAACCTCTAAGCTGGGTTTTGGACAAGAGTCTGCCTTCTCCCCAGGTGGCCGACCTCCTGAAAAACCTAATACTCCTTTCCAACCAGGAGTATTGGCCTTTGGAGCGAAGTGCTGCTGAACTTGCCTTCAGGTCTCAGGCTCAGTACACAGTCCTCCCCTGCCCCTTCAGCCTACACGGTAAGGGGAAGGGGAGGCTGCTGCGCCATTTCTCAGTGGTTTCCCTTAATCCTTTGCTTCCACCTATAAAGGTAATTCCTTTATTAAACTCTCTTCAATTACCCACTTTGAGTATACAGGTTGCCCAAACTCCTTTTCAAAAGTTCGCCTTTACTGCCACTTTGCTTTTGTGACAGACAGAAATCCGAAGAGTATTTCAGACTTTGCCTCCTTTAATCCCCATGATAATATGAAGTAGCTAAACCCACTGCACAGATTTAATCACTGGGGTTCCACACCTGATGAATCGCAGAGCCCAGAATTTGTCTGACAGCAACGTCTGTCCCAAATGGGTGATATAATCTTGAGGCGCTGTTTCAGACCATAAAACCACAACGTAGGCAGTAGTGATTTTCAGAGAAAAGAAAGTGAAAGAAAAGGCACGAGCCCGTTGGGTGGGGCCGGGGCCGCGTGAGTGGAGGTGCGGAACTGGGGAGGGCTGCACCCTGCTCCCCCGGGCCCAGAGCCCCAGACGTCGGAAGAACTTGGGCACGAACTTGCGCCTGTGTGCACGGAGCGCAGGAGATCGGGAGGCCAAGAGCGTGAGGTCGGCCGCAGCCCGGCAGCCCGCCCCGCTGGCTGGCGCCCTTCCTCCGGGAGGATGGTGAGGGGCGCCAGGGGCGGGAGTGCGGAGGGCGGCGCGGGACTTTGCAGCACGGGGAGCCCACGGAGACCTCACGGGCCTCGAACCCCCTCTCCCTGGGGTGGAGCTTACCACCCTGACTTGTCCGGGAAGAGAGTAGAGTGCGGGGCATCGTTTTCCATGGAATCTTTGGTCCCTTTCCCCGCAGTTTTTACAAGTGCCTTATAAATTAGAGATCGTCATCTTTCATCTGTGATATATGTTATGGCTGTTTCCTTTCAGTTTGTCATTTGTCTTCTGAGCTTGCTGGTGGTGGCTTTTGCCCCATGCAAACGGTTTTTATTTTTATAGTAAAATTTACCAATTTTTTAATTTTCTTGCATTTGGAATTTTGGTCATATTTTAAAAGCTTTCCCCATCACCCAGGTTATAGTCATCCATTTATTTGTAATGCTTTATTTTTTACATTTAGATCTTTGATACATTTTGAGTTTATTCTTGTTTATGGTTTGAGGAATGGATCAAATTTTGTCTTTTTTCCAAATGGGTATCCAGTTGTCCCAACACCATTTATTAAAAAGATTAGTACTGCCTTAGTAACTTGAGATACCACCTTTATCATATACTAGATTTTTATATGTATTTTGACTGTTTCTAGAACTTCTATTCCATTGACATGTTTATTCATCTGTTGCAGAGAGGCTCTGTTATATATTCTAATGTCAGGGCTAGTTCCCCTAACAACTCTTCCTTCCCGCTGTTTTCCTAGCTATTCTTTTGTGCTTATCTTTACTTAGGAACTTTAGGATTGACTTCTGATTTATGATCAGTGGCAAAAAAAAAAGCTCCCATTGGGATTTGTATTGGATTTGCATTAAACTTATAAATTACAGACAGCTGACATCTTGAGATGGTGTTGAGATGTTCTAACCAAGAACAAAGGATGCCATTTCTTTGTTCTGGTTTACTTTTGTGTCTTTAAAGAGTGTTTATAGTTTTCTTACATAGAATATTTTCTTGTTAAGTTTGTTTCTAAACATTTTATCTTTTTTTTTTCTATTGTACATGAGGTTTTTCATTCACTGTATCTTCTCTTTGTGTATATGAATGCTGTTGACTTCCTTTCATTTTAAAAATTAAGGTATAATTTACATACAGCAAATTCATACTTTTTAATGTACAGTTCTGTGAGTTTTGACAGATGAATACAATCTTGTAACAACCACAAGAGATAAAAGAGATAAAGATATTAAAAAGTTTCATCAACCCCCCCCCCCAAATTCCCACTGGTTCCTTTGTAATCAACCTCTTCACTCAAGGTGCGTCCCTGGCAAATACTGGTCAAATTTTGGTCCCTATAGTTCCAGAATGTCATAGAAGTGGAACCATGCAGCACATGGTCTTTTGAGCCTTGCTTCTTTCACTTAGCATAATGCAGTTGAGTTTCATCCATGTAGTTAGACCTATTGCTAATTTGCTGTTGCTTTCTAATTTAATTCCACAGTGATTGGAGAACATGCTTTGTGTTATTTGAATCCTTTTAAATTTATAAGTTGAGATTTGTTTTCTGGACAGAATATGGTCTATCTTGATAAATACATTCCCATGGACAGTTCAAAGTGTGTTCTGTTGTTGGGTGAAGTGTTCTATCAGCATCCATTAGATTAAGTTGATTGAAAGTGTTGTTCAAGTCCTCATATCCTTACTGATGTTATGACTAGTTGAACTATCAATTACTGAGAAAGGATGCTGAAATCCCCAAGTATAATTGTAGACTTATTTCTCCTTGAAGTTCTATCCATTTGGGCTTTGTATGTTTTGAAAGTCTGTTGTTAGGTGTATATATATTTAGGATTGTTAATTCCCCTCGATGAATCTGTTTATCATTTCAGAAGAAGTAGAATAAAAGTTCTTATATTTATAAACATGTATAAATATATAAATATAGAATCTATAGTGATATATTGAAATTTATAATATTACATATTATATAGATTTATAGAAATATATAAATATAGAACTTTTAATCTATTACTTTTGGAGTGTTTTTTTTTAAGAGAGCAAGAGATCATGAGCAGTTGGGGAGGGGTAGAGGGAGAGGAAAAGAGAGAATCTTAAGCAGGCTCCAAGTTCAGCAGAGCCCCACATGGGGCTCAATCTCACAACCCTGAAATCATGACCTGAGCCAAAATCAAGAGTTGGGTGAACCGCTGAGCCACCCAGGTGTCCCTACATTTGGAGTGTTTAAAATTAACATTTTTAACCCATTGGGGGCTAATATTATTGTAGTTAGTTGTTGATTATGACATATGAATTTATATCTAATTTTCTTCATAATGAAAACTAATATCCCAACAATATTTATTAAATTATGATTCATCTCTTTACTTTCTTATTCCTCTTAATACTTCATGTTAAGCTTTTTGATAGATTAAGGTTTATATCTGAAATTTCTATTGTACCTCCTGTCATATCATCTATTCTTAATTTAGAACTATTTAGCTTTATAATTACTGCTTAATGATGCATTAAAAAAAATTGGGTGGAGGATACAGAAAGTTCCCATATACCACCTGCTCCGCCCCTAACTCCCCCATTATCAATATCTCACACCAGAGTGGTGCATTTGTTACAACTGGTGAATCTACATCGACACATTATTATCAAAGTTCATAGTTTACATTAGAGCTTGATCCTGGTGTTGTACATTCTATTGAGTTTTGACAAATGTTTAATAACATACATCCACCATTATAGTATCATACAAAATAGGTTCACTGCCCTAGAAATCCTCTGTGCTCTGCTGTTCATCCTTCCCTTTCCTCTAATTCTTGGCACCCACTGATCTTTTTACTGTCTCCATAGTTTTGCCTCCAAATGTTATATAGTTGGAATCATATGTTATTAGCCTTTTCAGATTGGCTTGTTTCACTTAGTAATATGCATTTGTTTCCTCCACATTTTTTTAGGCTTGAGAGCTCATTTATTTTTAGCACTGAACAATATTCCATTGTCTGAATGTACCATATATTTATCCATTTACCTATTGTAGAACATCTTAGTTGCCTCCAAATTTTGGCAATTATGAATAAAGCTGCTATAATCATCCATGTGTAGGTTTTTGTATAGACATAAATTTTTAACTCTTTAAGCAGCATGATTGCTGGATTGTATGGGAAGAATATGTTAGTTTTATAAGAAACTATCAAACTGTCTTGCAAAGTGAACACCATTTTCATTCCCACCAGCTATACATGAGAGTTCCTGTTGTTCCACATCCCTTGCCCGCGTTTGGTATTATCACCATTCCACTAGGTGTGTAGTGGTATCTCATCGTTATTCTAATTTACATATCCCTAATGACGTAAGATATTGAGCATCTTTTCATATATTCATTTGCCATCTGTATATATTCTTTGGTGAGGTGTCTGTTGAGGTCTTTTGCCCATTTTAAAATCAGGCTGTTTTCTTTTTTTTTAAGATTTTATTTATTTATTTGAGAGAGAGAGAGCGTGAGAGAGAGAGAGCATGAGCAGGGGGGAGGAGCAGAGGGAGAGGGTGAAGCAGACTCCCTGCTAAGCAGGGAGTGCAATATGGACTTGATCCTAGGACCCTGGGATCATGACCTGGGCCGAAGGCAGACGCTTCACCGACTAAGCCACCCAGGTGCCCCAGGTTGCTTTCTTATTGTTAAATTGTAAGAGTTCTTTATATTTTTGGATAACAGTTTTTTTTATCAGTTATGTCTTTTGCAAATATTTTCTTCCAGTCTGTGAAAAGATGCATTTTAAAGTGTGAAAGTGCATTTCATTTGGTATTGTCTTGGTTTTGTTTTTAATTTTATTATGTTATGTCACCATACATTACATCACTCCTTTTTGATGTAGTGTTCCATGATTCATTGTTTGCAAATAACACCCAGTGCTCCATTCAGTACATGCCCTCCTTAATACCCATCACCGGGCTAACCCATCCCCCCACCTCCCTCCCCTCTAAAACCCTCAGTTTATGTCTCAGAGTCCATCGTCTCTCATGGTTCATCTCCCACTCCGATTCCCCCCCTGCTTCATTTTTCCCTTCCTACTATCTTCTTTCCTTTTTTTTTTTTTTAACATGTAATGTATTCTTTTTTTCAGAGGTACAGGTCTGTGATTCATCAGTCTTATACAATTCACAGTGCTCACCATAGCACATACCCTCCCCAATGTCTATCACCCAGCCACCCATCCCTCCCACCCCCCACCACTCCAGCAACCCTCGGTTTGTTTCCTGAGATTAAGAATTCCTCATATCAGTGAGATCATATGATACTTGTCTTTCTCTCATTGACTTACTTCGTTTAGCATAATATCCTCTAGTTCTATCCACGTCGTTGCAAATGGCAAGATTTCGTGTTTTTTGATGGCTGCATAATATTCCATTGTGTATATATACCACATCTTCTTTATCCATTCATCTGTTGATGGACATCTTGGCTCTTTCCAAAGTTTGGCTATTGTGGACATTGCTGCTATGAACATTGGGGTGCATGTACCCCTTTGGATCGCTACATTTGTATCTTTGGGGTAAATACCCAGTAGTGCATTTGCTGGGTCGTAGGGTAGCTCTATTTTCAACTTTTTGAGGAACCTCCATACTGTTCTCCAGAGTGGCTGCACCAGCTTGCATTCCCACCAACAGTGTAGGAGGGTTCTCCTTTCTCCGCATCCTCGCCAACATCTGTCGTTTCCTGAATTGTTAATTTTAGCCATTCTGACTGGTGTGAGGTGATATCTCATTGAGGTTTTGATTTGGATTTCCCTGATGCTGAGTGATGTTGAGCACTTTTTCATGTGTCTGTTGGCCATTTGGATGCCTTCTTTGGAAAAATGTCTGTTCATGTCTTCTGCCCAGGTATTGTCTTATTTTTTAAAATACATTTTACTTTCATTTTGTCAAATTTTATAAATTACCATATTGGTATCTTAACTGGACTTGAATTAAGAGATTTTATATATTATATCTATAACTTGGAGAGTATTATCACTTGTAATGTATTTATGCAAGTGCAGAGAATATCAAGACTTTATTTTCACCATTAATAATTCTCTTAAAGTGATCTCATATATCCTTATCTACATTTTCTCTAAGAATTGATTTATTGATTCTTGTTTTTTTTTTTTTAAGATTTTATTTATTTGACAGAGAGAGACACAGCGAGAGAGGGAACACAAGCAGGGGGAGTGGGAGAGGGAGAAGCAGGCTTCCCGCAGAGCAGGGAGCCCGATGTGGGGCTCAATCCCAGGACCCTGGGATCATGACCTGAGCCGAAGGCAGACGCTTAACGACTGAGCCACCCAGGCGCCCCTGATTCTTGTTTTTTAATAACAGTTTTGAGATATAACTTACATGCTGTAAAATTCACTCTTTAAAGGTGTACAATTCAATGGTTTTAGTATATTCACAGTGTTCACCACTATCTATTGTTAGAAATTTTCATCACCCCAAAGAAACTCTGAAGTGCATTTGCAGTCACTCCCATTTCCCTCCTCCCCATAGATCGTGGTAACCACTAATATACTTTAGTCTTTGTGAATTTATGTATTTTGGACATTTCATATAAATAAGATCATATAGTATGTGGCCTTTTGCCACTGACTTCTTTCACTTAGCATGTTTTCAAGCTTCCTTACTGTTGATGAATATATCAAAACTTTGCTACTTTTTATTGCCAGATAATATTCCATTGTATGGATATACAACTTTTTATTTATCTATTCGTCATCTGACGGACATTTGGTTATTTTTACTTTTTGACTATTGTGAATAATGCTGCTATGAACATTTGTTGTCTCAGGCAACTTGGGCTGCTAGAAAAAATACCATAGACTGGGTGGCTTAAACAACACTGATTTCTCATAGTCTGGAGGCTGCAAGTATGAGGTCAGGAGTTCTTGGTGAGGACCCTCTTCCTGATTTGCAGATGACCCCTCTTGCTATTTTCTCACTTGGCAGAGAGCTCTGGTCTTTTCATCTTCTTATAAGGACACGAATTCTTTCATGGTGGTTTCACTTTCATGACCTCATCTAAACCTAATTACTTCCCATCTGACCCCATCTCCAAATACCATCAATCACATTGAGGATTAGGACTTTAACATCTGAATTTTGGGGGCACACAAACATTCTGCCCGTAGCATTTGTGAACAAGTTTTTATGTGGACATATGTTTCATGTCACTTGGGTATATTCCTATCTGGGTGTAAAAACATGTGGGTCATATGGTAACTCTAACTTTTTGAGGAATTGCAAAACTGTTTTCCTAAGTGGTTGTACCGTGTTACAGTCCCACCAGCAAGATATGAGGGTTCCAATTTCTCCACATCCTTGTCAACACTTGTTATTGTCCATCTTTTAAAATTTTAGTTATTCTAGTAGTTGTGAAGTGGTTTTGATTTTCATTCTCTTAATGACTAAGGATGTTCAACATTTTATTATGTCCTTATTGGCCATGTGTATATCATCCTTGGAGAGGTGTCTATTCAAATCCTTTGCCTATTTTTAAACTCGATTATTTGCTTTTTTTATTGTTGAGTTGTAAGAGTTCTTTATATATTCCAGATACAAGTCCTTTATCAACTATGATTTGCAAATCCTTTCGCCCATTCTGTGGGTTGTCTTTTCACTTTGTTGATGGTGTTGATGATTTTAAAATCTTTCACAATATGTGGCTGTAGTATTTGTAAAAAATGATTGGTTTTGGTATCTTTTCCATTGCTATATTTATCGTCATTTCTTTTTGCCACCTTATTTTGATGGCCAGGAAGAATTTTGAAAAATATATCAAATAGAAGTGGCAACAGAGAACATTTTTAGTTTTTGTTTTATTTTGTTTTTTCACTACTCTTCTGAGTTCAGAGTAAGCCTCTTTATTGTGCTAAAAGTTCCTTTATTTCTCTTTCAAGTGTTAAGAACAATGAAAAATGAAAGTAATAATCTCTGCCCTCCCCATAAATGGCTACCCCATACCCAGTCTTCTTTGTGAATGTGCAGCATTTTTTATTTTGGTTATCTATAGATTGCCCTTTCATTTTGCAGTAATAAAAACTTCTTTCTTTTCAGTAATGAGTTGTAGCTCTAGTAATTTATGTCAGTGGAAGAACATCATTATTTATTGTCATGTTTGTTATTTTTTTCCCTGTGATTTGGTGAGTAAATCTGACTTAACAAAGAATAAGGGTTAACTTTATGCAGTCATTTAGCCAGAATTACTGTCTTTTTTTTTTAACAAGGCAATGAGTGAAATCTATTTTCTTCCAAAGCATTTAAACATCGGAAAGTAATATAAAGGCCAAATCCTTTCAAATCTCAAATCAGATGTAAAAACTAACATCTTAAGTGTTTCTGTCTCTCTCAAAATTGCTAAGTTGGAAGACCTCAGTACAAAAGTAATGCTTTTCAGAAGAGTGGATAAAACAGATGAACTGGAAGTGGATGACATAAGTGAATTTTCAAAAGACCCTTCACAAGTTTCCCTTTTGGTTGCATTTCACAATATCCAAGACACCATGACGGAGAATGTGCTCTCCTTGCTTATGGAGTCGATTAGTGGCCTGTCAGAAGCCAATGGTGACTTCAGAGTGGAAGTAATACCCAATATTAAAGTTGCTGTCATGACTTTTCTCCAAAAATACTGGTAAGACAGACAATACCTTTTAACCTTTCATTTGCAAATTGTGGTTGTATCCTACTTTGAGATTCCAGGCATCCCACAGTGGGTTTTGTTTAAAAGTTGTGCTCTAACTCCCGTAAGATAATTGCCAAGGGATTGTGTATTATTCCTTCTGGTACTACTAATACCTAGCATTTATCAAGCGCCTTGCTCTATGCTAAGCACTGTGCTGAGTTTTTACTTACTTCATCTCAAAACATGTAGCACTATGAGATAGGTACATTATTATCCCCATTTTACAGATGAAGAAATCCAGGTTTCAAGAAAATTAAATGACTTGGTCACAGTCACACAGCTAGTAAGTATTTGAATCAGAATTCCAAATTAGACATTCTGACTTCTGAGTGTATTTTCTTAACCATTGTGAATGTGCCCTCAAATCCCATGAGCTTAATAGTTATAGGAGTTTATTTTTATGACAATGATATGTCCAAATAGAGACCAAGATATGGTGAAGTAAGGCGGGGGTGGGGGAGAGAGAAATTAGATTTAGGAAACAATATTGTATTATAATCATCATCATTATTATTATCAGCTTACAAAGTGACTGCACATACTTGATTTCATCTAGAAAGGTAGCTATTGATCTATGTTCCCAAAATGGTCTTAAGTGGAGGCCACTGTTAATGATAGCTGTGCACTCATGCACTCACAGTAAGCAATGTGGGATAGGTTGAAGTTGACACTGTGAAATTTAAATTTATGTAGAAATATAGTATCTAAATTTTAATTCTTAGTTACAGCCTCTAAATCAAATTACTCTTTCAAATCTGTTTTCTTTTGCTATGAAATGAAATTATAGTACCAACAAACTGATTTTTATTTGTAGATGTCAGGACATCTGTTATGTTTTTGTCGGACACAATAGAGTTCAGCAACTTCAGATTTTCCCAAGACTTCTGGAACTGACAAGAACCATCAGGGTTGAAAATCTGCCACCTCGTGTTGATAAGAGTTATGTAACAACTTTCTTTGAGAACCCCACAAATGGAAGAGAAGGAGTAACCAATGTGCAGCTTTTCCCAGAGAAGAGTTCAGCCCTGGTTGAGTTTTCTGACTACAAAGGTAATCAATTTCTCTTCTTTCTTGATCTTTAACCATTTCATGCACAAATGAAGTCAAATTAGAGGCCACACAAATGATTAGGAAATCCATCAAAGCCACCCATTCTTACTGGAATATGCCATGAATTAACTCAAGGCTTTGAACAGGTCTCTGTGAAGATGTAGCCAGAAGAATTGTTTTTTGTGCAGTAACAAAAAAACAGACAGCAAAACTTCTCTTGACCTCAATTTCTCTGTAGTTACTGCTTCATTTCTTTGTTTCCCTTTGCAGGAAAATTTCTCAATTGAATTTGTCTCAAACATACCATTTCCTCTCCTCTTACTCTTTCTTAAATCCATTCTGGAAGAGGTTTTTGCCCCCATCAGTCCACCAAAATTGCTCTTGTCAAGATCACCAATGATCTTTGTGTTGCTAAACTCACTAGCCACTTTGCAGTCCTCATTTTACTTGATCTCTTAGTAGCATTTGATTCAATGATCAATGTCTCCTTCCAAATGCCTTTCTTCACTTGCTGCTAGGATGCCACACTTTGTTTTTTTTTCTACCTCAGTAGCTGCTCATTCCCATTCTTTCCTCATTTACCTTCTCTTCTTCAACTTTTAAGGTAGAGCTCAGTTCTTTTCTCCTTTTTATCTTCACTCAGTTCCTTGGTGCTCTAGGGGCTTTAAATACTGTCTCTGTATCCGTGACTCCCAATTCATATTTGCAGTCAAGACTTTCTCATGAACTCCAATGTCTACACTCATTGCCCACTAGACTTCTTCACCTGATTGTCTAAAAGTATGACATAAAGACAACATGTCCAATACAAAACTCCCCATCCTCCTCACCCTATGCCACCAATCTGCATTATCCACAGACTTTCCCATGTCAGTTGCTGAGGACTCCATCCTCCTAGTTGCTGAGGCCAAAACCTGGGAGTCTCTCATATCCTATACCCAATCCTTTAGGAAACCCTATTCACTCTACCTTCAATATGTATTCAGAATCGTCACTTCTCAAAGAGTACAATGAGAATTTAGAAAATTAAATGAACCACTTTAAGGGTGGTAACAATCTCCAAAAAACCTATGCCACAAAATAGTTTATATTTTAGATAATATAAATAAATACCAAATAAATATCATTTTTAATGGCCATACATCACCTGCACGTCCCCTCCCAACTATGATCCTTAAGAAGAGTTGATGAAGCCAAAAAGCATCCCTGAAACTATAGGTGGGGATAGAAGACTGGTGGGGGGTTAGGGAATGAATGAGGTCAAGAGAAGAGAAGCAGAAATTAGGGTCTTCCTCACATAGCTTCGAAGGAAACCAGTCAGTCAGGAAAGCCAGAAATTGAGATGCTCTCTGGAGAGAAAAGGAGCTCAACTTTCAGTAGTGGTTTAAGAAGCTAATAGTCTTAGGACCAGACTGAAATAATATCTGATTCTTCGTACAGCAAGGAATTGATACCACTGGACATTTTTAATTGGTACTTTGTGAGAAGACAAACGTTCAGTATCCATCACTTAGCCGACTTCTACGTTTAAAACTGTATCCTTAGGACTCATTCCAACCTCCCAAATTTGCAAAATCTGAAGGTCCCATCTCATTCACATACTTGTCACCTAGTCCTTAATGCTAGTGTTGACATCTAAAGAGCTTTTTTTTTTTTTAAGATTTTATTTATTTATTTGACAGAGAGAGACACAGCGAGAGAGGGAACACAAGCAGGGGGAGCAGGAGAGGGATAAGCAGGCTTCCCGCCGAGCAGGGAGCCCAATGCAGGGCTCGATCCCAGGACCCTGGGATCATGACCTGAGCCAAAGGCAGACGCTTAACGACTGAGCCACCCAGGCGCCCTGAGCTTTTTTTTTTTTTTTAACAGTTTTTTATGGGTATACTCTGGTAAGTGGTTAATATCTAAGCATATTCAATGTCTCTGGAGATAACATGTACGGGTTGGGTTATCTGAGAGCCTCAATCTGCACTCCAGCCATTGTGAGCTAAAGTAGCCAGCAGGGGAAGCAGAGTGATACGGAGCGTAGTGCAACAGTTTACAAACTTTTCGTAAACCACAATGCACCCTAAAAATATTTATATATTTTATATCCCAACCCATATCTGCTTTGCAAACAAAAACATTTGTTGCAATTTGGAAAAAAAAAGTTTTGCTACAGCATGCATTTCTTGCTAAGGAACTGATATATTCCATTTTCTATTCTGTTTTGGTTTTGTTTGGTTGGGTTTTGAGGGGTTTTGTTTTGTTTTATTTTTTGTTTTTCATTTTTTAAGACCCTTAAAAATTCATATTGCTGATATCGTCATTAGAGGTTGGCTTTCAGCAATGACTTTGACACAAAGGGTGGGGGAGAGGGGTTTTAACTTTATCCCCACTATCTCCACCAGCCTGCCCCTTCAAGCCATCCTGAAGAAGCATACAATCTGTGTTAGTTTTTTATTGCTGCCTACCAAATTTCGTGGCTTCACATAGCAAGCACGTATTATCTCATACTTTCTGAAGGCCAGGAATTTGGGGGCAGCTTAATTGGGTGATTCTGGCTGAGGATCTGTGATGAGGTTTCTATCAACCTGTTCGTTGGGGCTGCAGGGATTGGAAGGCTTGCTGAGGACTGGAGAGTTTCTTCTAAGTTCACTCACATAAGTGCTGCCAGCAGCCTCCGTTCCTTGCCACGAGGGCCTCTCCATATGGCTGTTCGTGACATGGCAGCCGGCTGCCCCCACTGAGTTAGATGAGGGCGTGGGGAGGGCGGCAGTGCCTTTTGTAATCTAGCCTCCGAAGGGATATAGCATCACTCGTGCCATATTCTGTTGGTCACAGAGACCATCTCTGATACAATATGGAAGGAAACTATTCGAAGGCATGATTACCAGGACATAGGGATCATTGGGTGCCATCTTACTTACACAGTCTAAGAAAGTACAGCTTCAAGACAAATTCCATTTATCACCCCCTGCTTCTAGCTGGGTTGTCACACCTAAGCCTTCTATATAGAAATAGAGCACCACTGGCCTTTAGAATCCCAAAGGTAGGGCACCTGGGTGTCTTAGATGGTTAAGTGTCTGCCTTCAGCTCGGGTCATGATCTCAGGGTCCTGGGATTGAGTCCCGCCTCAGGCTCCCTGCTCAGTGGGGAGCCTGCCTCTCCCTCTGTCTGCTGCTCCCCCTGCTTGTGCTCTCGCTCTTTCTGACAAATAAATAAATAAAATCTTAAAAAAAAAAAAAAGAATCCCAGGGGCGCCTGGGTGGCTTAGTCGGTTAAGCGTCTGCCTTCAGCTCAGGTCATGATCCCAGGGTCCTGGGATCGAGCCCCACATCAAGCTCCCTGCTCAGTGGGGAGTCTGCTTCTTCCTCTCCCACTCCCCCTGCTTGTGTTCCTGCTCTCGTTATCTCTGTCTCTGTCAAATTAAATAAATAAATAAATAAATAAATAAATAAATAAATAAATAAATATAAATAAACAAAATCTTAAAAAAAAAATCCCGAAGGTATATACATATATATATATATATATATATATATTTCAAAAGATTTTATTTATTTATTTATTTATTTATTTGGGAGAGAGAGAGAGATTGAGTGAGCGGGGAGAGGGGCAGAGAGAGAGAGAGGGAGAGACTCTCAAGCAGACTCCATGCTGAACATGGAGCCTGGCATGGGTCTCGATCTCATGACCCCAAGATCATGACCTGAGCCAAAATCAAGAGTCAGATGCTTAACCAACTGAGCCACCCAGGCACCTCCAAAGGTATATATTAAAATCCTTCTATAATTTACTAGCTGGATAGCGATGGTAACATTACTTCCTTATTCTCTTTCCTCATTTAAAAAAGTCGAGATAAAATCAACTTCACAGAGTCACTGTGAAGATAAAGTAGGATAATATTTGTGAACTGTCTGACACATAACAGGTATTCAGTCAATAAAGTTATTATAATTATCAAAGTAGGAAAGAATGGAAAACACATTACTAATTTGATGAGAAATACTAGATATGAATTGTGCTTTAGATAGCTATATGTCTCAGCTGCTACAGGGTAAGGTGTTATTATTAAATGGTGTTTGGATAGTTCAGTGTCCTTCATTTTGTTATGACTTCTGACATAAAAGTACTGTAATAAACTATTTCTACTGGGTAACATTCATTTGAAAACAGGCTTGTGAATTTCATTTAGAACCCTCCCACAGCCCCCCAACAAAAAAGCAAAATAGTTAGCTTAGATGTAAGATCAGGCCACTAAGTCTGCTTGGCTGCAAACTCACTGTCCCCCAAGTTGATCCATTCCACTTTGGGACAGTTCTAATCACAAAAAAAAAAAAAAAAAAAAAAAATAGCAATGTATGAAGCCCAAATATGTTTTACTTATTATCCTTGTTCTTCCTTTTAGAGTTGTAGAAATAAGTCCTTTATAAGATGGTCCTTCAAATGTTTAAGGACAACTATGATGTGTGGCTCCCTGCCTTCCATCCTACCTATTATCTGTACTTCTGCAAGTTAAATATATTCAGTTCCTTTTATATGTCCTCATGTAATGTGGTTTTGAGTCCTTTTACAGCATCAGTTTCTCTCTTCTGAACACCATAGCCAGTTTTCATAATCCCTGTGCAAAGTTTCGCACCTTGAACAAAGTACAATACCCCAGGCATTGCCTGTTTTCACCAGTGAAAAGTAGAATAGGGTTATTATTCACCATACATATTCTCATTACTAAGTTTTTCTTATTATAGCCCCAAATCTCATTACTACCCTTTTTTTTTTAATGAAAGGACTTCATTTTTAGAGCAGTTTTAGGTTTACAGAACACCTGAGCAGAAAGTAAGGAGAATTCCTTCTACCCCCAAACAGCTTTTTCCCTAATATTAACATCTTGCATTAGTGTGGTACCTTTGTTACAATTGATGAAAAAGTATTGCTACATTATTATTAACTAAAGTCCATTATATTAGAGTTCACTCTCTGTGTTGGATGATTTTCTGGGTTTTGACAAATGCACAATGTCATGTGTCCTCAATGACAGTCTCATACAGAATAATTTCAGTGCCCTGAAAATCCCCCGTGCTCCACCTGCTCATTCCTCCCTCCTTCCTCCAAACCGCAGGCAGTCACTGATGTTTTTACTATCCCCACAGTTTTGGCTTTTCCAAAATGTCATGTAGTTGGAATTGTATAATATGTACCCTTACAGATGGGCTCCTTTGCTTAACATAGGCATTATAGGTGCGCCTGGGTGGCTCAGTCATTAAGCGTCTGCCTTCGGCTCAGGTCATGATCCCAGGGTCCTGGGATCGAGCCCCACGTCAGGCTCCCTGCACGGTTGGAAGCCTGCTTCTCCCTCTCCCACTCCCCCTGCTTGTGTCCGCTCTCTTGCTGTGTCTCTCTCTGTCAAATAAATAAATAAAATCTTAAAAAAAAACAAAAAAACATAGGCATTATATTTCCTGCATGTCTTTGGTAGCTTGATAGCTCATTTCTTTTATCTCTGAATAATATTTTATGGAGGCATCCTGTCCATTATTTATCCATTCACTTATTGAAGGACATCTTGGTTGCTTCCAAGTTTTGGTAATTATGAATAAAGCTATATTGCTGCTATAAACACTCGTGCAAGTTTTGTGTGGACATAAATGTTCAACTCATTTAGGTAAATACCACAAAGCACAAATGCTGAATCATATGGTAAGAGTATGCTTAGTTTTGTAAGAAGCTACCAGACTGTCTTCCAAAGTGGCCGTACCATGTTGCATTCCCACCAGCAAATGAATGAGAGTTCCCGTTGCTCCATGTTCTTCCCAGCGTTTGGTGACCTTTTTTTTTTTTCCCTTCTTAAATACAGCTACATCACTGTTGATTTATACAGAGTTTAGCATCAGTCAAAATCCCTTAGATATTTTTATATGACTTAGCTGCTAAGCCACATTATCCTTCTCCCAAACTTGTGCAGTTACTCTTTGGACCTCCCTTAGTGCTTTTCCTTTCCTTTGGTGCTTCTCCAGATGTCCTGGAGTCTCTTTTACTTATCAGGTTCACTCATAATCCAGCTGCTATGTGTATTGCTGTGAAGGACTCACACTTTTACAACCTTCTCCAGAGGGATTGCCTTCGGGAGACTAAAGGTCTGGAGGCTGGAGGTTCCTGGGAGTTTACATTCTTCACCCAACTAGGATCACCCATAGACAAATAACGGACTGGTATGGAGGTACAAAAACCCAGCTCCCTGTTTCAAGTTTGGGATAATACTATGATGAATTTATATACTCCAAAGTCCTTGCAAGATCAGGCAGAAACCAGGTTTTACTTAAACCACATTCTCTGTCTTTATTTCTCATTTCCTACACGTTTTTCCTGAGGCTACAACTTTAATAATTCAGTTGCACATGAATCCTCATCTCAGGCTCTGCTTCTAGGGAATCAGAGCTAATTTTATTACTCTTTTTGGTTATAGCATCTAATTGTTTTTAATGTTTTTGACTATTATAACTATTCCTTTAAAAAATCATAGTGTATTTCTTTTTTTAAAAGATTTATTTATTTTGAGAGAGAGAGAGGAGAGAGTGCGCTCAGGGGGAGGGACAGAGGGAAAGAATCTCAAGAAGACTCCTTGCTGAGCCCCGAGCCTGACGCGGGGCTTGATCTCACCACCCTGAGATCATGACCTAAGCTGAAATCAAGAGTCAGACGCTCAACCAACTGAGCCAACCAGGTGCCCCAATATTGTATTTACTTCTAACAGTTCATTTTTAGTTGCTTATGCATTATTGTGTGTATTTATTGAATCTTTAAGAGCCAGTTTTTTTTTTTTTGAAAAAAATTACCTCTCCAATATTATAATGAATGTCAATGGGAAAATCAGATTAATTGTATAAACCTTCACTGCAAAGTAAACTTTATTCCATTAGGTGAGGATTAGCTCCGTTGCATTCATTCACATCTTTCATTGAGCTGCCTGACAGTGGTACTATTTTAGGTAGACATACTATATTTCAGACTCTCATTAGTTTCAGGATTTCTTTTTATGCCAAAGATTTTGTCTGAATACCTACCTTTTGCTTTTTATTTTTTAGTGGTGGACGCCTCCTTGGCCCAAGAGCCTGTCTTCAGTGAAAGACCCATCTCTGTGTTTCCATATTACATGACTTCGGCATTGCCTTGTATGGAAAGGAGAAGCCTCTGAGAAAGTTGCCAGCACCATTTCTGGTGGCTCTGGATCCTCTCATATGGAAGATCTTGCAGAAGAAGCATCACCTGATTGAAATGATAAATTATAAAAGGGGAATATGTCACTGTGAGGTAACATGGCCCCGAGTCAGCTGTAAGGGGCTAGAGGTAACATTCAAATCCATGGCCACTGAACTCAAGGAAGAACAAAGATCAATGTCATCAAAACCTGGAATGAGGACATTTCTAAAAACTTCTGCCTATCATTTCTAAATATCAAGTCACCAAATTGAATGTGAAGCCAACGGCATGGGAAGACATAAAAAAGAGCATAAAGGATGATAAGATTTTGATTGAGTCTGATATATTCAAGAAGATAGTCATAATAACAGGTTGTTTGGAGGATGTGAATAGAACTTACTACAATTAAAGACACCTACCATAACATTGAAAAGGAAAAAAAAAATTTACAGAGAATGTGGCTGGTTCTTCTAGATTTTCTATTCTTCACATCAATGCTTTGAAAAAGTCTATACCCCAAGGAATTCTCAGGGTTGGAGGCCATTAATAATGCTTGCACTAAACATACCAGAGTACATGCAGGAGAGTATAAAGAATGAAATTCCTGAGCAAGGGAAAAGGACTGTTCAAGAAGCCCACTCCCAGTCCTTCTGGAGCTTTCTATTTGTTATAGGAAGTAGAGTGTGGAAAATTCTCTAACATTGTTTTAAGAAAGAAAATTCATAACCTTTTTGAGTTAGATCAGGCATGAAAAATACCTTTCATTTCATGGGTTACTTCTTTTTTGGGGGGGAGGGGCAGAGGGAGAAGGAGAGAGAGAATCTCATGGGTTACTTACCAAGCAATTGCCTGCAGCTTTGTGTTGAGCAAGTTTCTGAAACTCTATCTGGATTGATTGAAAAAGAGTGTTGGTACCAATTAATGTCTGTCACAGGTGTGGATGACGAGATATATAGGGATGGGGAGGTGATGTGCGCCATGTTATTACCATTGGTAAGTGTGAGAATACAGTCAGGTAGATCAACACCTCTTCCTAGATTCTGTGAAGATCAGATTCACAGATTGTGCCTTCATCAGCTAATATTTTGACTTTGAGTGAGTGGTTTCATCTCTTTGTACAGTTTTTTTGTTTTTTTTTTTTTCCAGGAGAATGAAGTTTCCGTACTAGATGATCTCTAGTGACCCTTTAAATTCTAAAATTCTTTGGCTGAGTAATAGTCAAACTACAAATGCATTATCATGGAGAACTGAGGGCCATGTCTTACTTTGGGTTCCCCCAGAAGAGAACCTGAGACAGGATTCAAGTGCCAATGATTTAAATAGGGAAGTAAAAGGTACTGATAGGGTGTGTGATCAAATCCGTTACCGCTTAATCCCACTAAGGAAACTCAGAGTGAGTACTACCTGGGAGGCAAGGTTGCTGGGGAGCTTTACACGAACTCCTGTCAATCATTGGATGAGGGCTTGAGGGGGGTGGGAGGGCTGCTTAATTTACCTGCAATTCCTCTCTGCTACACCTGAAGGGAAGCAGGCTTTGGCACTACAGAAAGTCCTGGGACAAGAAATACAGTGGGAGGGCCGCCTGGGTGGCTCAGTTGGTTGAGCATCAGACTCTTGATTTCAGCTCAGGTCATGATCTCAGGGTCCTGGGATTGAGACCCAGGTAGGGCTCAGTGTAAGTGTGGAGCCTGCTTAAGATTCTCTCTCTCCTTCTCCCTCTGCCCCTCCCCCCAAAAAAAGAAAAGAAAAGAAAAGAAATACAGCTGGAAATATGACCAGAATGCCCTTACGTAGTAAGAGCCAGAGGGTATGAACAGGGTCTGCTAAGCTACAATTCTTGGGGGAATAAGTAAAAGAGCTCACTGGCATTTGGAGTTAAATATAGCTGATGCTCAAAAATCGTGATAGTAAATTATTTGTTTTTGAGTCTTAGGGTTGGATTATGAGTTGAGTTAGAGAGGTGTGGAATCTAAGGTTATTTCTCAGAGTTATATGAGAAAAATCTCCAGATAGCATTGGGTCATTATTTTTACTGTTTTCTCCACAGTCAACAGACCAAGTCAGCTGGAAAAATTATCTTTCCAACAGTAATGTGATAGCCTCAACCCAAACCAGAGAAGGTCTAAACCTCGTGTTGATAAGTGGAGATGTTATCTATTTCCAAGTAAGTGGTGCTATTTAGTAAATCCGATAAGAAACAATGGGGCCTAATTCACCAGTTCTGTAATTTAAGGTCAAAGGTTAAGATCTTATAAATTTGAGGAGTTAAACCCACCTGAAGTTTAAGCACGGCTATACTTAACCATCCCCTGTATTCCACATGTTCTCATGTGAAGAGATCCAGGTTGACCACAAACACCGGTGTGCACATCTACCTCTTTTATTTCTCTATAACTTATCTTGACCTACTTTCAACCCAGTTCTATTCCAATCATCATTTATGGGGAGGAGATATACACATCATTTTATAATATCACCCTTCACAAAAGTACCCTGTCACTTCTGTCTGAGCACTTTCTGAGACAAAGGCAGAATGGGAAAGGAGAAAGATTACCAAGGCAGGTACTAAAATCTCAGCTTGGCTTTTACTTGCCTCTTCTCCTATTGCTTTGCCCCCTTGGAATCACCAGTTAGCAGGAGATGCAAGCCCTATATTCTATCTATAGTTGACATTCACGATACTCAATCCTGGCTGCATGTCAGAACCATCTGGGAAACTTTCAAAAATAGAGCTGCCCAGACCCCACCCCTAGAAATTCTGATTTTAATTGGTCAGGTATGTGGTCGGGGGGGGGGTCAGTAGTTTTTTTTTAAGAATTCCAGGTGATTCTAATATGCTGCTAAGGCTGAGAATTACTGATTCGGATTCTTCTTCAGAATTCTGTAATTTCCACCATTTTGACACTTGCTATTTACCTTCAGAGGGCATACACTCAAGATTAATGGAAAGAGAATTCTTCTGAGAAATTTGGAGACTCATGGCTTATGAGCCACTGGAAATATTCTTTGCTTTTGTGCAGCTAATGAGATGGCAGCAGCCACTTTCCTCATGTTCTCTAGAGTAGCTAGAGTCCTTAAACTCCTTTGTCACATGGTTTCAGGACCTTGTTCTCAGATCTTCAGGTTGAAAAGGTGAATCTTATAATTTTACCCAGACTTAAACTGGCACTAATCAAACTCAAAAGACTTATTTGTAAAACTAGAATTGTAATTATTTAATTGCAATGAGGAAGCTAATTGCTATGGCTACTGGTAAAAAAAAAAGCTCTGTAGCTGCCTATTATGAGATTGCTTGGTGGGCATTCTCAGATCAGAAAAGAACTAGGTAACATAGAAGTACAGTAAGTTTCTTTGTCAGTCTAGGAATAGACATAGTGTAGTGGTTATGCAGACCAATGACAAAGCTAGTTTTGGCAGGGTTCAAATCCCACTCTACCACTGGCCAGCCATTGATCTTAGTCAACAACTCCCTTGGACTCAGTGTCCTTAGCTATAATTATGGATGATGACAATATTAGTGTTGTGAGGTTTAAATAAAATAATCCACATAAAGCATTTAGCACTTCCCTGGCACATAGCAAAAACTCAGAAAATGATAGCTACCGTTGTTAGCCACTTACAACAGACTACTCTACGTTTTACCTGACCCAATTAGTGCTGCAATCTAGTTGAGATAGATATTCTGTACCTTCATCTTATAGACAAGGAAACAGGTCTTTTCACCACATAGTCTCTTAAGTTGATTATTAAACTCTTGACAACTCAGTCAGGATACCTATTCTCACCATTGGATGATGCTGTTTAAACTTTGGAGTCCTCTAACTCTTTCTTCTCTGAGTTCCTTTCCTTATCCCACCTAGTTTCCCAGCCTCCTTGCACACTCTCTCTTGTATATGCCCTTTCCTTTTCATTCCCACAGTCAACTCGTCCTTCAGCACCCCCAGTCACCTCTCTCACCCTCCAGTCTGTTCTCTCCATAGCTGTTTGATGCATGTTCATCAGAAGCTCCCTGCTGCCTGTAGCAGAAAGTCCAAAAAAGTATGAGCTTTCAGAGTCTTCCATCGTCTGGCCCCAAATCTCTTTCCAGCCCTGTCTCTCACCGTTAGCACTCTCCATTAGCTAAATTGGACTACTTTCTGACCTTTCTCAATTCTTTGTGTTTTCTTAAATATCCACCCACCCAGAATGCTTACTGCCTTCTTTCTTCCTGTCCCAGCTTCATCCCTTATCCTTTTTGCATAGACTTTACTAACCAGTCCAGTTTAAAGGATTCCTGCCTTTTTTGAATTTCTATAGCAATTACTAATTGTATTTTTAACACAGTTTCTTTTGATTATCTTCAACTGATTTAAACATTAAGAATATTTTACTGTTTTACGTGTTAATATATTACTTCCCCAAACTGTGTAGGAATCAGTAAGCAGGGAGTGTGGTGACGGTGGGCTGGATCTTGGTTTTTTGGCAAGCTCACTGACTTTTGTCCCTGTGGGGAGCTTCTCAGGTCCTGAGATTAGTTTATGTTAACTAACCTCATATAAGATTGAGGAGGACCCATGGAAACCAATGAGAACAAAAACACATCAGTCCAAAACCTATGGGATACTGCAAAGGTGGTCCTAAGGGGGAAATACATAGCCATCCAAGCTTCACTCAAAAAAACAGAAAAATCCCAAATTCACCAACTAACTTTACACCTTAAAGAACTAGAGAAAAAGCAACAAACGATGCCTAAGCCACACATTAGAAGAGAAATAATTAAGATTAGAGCAGAGATCAATGAATTAGAAACCAGAAACACAGTAGATCAGATCAACGAAACTAGAAGCTGGTTCTTTGAAAGAATTAATAAGACCGATAAACCACTGGCCAGACTTATCCAAAAGAAAAGAGAAAGGACCCAAATTAATAAAATTATGAATGAAAGGGGAGCGATCACGACTAACACCATGGAAATAGGAACAATTATTAGAAATTATTATCAACAACTATATGCCAATAAATTGAGCAACCTGGAAGAAATGGATGCCTTCCTGGAAGCCTGTAAACTCCTAAGACTGAAACAGGAAGAAACTGACAACCTGAATAGACCAATAACCAGTAATGAGATTGAAGCAGTGATCAAAACCTCCCAAAAAACAAGAGTCCAGGGCCTGATGGATTCCCTGGGGAATTCTACCAAACATTCAAAGAAATAATACCTATCCTCCTGAAGCTGTTTCAAAAAACAGAAACAGAAGGAAAGCTTCCAGACTCATTCTATGAGACCAGCATTACCTTAATTCCCAAACCAGGCAAAGACCCCATCAAAAATGAGAATTTCAGACCGATATCCCTGATGAATATGGATTCCAAAATTCTCGACAAAATCCTAGCTAATAGGATCCAACAATACATTAAAAGGATCCAACGATACATCCACCAAGACCAAATGGGATTTATCCCAGGGATGCAAGGGTGGTTCAACATTCGCTAATCAATCAATGTGATAGAACACATTAATCAGAGGAGAGAGAAGAACCATATGGTTCTCTCAATTGATGCAGAAAAAGCATTTGACAAAATACAGCATCCTTTCCTGATTAAAACTCTTCAGAGCATAGGGATAGAGGGAACATTTCTTAAGTTCATAAAATCCATCTAGGAAAAACCCACAGCGAATATCATCCTCAATGGGGAAAAGCTGAGAGTGTTTCCCTTAAGATCAGGAACATGACCAGGATACCCACTCTTACCACTGTTGTTCAACATAGTACTAGAAGTCCTAGCAACAGCAATCAGACAACAAAAAGAAATAAAAAGTATTCAGATTGGCAAAGAAGAAGTCAAACCCTCTCTCTTCGCAGATGACATGATACTTTATGTGGAAAATCCAAAAGACTTCACCCCCAAATTATTAGAACTCATACAGCGATTCAGTAATGTGGCAGGATACAAAATCAATGCACAGAAATCAGTTGCTTTCTTATACACTAACAATGCAACTGTAGAAAGAGAAATGATTCCATTTACAATAGCACCAAAAACCATAAGATATCTTGGAATAAACCTAACCAAAGAGGTAAAGATCTATACTCTAGGAACTACAGAACTCATGAAAGAAATTGAAGGAGACATTGGGGCACCTGGGTGGCTCAGTCGTTAAGCATGCCTTTGGCTCAGGTCATGATCTCAGGGTCCTGGGATCAAGCCCTGCATCGGGCTCCCTGCTCTGCGGGAAGCCTGCTTCTCCCTCTCCCACTCCCCCTGCTGTGTTCACTCTCTAGCTGTGTCTCTCTCTGTCAAATAAATAAATAAAATCTTTAAAAAAAAAAAAAGAAATTGAAGAAGACACAAAAAGATGGAAAAACATTCCATGCTCATGGATCAGAAGACTAAACATTGTTAAAATGTCTGTGCTACCCAGAGCAATCTATACTTTCAATGCCATCCCCATCAAAATTCCAATGACATTTTTTGAAATGCTGGAACAGACCATCCTAAAATTTGTATGGAATCGGAAAAGACCCTGAATCGCCAAGGAAATGTTGAAAAAGAAAAACAAAGCTGGGGGCATCACGTTGCCTGATTTCAAGCTATATTACAAAGCTGTGATCACCGAGACAGCATGGTACTGGCACAAAAACAGACATATAGACCAATGGAACAGAACAGAGAGCCCAGATATGGACCCTCAACTCTATGGTCAAATAATCTTTGACAAAGCAGGAAAAAACATGCAATGGAAAAAAGACAGTCTCCTCAATAAATGGTGCTGGGAAAATTGGACAGCTATATACAGAAGAATGAAACTTGACCATTCTCTAACATCATGCACAAAGATAAACTCAAAATGGATGAAAGACCTCAATGTGAGACAGGAATCCATCAAAATCCTAGAGGAGAACATAGGCAGTAACCTCTTTGACATCGGCCACAGCAACTCCTTTCAAGATACATCTCCAAAGGCTAGTGAAACAAAAGCAAAAATTGAACTTTTGGGACTTCATCAAGATAAAAAGCTTCTGCACAGCAAAGGAAATAGTCAACAAAACAAAGAGGCAACCCACAGAATGGGAGAAGATATTTGCAAATGACACTACAGATAAGGGGCTGGTATCCAAGATCTATAAAGAACTTCTCAAACTCAACACCCAAAAAACAAATAATCAAGTCAAAAAATGGGCAGAAGACATGAACAGACACTTCTCCAAAGAAGACATACAAATGGTTAACAGACACATGAAAAAATGTTCATCATCATTAGCCATCAGGGAAATTCAAATCAAAACCACATTGAGATACCACCTTACACCAGTTAGAATGGCAAAAATTGACAAGGCAAGAAACAACAAATGTTGGAGAGGTTGTGGAGAAAGGGGAACCCTCTTACACTGTTGGTGGGAATGCAAGTTGGTACAGCCACTTTGGAAAACAGTGTGGAGGTGCCTCAGAAAATTAAAAATAGAGTTACCCTATGACCCAGCAATTGCACTCCTGCGTATTTACCCCAAAGACACAGATGTAGTGAAAAGAAGAACCATATGCACCCCAATGTTCATAGCAGAAATGTCCGCAATAGCCAAACTGTGGGAAGAGCGCAGATGCCCTTCAACAGATGAATGGATAAAGAAGATGTGGTCCATATATACAATGGAATATTACTCAGCCATCATAAAGGATGAATACCCAACTTCTACATCAACATGGATGGGACTGGAGGAGATTATGCTAAGTGAAATAAGTCAAGCAGAGAAAGTCAATTATCATATAGTTTCAGTTATTTGTGGAACATAAGGAATAGCATGGAGGACATTAGGAGAAGGAAGGGAAAAGTGAAGGGGGGGAAATCGGAGGGAAAGATGAACCATGAGAGACTATGGACTCTGAGAAACAAACTGAGGGTTTTAGAGGGGAGGGGGTGGGGGATGGGTTAGCCCGGTGATGGGTATTAAGGAGGGCACGTACAGCATGGAGCACTGGGTGTTATACGAAAACAATGAATCGTGGATCACTACATCAAAAACTAATGATGTATTGTATGGTGACTAACAAAACATAATTAAATTTAATTAAATTAAATTAAAAAAAAGATTGAGGTGAGAAATGAAACTGTTATGTGGCCCAAAGCCATAGGCACCTTTTAACTTATGATGAGGAAGTGCTCCCCAAAGAACCAGAATACTCAAAATCCACATGATCAAAGCATTCTCCCCTCCAAATTTGAATATGAAATCAGAATAAATGGAATTGGACGAATTGAATATTTAATATCTAGTGGCATCAGGTCATGACCCCATCTCACCAAAGGGATGGCCTCAGCAGGCATTGGAGAATTCTTGATACCCCTGGACAGGCTTGAGTGGACACTGCTTACCTTCACCTCAATGACCTTCCTTTGTCTA
The DNA here is from genome assembly GCF_011800145.1 of Mirounga leonina. Classification (NCBI taxonomy): domain Eukaryota; kingdom Metazoa; phylum Chordata; class Mammalia; order Carnivora; family Phocidae; genus Mirounga; species Mirounga leonina. Next base: position 89,101,608 of record NW_023270268.1, on the reverse strand, counting down.
GGTCTTCAGGACTGACCAGACCCCACCCCCTTCAGACAGACCCATTCTTTCTTTAGGTATGTTAATAAAGTCAGAACAATTACTCTCAGTCCCTGCCAGCCTAAAAGCAACTCTTTCTCTTTTCAGAGGTCTCTCTCAAAGGTCTGTGTTTTTGTCTCTATCTGTCTCACTATTTTTCTCTTTCTGCTTCTGCCTTTCATTCTGACTCTTCTTTGTCTGTGGTCTCTGGTTTGCTCATTTTCATAGCCCTATCCTGACTTATCACATGTTGACTTGACAGTAATGGGTGATGTATTTCCTTAATTTCTAAGTTTTAGAGCTCAACTCATTATAGTATCTAAGTACTAAGAACAGATTGTAAACCCCTTGAGGGTAGGGCTGACAGGTCAGTATGATAGACAAAACATATCTTATGCATTACCCCACAATACTTGGCAAGTCATAGGTGCTTAGTAATTATTAATTGATTCAATCTCTAACAAAATGTTGCTGTTTTCCTGAAGGCCGATGTAATTGTCAACACCGTTCCCATGAATCTTCAACTTGGAGGAGGAACACTATCTCAGGCTCTTTTGCAGAAAGCTGGTCCAAAGCTCCAGGAAGAGTTATATGCCACCAGGCAGGGAACAGAAGAGGAAGTAGGTAGCATATTCATGACAAGTGGCTACAATCTGAGCTGCCAAGCTGTCCTCCATGTGGTGGCACCAGAATGGGATAATGGAGCAGGGTCTTCTCAGCAGGTAGGGAAAATCCTTAGTTCTCTACTTCATTGGTAGCTTTGGTAATCTTCTGGCATGGTAGAGATCTGTGGTTCCCAAGCAAAGTGAATTTATTCCCCAGGGGAAATTTGGCTTGTTACAACAGTTACTGATAACTAGGAAGTGGAGGCCAGGGATGCTGCTAAGCATCCTACAAAGCATACATCAGCCCCTGCAACACAAACTTTTCTGGCCGAGGCTGAGAAACCTTAGTATTGATTGAACTTTGTCTATTTGTTGAATTCTTTATTACATTCCATGAACAGTCCATCAAAGCTACCAGTTATTTCAGAATAATTGATCCTCAAAAGTAGTAACAATTCTTGGGGTTCTCCAGGAATGGTATCTGAAAATTAGTGTAATGATCCTTCAGTATAACAAAGAGATGCAGCCAGAGCTGTGGTGAAGAATGAAGGGTCATTGCTCTTCTTTTGATGACTTCTCACCTCTTCTCCCAACTTTCTTTTTTTCAGAATATGAAAGTAACATATGTATATTAAAGAAAATGCAGGAAGTAGAAACACTAAAATAAAAATTATAATCCAGCCACCTGGAGATAAATTTGGTTAACATTTTATTGATTCCCTTCAAGTCAATTTTATACATACTTATTTCTTAGTTAAGATTCCCTTTCAATCATGTTTTAATCCTGCTTTTTTAAAAATTGACATAAACATTTACCCAATGTCCATAAACATTGCTTTTGATTGCAATAAGACACCACTGTTTATGTAGCCATTCCCATACTATTGGAGCCTCCTTCCTGCATGAGTTGGAATCTCTCTGGAACGTCCTCTCCCCCCCTTGTTTTCCCTTTCTGACTCCCTGGACCCAGACAAAGCCAAGAATAGCCAAGGAGACCTAGTCACAGTTGCTGGAGCCATAGCTCTTTCTGTTTCCCACCAGCTTAAGCCCTAACTTATATAAATGTATTTTGTACATTTCAGATCATGGCGAATATAATCAAGAAATGTTTGACAGCTGTAGAAGAGTTATCTTTTTCATCAATCACATTTCCCATGATCGGAACAGGAAATTTGAGGTTTCCCAAAGCTATTTTTGCTGAACTAATCCTTTCAGAAGTGTTCAACTTCAGTAGCAGTGCCTGGCAGAAAACCTTACAAAAAGTTCACTTTCTGGCATATCCAGGTGATGATGAAATCCAGCAGGTATGGTTACATATCTCTTCTAATCATTCTGACAAGTGAACCTAAGTGCAACCAGATGTCTTTATGGATCTGTAAATAATAATGTTTTCACTTCCCTGTCCATAAGTGTTGGTTGCTGATGGGGGGTTGTCATGACTTTACGAGATAACACTGATAACTCATACAGTCCTTCCTAGACAGTTTAGCAAGAGAAAAGAAAATTTGTACTTAATAAATTCTTAGGAAGAAGCAGAAAGTTATTGGCATTAAGAGTGGCCCAGATATTTTAACACTGACTGAATGAAAGCCAAGGCATGGCTCTGTGTATAGGGAAAAGACCAAATAAGAGAAACCTCAAGAATTTAGGGGGTTTTTTTGGATAGAAGACAGCCAGTCTACACAAGTTTATGAGGGTCTAAAGCTAGAAATAGCACTACAGCATTCAGTAGGAGAGAGGGCACTCAAAGCACATGTACTAAGAACTGAGCCAGCTACATCACCCTTGTAAAGTAGCATTCCTACAGATGCACTCCTTAGCTGGTTGGCCCAGTCTGGGTATCAAAATCTGGTTCTCATTCTTGAAAAAGTTATATTGATTTTATATAAATTGTGCACAGTTATAGCAAAAATGCAAACAACATAAAAGTACAAAGAAGAGGCGCCTGGGTGGCTGAGTTGGTTAAGCGACTTCCTTCGGCTCAGGTCATGATCCTGGAGTCCCGGGATCGAGTCCTGCATCGGGCTCCCTGCTCGGCGGGGAGTCTGCTTCTCCCTCTGACCCTCCCCACTCTCATGCTCTCTCTATCTCATTCTCTCTCTCAAATAAATAAATAAAATCTTTAAAAAAAAAAAGTACAAAGAAGAAAGGTACAGCTAGGTTTGAATTTTGATTTTGCCATTTAGGCGCTGAGGGAGGCCACCTCTGAACTTCAGTTTTATCATGTGTCAAGTGAATGTGGCAATAACACCTCTCGAAGTCGATGTGAGGATAAGAGAGGATGTATTTGAAGTGTTTCTCATGGTGTTTAGCACGTAGCACGCCTCAAACCTGGTTGCAGAAGTAGTTATTACTACCTTTTTGTGACCTGACTTTAAGGGCCATAGCAATAGCACAATTTGTAGCATAAATTACTAACGTTAGTGCTTTAAAAAGATATCAAATATAATGTTCTTTTCTAAGGTCTTGGTTACTCTCAGGCCTTTGGGATAGAATTGTGGTCTTTCCATGAAATAAAGTAAATCAGCACTGGTATTTACTGAGAAAATTCCTAAGTTGAACGGCAATCCTGTAATTAAAAAGTCTCTGGGTAAGAGGAAATCTAGGGAGGACTATTGTTCCTAGTTGATTTCTGGTGATCGATGCTCCAAAGAACTGGATTAATATGTTCACAGAACATTGTTGTAGTCAGTAACCATATTTCTTTCTATTTCCAGGCATTTTTACATAAATTCACTGAATGGGTGAGTGGAAATCCCAACAAGGACAGGATTCTCATGGCTGGAGGTAGCCAAGGTCTGGCAAAATTGTTCTGCTGAGAAAATGCTTCCTTCTGCTTAGTGGCTCTTCAGTGGTAGCTGATGTCCAGTAGGAGACAAAGCTAATTCACATGAGGCACAAATCAGTGATGAAGGAGGTGTTAGAGCACGTTCTATTGTCTGAGCACACAAAGAATAAATTATATGGAGGTTGTGCTGCCCCACCCCAGCAGACTCTAAGCCTAGGGTGGGTCATGGTACGGCGAGGCCAAAGAGAAGACCCAGAGACACCGATGGAGACATAGGTTTATTGGGGGAGCTTATGCACAGGGAGTCCAGAAGTGGCCAACTGGATACAACCTCTGCTGCCAGGATCTACATGCAGCAAGTTTTTATATCATAGCAACTATCATTGGCCCCTCCCCTCCTTGCATGGCCAGCGTTTCCAAGGAGATCAAGGCCTGCCACTTGGACAGTCTTCATTATATGAGAGACGTATGGGGTTGGTCACCACCCCCCCAAACCCAGCCCCTGATCTTGAACACTGAACAGCATGTTCTTTGCACGTTCTGCTTGATGGGAATATAGAGGGAGGACAGAATCTCTAGATTTTCAAGACAGTGATTCACAGGGGCATTCAGGGTGTGCTTGCACAAACCAGCTATCCAACGTGTACCATACCAGATGTGAACCAAATCTGGTAACGAGGCCAGAGTTTCTGAGATATGATAATAAAAGATAACTGAGGATGGAGGAGCCAGGGGTGGGACGCACGACCGCCCTGCACCTTCCTTGATCATCCCCATGCACTGCTTCACCTGTGGCGATAAGCGGAAGGCCTACCTGCAGCTGCTGTGGGCTGAACCCATGGAGGGGGCCTCCCTGGACAGGCTGCATTGCCTCCACAGGCTGTTGGCTCACATGGATATGAGACCTGCTGGAGCCTGACCATGGGCAGTCAGTGTCTTGCCCAGAGTTCCTTCTACAGAGGTGTGGGTAGCTGAGAGCAGTACCCGCCCCCCCCAGCCTCCTGGATGTGTGTCCTCCCGTTCTGAAGGAACCATCCAGTAAAGAAGGAAACTCCCGCTCTTTGAAAAACCACATGCACACATACAGACAACTAAAATGTGGTTGGCACACTGAACTTCACTGATTGCTTTCATATATATATATGAATATGAATATGAATACGAAAAAAATATATATGTTATTTAATCTATATAGTGGCCTCCTGGGCAGGTGGTTCTGTTGCCACTGCATCATATGGGAAGAGAGAGCTAAAGAGTTTAAGGGATGAGTAGAAATGGCACAGCTAAGTTGTAAAGCTTCAGAGCGCAGGGTGGACAGTAACATTATGCCGACGCGATAAGGCTGATTTTCTCAGAGCAACCCTGATACTGCTATCCCAGTGAGATGTGAAGCAACAGGAAAAGCTTATGTTTGGAGTTAGTGAGCTGTTATTTAACACTGGACAGGGGCGCCTGGGTGGCTCAGTGGGTTGAGCGTCTGACTCCTGATTTCGGCTCAGGTCATGATCTCAGGGTTGTGAGGTTGAGCCCTGCATTGGGCTCCATGCTCGGTGGGGAGTCTGCTTGAGATCCTCTCCCTCTGCCCCTCCCCCTGTTCCAATGCTCTCTCTCTCTCTCTCTAAAATAAATAAATAAAATAACTCTTCCAAAAAAATAATTGGACAAATGACCTAGACACTGAGACCATTTCCCTTTCTGTAAAATGGAAATAAAAGAATCACCTGGAGGTACAAACTTTCCATCATAAGATGAATAAATTCTGGAGACCGAATGTCCTGCATGGGGCTATAGTTAATAATAATGTTTCGTATTTTTTTTTTTTTAAGATTTTATTTATTTCTCTGACAGAGAGACACAGCCAAAGAGGGAACACAAGCAGGGCCAGTGGGAGAGGGAGAAGCAGGCTTCCCGCAGAGCGGGGAGCCAGCCCGATGTGGGGCTCGATCCCAGGACCCTGGGATCATGACCTGAGCCAAAGGCAGACACTTAATGACTGAGCCACCCAGGTGCCCCAATGTTTCGTATTCTTGAAGCTTACTAAGAGAGTAGATCCCAAGTGTTCTCACCACTCCCACATGCACACACACACCCCCAAAATGGTAACTATGTGAGGTGATGGGTGTGCTATTAGCTCAACTGGATAATCATTTCACAGTGTATGTGAATGTCAAGACGTCACATCATAGACCTTAAATATTTACAATTTTTATTTGTCATACTTCAAAAAAGCTTGAAAAAAAGTCTCCCAGAGATGTCAGCACGACCTGAGGGAGCACTTTGCCTTCTGTCCTTCCTCACGCCTTTCTAATGACGCTACGGCAACTTTTGCAGATAAGCAGATGGTCCAGTCTGGTGTTTCTGCCTCATCCTATTTAACTGAGAAATTGATCCTCCTGCTGCCACAAGGCATTATTTTTTAATGTCCTTAAAAAGGAAAACCCAGCCACTTAACAGGCTGGGAGGCATGGTAATGTTTGCGTTTATGTGGGTGGAAAGAAAGAGGACTGGGAAGAGAACAGGACCCCATTCTTTTGGTTCATTCTCCAGCTACTCTTTCATTTGCTTCCTTTCTTTTCAGGTACCTTCAGGCCTGGCTCCAACCCTGGGTTCACAACATATGAAATGAAAATTGGTACAGTTACTTTCCAGATTGCTACCGGAGATATTACCAAAGAAAAGGCAGATGTGATTGTAAACTCAACAACAAGGACATTTAATCTGAAATCAGGTACTTTATTTAAGCAATGTACATGATCGTAACTACTAACATGACCCACGTGTGGGAGGGAAATTGTGGCTAATGTTGCCTGAGTAGATGGAGAGTGTTGCAGAACATATGTAGGCCCTGGGATCAGAAAGACCTGGGTTTGAATCCCAGCTATGTCACTTACCGTTGTGTGGCCTTGGAACAATCACTTATCCCCTCTGAGCCTCAGTTTCTCTGCCTGTCAAACGTGGATTTCCCAGAGGAGGATTAGACGGGGCGTAGCAATGTAAAGCTGAGGTGTAACCCATGCACTGGACTTAGTCTGTGTTAGCTCTCATCCCCTTTCTAGCTCTGAACTATCAAAATTCCACACTTACAATTTAATAAGTTTAAGTTTTATTTTAATTTTCCTTTTTATGTAACTCAGCTGGCACTCGTATCTCACTTCTTGTAACTCTTTCCTGTGTTACACTGACCCAGAAATGAAATTCAGCCCCTTTTTCTTCATTTTTCCTGGAATGTCTGAGCACATCCATTGATGGAGCTACTTTGAGCAAGCCCTCCCCACATGTCTTTTTGTGTATAACTTACATACATGTACTCTTATGTTAATATATATTTTTTTACAAAGCCTTAAATTTTAAATTAAAAGTGTAAGATAAAACATAAGTAGAAATGGAAGTTTAAATATTTTCCAAAACTGCAAAATATTATGGTACTTACTAGGTAGGAAGTGCATATGTAGAATATCCATCCAGTGTATCGGCCATTCAAAATGCAGACATAAAGAACATTCAATTAGGTAAAATGTGATAAATTGAACATAGGCATTTGTCCCTGCCTTCTTTTAAAATTCCATTAAAGCAACAGTAAAGGAAATAAAAGGGTGTAAACCCAGAAGGAAAAAGAGAGTTGGAGGGAAACCAATAATGAACAAGAGACAGCAGTGTATTTTTAGAATATGAGAAGCAGCTAGCCAGTGGTGAAAACTTAGTATATGCAGGAGAAAACGGTAGCCCCTAGAGACACAAGAATTGGAGGCAGCAGGTACCTGGAAAGGCAGGGGACAAGTAAAGAGATGAAAACAGAATTGGATGCAATTCTGTATGAGTAGCACTTACGCCCCTTTGTTCTATCCTCCATCCATCCAATGCACCAGTAACTTCCCTTGCTCTTCCCTGGCCAGAGATGGGAGGTTTATTTAGTCTGTAGAGAAACCAACCAGACAGATTCTAGACGTAGAGGAGCAGGCACGGGTGAGATGAGGATGGGAGCTGGACAGTGTTCAAGTGAAAGTTCCTGTGCTGAACAGTGAGTGCCAAGCCCCGTTCCTGTGCATCTCCCAGAACAGCAGATGGTTTATGCCCTCTGAGACAGGAGATGGGAGGGTCCTTCCAGAGAGAAACCAACTGCCCTCAAGTCTAGTATTTACTGCCTGCTTACCTTACACTAAAGCCTACTGGTCAGCAAGCCTCCTTTACATGGTGCTCCCAAACTCACTCTAAATATGAATGGACTGGTGAAGATCATCTGATAATTGAAGAAAACCTCCATTATTGCAGAGACCAAAACAAACACACAAAAAAAGGAATTTTTTTAAAAAGAGACAATTCACAATACACACATACATAATCAAGGAGACACAGACAGATAGATAGATTGATTGATCTTTATAATGATAAAATAACTAATAATCATTCAGTGCTTTCTGTGGGCCAGGTTCTGCGCTAAGCATCTTTTATTCACTGTCTCTTTTAATGTTCAAATAACCCTGTGAGGGAAATAATGTGCTAACCTCTATATGATAGTTGAGGGACTAACTAATCACATGTTAACCTGTAAGTGGTGGAGGCAACCTTAACCCAGGCTGTCAAATGCATAGTCTGTGCTTTCGACCACTCAACCAGCTGTCATTAGCTGTGACCAGAGTGGTGAAGCTACTGCCTTGATGGGAAGATTCCCTGCACTGAGGGCAGCCAGCTCTCTGACCACCTGTGAAAAACAAAACAGCACAACATTAGAACCACAGGACTTAGGTCGAATGCTCAATGTTATTTCAGTTTTGAGATCCATGCTTCTCATTAGTATCAGAAAATTCATTTTTATATTTTTCAGTTTTGTAAAATAATAAGGGTAGAATGCAAAAAAGTTCAAGTAACTGCACAAATATCCCTGTACAAAGAGAGCGCGTAGAGCTGCAGACACGGGGGACCGTAGGTCACTGGGTGGTGCTGTCACGTCGTAGCTCAGAGTGTTTATTATTCAGCTACCGAATGACGGCGGCCATAGAAAATTGAGAGGGAGACAAACCGTAGGAGACTCTTAACTCTAGGAAACAAACGGAGGTTTGCTGGAGGGGAAAAGGGTGGGGAGATGGGGTAACTGGGTGATGGGTACTAAGGAGGGCACTTGTTGTGATGAGCACTGGGTGTTATATGCAACTGATGATTCACTAAATTGTACCTCTGAAACTAATAAAAAAAAAGGTGGGTTTTTCTGTGGGGGCATCAATGAATTATGCACAAAATGCACAAAGGGGTGAGCTGAACAAAAGCCTAATGTACAAAAGCTATAATCATGCATTGAATTTCAACTAATGCTTTTTACCACTAACATGTCTTATTTAGGGGTGTCAAAAGCAATTTTAGAAGGTGCTGGACCAGCTGTGGAAAACGAATGTGCTGTACTAGGTATGGTTACATGCTGCTTTTGGTTACAACCCATAGCAGATTAGAGGGCTGGGAATACTATAACAGGACCTACGAGAGGAGTAGGTGGTGAGAGCTTAGCGAAGAGGTTGATTCCCTGGGAGAGCAGATCCAGGGGGTGTGACTTTGTGGCTGTGCGAAGTGGTCCTTCCTCCCACCATCCCACCTGGCTCTTCCTGACTATTAAACAGAACCTGGGCGTGGGTCCTAACAGTCCAGCCTCCACCACTTATTGAGGGATCCTGGGCCTGCCATCTAATCTGTAAGAGCTTTGTTTCTCTTACCTGTAAGACGGTTCTAGATTCTACTCACGAGTCAGGAGTATTGTAATGGCTGTCTCACAGGTGGTTGTGAGGATCAAGACAATGAATGCGAAGACTTGCATGAAGTGCTGTATAAATCATCTTTCACTTTCCCCAACCTTGTTCTACTTGCTATAACACATCCTCTACCTGACATGAGTCAAGGTGGAACTTGGGTGGGTCTGAGGTGTTTTCTGACACCAACCAGTTCTCCAATTCTAACACTGTCTCCCTGTAAAGTTAGCATTGGATCCCACAAGTTAAAGGGCTCAGTCTCACAAGACACCCCCTCCCACTCCAAACGCCAGTCACAGGTCCCAGGGGGCACCTGCACTTCTGACCCATCCCCTATAAACTCAGGCATTCACAAAAACCCTTTCTCAGGTTTGACAGTACCCTAGAATGACTCACAGAACTCAGGAAAACACTTGTCTTACATTTTCCAGTTTATTATAAAGGATAGAACTCAGGAGCAGCCACATGGAAGAGATGCAAAGGGGAAGGTGTATGGGAGGGGGCTCGGAGCTTCCACACCCTCCCAGGTGCACCACCCTCCCATCACCTAGGTGTATTTACAAACCTGGAAATCCCCAAATCTTGTTATTTAGGGGTTTTTATGGAGGTTTCACTGTGTAGGTGCAGTTAATTAAATCATTGGATTTTGTGATTGAGGTCCCCAGAGGTCAGGGTGTGGGGCTGGAAGTTCCAATCCCCTAATCATGGCTTGGTCTTTCTGGAGACCAACCTCCATTCCGAAACTAACTCCAGAACCCTCAAGAATCATCTCATTCGCTTATAAAAGACACTCTCGTCACTCAGGAGATTCCAGGGTTCTTGGAACTCTGAGCCCAGAACCAGGGACAAAGATCAAATACTTATTTTTTATTATATCACAGTGGGGAACCTGTAAGAGTGATCATAGACTATTTATCCTCCAAAACGAGGACTCATGCCTTGCTGAGTAGAGAGTCAGCTATGAGTGTGATTTAAAGAAGTCACAGGGTCCCGTGTTTGACAAACAGTCCCCAACTGACCTGCTTTTGTGCCTGAAACTCCTATCTTGATAGCTCTCCTCTGATTAAGACATTTTCTCCTCAGTGAATATATTCCTGGAGAGGGATCAGAAGGTAATATTGCTCAACAACATGAGGACGTTAGCAGGAATTGTGGGCTGGAAGAGCTAGATGTACCTTGGAAGGCAGAAGCAAAGAATAAAGTGGGGTTGGACAAGCTGGAAAAGTCTACTGAGGCTGCCTGGGAGGGGCCAGCCAGTGGGACGCAGGGAGTGCCTGGGCAGGGTGGGTGGGCAGGGGCTCACTCTCCTCCTGCGTTTGCCTTAGCCTTGCCTTCCTCAGGTCCTTCCTCGGTGCCTTAAAACATGCCCTGATCATGTCCATGTGCTCGAGAGCTCTCAGGGCCCTGGGAGAGGGACCTCCACACCACCGAATGCATTGCTTTTCTTTCCTTGAAAAACTAATCTAGCTGAATGAGCATATAAATTGCTCTTCTGGACAACAGCTTGGGGGTTAAGAGGGCTGGACACTGACTGTTTGGATTCAAATCCCAGGCTATCTTTGCTAGTGACCTTACCTCTCTGAGCTTCTGTTTAATCTGTGAAATGGAGGAAACAGTCCCTACCTGATAGCCTGTTTTGAGGACTGAGTAGATTAAGGCAGGTAGAGTGCTTTTGAATAACACCCCAAATATTCAACAATGTAGTTGTCGAGTTAAAGAAGCCTGGTTGTAAAGAAAATGAGCCTGTCACAGTCCCAGTGAGTGAAACCAGCTAGATGGAGGGAGGCTGGACTTGGTCAGGAATCATCACAGCTTTTCCTGATGGCAGATGTTTTCGGGTCTCGGTGATCATCTTGCTGCTTCTTGTAAGTAACGTGCTGTGTGTTTCCTTTTCTTCCTCTTGTTCTAGCTGCACAGCCTCACAGAGATTTCATAATTACACAAGGTGGATACTTAATGTGCAAGATAATAATTCATGTGCTTGGGGAAAATGATGTCAGGAAAACGGTCTCCACTGTTCTAGAAGAGTGTGAGCAGAGGAAGTACACTTCGGTTTCCCTTCCAGCCATCGGAACAGGTTTGTAGCCTCTCATCATTCAGCGATTCTGAATAACCCACATTTCTTTAGACTTAGTCTCACTGTTCGTGAATTCAGTGCTGAGTCCAGGCAGCGATAGTGATGTAAATCAGAGAGTGGGCAACCTTGCAGACCCTGAGGGCCATCTCTGGGACCTATGCTTCTTTCATACATCTTTATTCTTTATTGTATGTTCCCCAGGTATCTTTCCATGTTTGACCCTTAACATCACGGTGTTCTTACTGTTCATTTTTTTCCTTTGGACGATTCATTTGCTCTTGTTATATTGGTTACCCTTTCTGCACTGACTCTCAGATCAGCATTTCTTCTTCCCCCAGATCTCCTCTGGCAGATTTCTGTTACCAGAAACTTTATAGCAGAATCCAAACTCATCCTCATCATCCCTTGCAAACAGCTACCTTTCCTGAGTTGTCTCATTTTCTGGTTTCCTCCTTCAGTGGTGCTGCCCTTGCTTCTTTGTGTCCCCTGACCCCGCAGTCAGCACATTCTACTAAATCTTCTCCGAGGGGTTGTTCAGTTTCACCCTTCCTTCTGGTTTCCAAACCCTTAATACCTCCCCCATTGGATTGACTGCTGCATCTCCCACTGGCTCATTTGCGCATTCATTAGATTGAAATGCTGTGTCCCAGGCCCACTGCAAGTTCCTAGGCATAAAATCATGAAGAGGATGCAGTTGCTATCCTTAAGCAACAAGCTCAGGTCCATCCTGCTCCCAGGTTCTAGGAACGCTTTCCTCCTCATCTCTATCATAGAACACAATAATTTGCTCTTAGTTGAAGGTGTTGCTAATGATCTGCTCCCTGATTCATTCACACTCAGTTGCACAAGCTTTTTAAAAGGGCCTGGGAGGGCCCTAATAATGCCATCACATGATTATATGATTTACTAAAGCTTATTTTAACCACTGTGGATTAGGATCACTGTTTCTTCCCACTTTGACTTCTCAGACTTTTCCTGGCACTGAGCATTGGAAAGGCTGCAAGCATTTTTGGAATATAGCTAAGAAGAGTTGAGTTGGGAATATGGTTTCCAAAATTTCAAAATGTATACTTTATTGTGATTTCTTTTTTGATTATATTCACTTTTATGTGTAATTTTATATTTTTATTTTATACTCTTTTTCTGAGATGTATAGGTTTCAAACCCTGCAAAACCTAGGCCCACCCCTGACTCTTAATTTCCACATTTTGCAGATGAGAATTTGACGTATTAATGTACAAGGTCACATAGTTAGTAAGCAACATAACTAGGTTCAAACCCAGGCAGCCTGGTCTGCACATTTCAACCATTACATTTTTTTTACATTACTTGGTTTTTGTTACCATTATGCTCTTAATTACTATATTCTTAGCTGTCACATTCTTATCTCCCCATTACCCTCTATTTATTAGCTATTACCTTCTATTATCACCCCAATTTTATAGCTGAGTAAATTGAAGTTTGGAAGTGGTGTGGGCTGAGTTGTATTCTCCCTGCCAAATTCATATGTTGAAGCTCTAATTCCCAGTACCTCAGAATGTGACTGTATTTGATGAGAGGGTCTTTCAGGAGGTAATTAAGTTAAAATGAGGTCATTAGGGTGGTCCCTAATCCAATATGGCCAGTGTCCTTGTTAGTTAGGAGATTAGAACATCCATAGGTAGAGAGAGAAGACCATGTGAAGACACAGGGTAAAGACAGCCATCTACAAGTCTCATAGAGAAGCCTCGGAAGAAACCAATCTTTCCAATATCTTGATAGCAGACCTCTAGCCTCCAGAATTGTGAGAAAATAAATTTCTGTTGCTTAAGCCAAGTCATGGCAATTTGTCATGGCATCCCTAGCAAACTAATATAAGAGGGATCAAATGACTTAGCCAAGATCACACAGCTAGTCTGTGGAGAACCAGGACATGAACCCAGGTCTTCTGCACCCAGATAACCTGCTCTGTTCTCTGCACTGCCAATGCCCTTCAGTTAAAGACCAGCGGGAACACACACTATGAGGAACTATGCAGCATCTCACCAAGAGGTCACTAAGGACTTATTAATGGATTTGAGCTTGTGTTGGGTAGCTTTGTGGCGGTCTCAACTACGTGGGTTTTTGCTCTGGATTGGATACTTTGAGGAAGACGGCATAGTTCTATGATTGGATATCTTACCTGGAAGGAGAGAAGATTATGGCTGAAGTTGTAATTATTAATGAAACAGCACTTGCTCCTATTAGTCAAGATGGGGAATGTTTGGCCATTTTTGTGGTTTGGATAGTGTTCATATTCTTGCCTGTGGTCAGACATGATTATTCAGTGGTTGTGTTTGGCTAAATTCATCACAGCCACAGAGTGGTTCCATGGGATGACGTTCTATGAAATTGTTTATGTTCAGCCAGAGAACATGAAGACACAGCTCTGAGTGCCAGATCCGTTTCTGGCTGTCGGGCTGCTTGCTTCTTTCTCAGCACCAAAAACCGCATTTGCCAGATCTCATCACTTGACTAACACCAGCTAAAGCTTCTTCTGGTCACTTAAAAAAATGATTCTTTTTCAGGCAATGCTGGAAAAAACCCAACCACAGTCGCTGATGACATGATCAATGCTATTACAGACTTTGCACAGAAACATCCCACCCCGTCGTTACAAAAAGTGAAAGTTGTCATCTTTCTATCTGAATTGCTGAATGTATTCTATGACAACATGAAAAAGAGAGAAAATTCCACATCTCCTGTCCTTCAGTCCACATGCGTTGAGACTGCATGTAAGATGATCTTCTTTAGAGAATCATGTGGTTATCTCTCCTATCACTTAGCAGATGTGTCGATATTAATGCTCATTGTTTTATCAGTTTTAGGATTCTACAGACAGCCTCCTATAATATATGGGAAAAGTACAAGAACTATGGAACGCCGCCTCCTGACTGCTGATTATTCTTCTGTGGGGCAAAATCGCTCCTGGAAAACAGGAATTGCAAAGGAACAGAAAGAGAATAGAAGTAAGGAAGCAGAAAGAGGGGGATAGGCTTTGAACATCCTAGCCAGTTATCTCATTATTGACTTAATGGGTTAGTATTGACCCTCAGTGCTCCTTGTAGCTGTGAACTGGCTGACCAATATTGGTTTATGGATTATCCAGTGCTAGAGAAGTTAGCCTGGGAATAGAAGCAGATGGAAGAAGGGAGTGGTCAGGGTCATTTGGTTGTACTACTTCATGAGTAGGCAGATTCCCAGTTGCTTCTCTGTAAGGTATGTGTTTGTGCATTATGTTTAAGTATCTGTATTGACCTGCTCCTCTTTCCCCCATTTTGAGGCTTCTGTACTGCTGTGAAAATAGTTAGAAAAGCAGCCTCCTCTTGCAATCCCGGTTTTTGCCCATTTTAAGCACTCACTCATAGAGCACTGTGAGTTTTACTAGTGATGAAATGTACCTGTCGTCAGCAGCCTCCCTAAACTGGAAATGGTTGCCTGACACTGCCCGGAGGAATTTCAGTTCTCTCTGCACTTACGTCTTGACAACAATTCTTTTCAATGTGCCTTCACACACAGCACATGTTAAGAGCTAATATACACACAGTAAATAAAAATGAAAATAATAGTTGGATCTGTTAATGCTCTTGCAACAGCAAGCAATAGAAAATCCAATTTAAGCTGGCTTATGGAAAAAATGAAATTAATTGACTCACTGGACTATAAAGTCCAGGCATATCTGGCTTCAAGTCCAGTTTGATCCAGGTGCTCATATTATATAATCTAGACCCTGACTTTCTTCATCTCTCAGTCTCTTCTCAGCTGTGTTTTCTTTATCCTCAGGTTTCACATGGTGAAAGATGACTGCTAACAGTTTCAGGACCATATCCTTACATGGTCAGATCCAATAGGAAAGGGTATATCCAGGGGTAATATATTCTCATCATCAAGAACATGATGCCTGGGAACAGAGGTGTTCACATAGGGCTGAAATTCCTTCTGACACAATCGGCTTAGGTCATCGTTGCAGCTAGGGAACTGGAATTATACTAATCAGCCAATCCAGAGTCACATGCTCTATCCTTGAACTGAAGGGGATTGATCACTCTGAAGCAACCGGGAGGAGTTGTTCACCAAAGGAAATTCAGGATGCTTTTACCAGAAGAGGGGGAAAAGGCTGCTGGGCAGTTAAAAATAATATATACCTACTAGAGGGGCACCTGGGTGGTTCAGTTAGTTAAGTGTCTGCCTTCATCTCAGGTCATGATCTGGGGGTCCTGGGATTGAGCCCCCCATTGGGCTCCCTGCTCAGCAGGGAGTCTGCTTCTCCCTCTCCTTCTGCCCCCTCCCCCTGCTCCTGCTCTCTTTCTCTCTCTCAAATAAGTAAGTAAAATAAAAAAAAAAAAAATACATACCTACTAGAGTATCTAGGGATATATAAAACACATACCTATGTATAAAAATACATACCTAGTAGAGTATCTAGGGATATATAAATTAATATTTTCCCCCTTTGGTTTTTGCAGAGGAAAATTTATATTTAAATATAAGAACAATAAGTCCTTATAAGTGAAAAATTAACTGAAACTGGTTCATCCATTCCCTGCTTACACCAAGAATTTAAAATGACTTATGAAATTTAAAAAATAGACAGAGGCACCTGGGTGGCTCAGTCAGTTAAGCATCCGACTCTTGATTTTGGCTCAGGTCATGATCTCAGGGTCAAGATGGAGCCTCAGGTTGGGCTCAGCACTGGGCGTGGAACCTGCTTAAGATTCTCTCTTTCCCTCTCCTTCTGCCCCCCCTCCCCCATTTCTCTCTCTTAAAAAAAAAAAAAAAGACAGGAAAGTTAAAGAGACAAGCAAAAAAGATAACTAAACAGAGCAGACCAGTGACCCAATGGCACTTGGGGCAAAAACAAACAACAACAAAACTACCTTACATAATCTTTGTTGTTAGATGAGAGGAATAATGCAGATAAAATGTCAGATGAAAGGAAGTTTGTTGGCAGAGATAAACTTGGATTTTAGTAAGAATTTATCGTGTGGACTTCTTTAAGAGAGAACTTACAGAGAACAACTTGGAGTTTCATTTGAGCAGATGCTTTTCCAAAGCATGTTAAAGCTATTCATTGATTCAGAGCACTTTTACTGAGCACGTATTGAATATCAGGCCCTAGAGACACAGACCTGGGAGTTGTGTAAGTAGGTGGGAGTTGAAGCCATTGAGCGTGGATCCAGTTATCCGTGGAGACCATGAAGGTAGAGAGAGTGAAGGCTGAAGGCAGAGCCAGGATTCTTGGTATGTCACCCCACCTCTACCTGTGGAGAGGAAACTGAGGCAGGATGCACAAGGAGAGGTGCAGGAGGGTATTTATCCCAACCATCAGGTATGGGAAAGTAGAGTGACCTTTATCTTTTAAAAGAGGTTTATAGGAAAAGCACTCAGGAAGGTGCCTGGTATGTGGTAAACACTTGAAGGAAGGTAGCCATCATGTTACCTCCCATGAAGCACTGGGCTGCAAGTCACTAGATCACGTTGAATGTGCGAATACTCAGCCTTCCTGGGACTCGGTTTTCTCATCTCTAAATTGTCCATCTAGGGTCACCTTTGGTCACAGGCAGAATAAGTAGCACAGTTTGGGGTGGTTTAAGTTATTCCTCTCAAGAAAATACCCTTGTCTTTAAACTTTACTCTCTATTTTTTTTTTAAAGATTTATTCATTTTATTTTAGAGAGGGAGAGAGAGAGAGAGAGAAAGAGTTTGAACGAGCGGTGGGGAGGGGCAGAAGGAGAGGGAGAGAGAATTTCAAGCAGACTCTGCACAGAACACAGAGCCTGCCATGGGCCTCTATCCCATGACCCTGAAATCATGACCTGAGCCGAAATCAAGAATTGGACGCCCAACTGACCGAGCTACCCAGGTGCCCCTTACTCCCTCTTTAAATATGAATACCTCTGGGATGTAGAAAAGATCAAGTTTAGTTGTTTTTTAGGAATAATAACTATGTTTATAAAGGATTCCCTAAAAGTGCTTTTACACCCTTTATTATATTTTAAACTTGAAACAATCCCATGAGGTGATAAATAGAGCAGATTTTATCAGTTCCATTTTATAAAGGAGAAAATGAAAATTCACTCAGAAGTGGTATTACTTATTCCATGCGTTTTGGCTGGTCACAGGTTGAGGCTGATCAGGTCTTCTGATTCCAAGCACTGGTATTTTCTGCTCTGCAACCTCATGACATGAAAGGAAGAGAGAGCCCAAAGAAAAACTCTACTTCCTTCTCAGCCTTGCCTGCTGTATTCAGAGAAAAGGAAGTAGCAGGTTCAAGAAGACTCTAAGACCTAGGACTCGACATGATTAGGCCAGAAGCTCTGGAGGGAGTGGACAGTGGGAAAAAGGAAAGAATTTAATTTGCACGAACTACATGTCCTGCTGTGGGAAACTTCTCCAGAAAAAACTCTTTTACAGTGGAATTTGAAGAGAGCTTCCATATTAAGGTTTGATGCTTCCCTTTGTGAACAGAACTTCGTTCCCTGGATGGACTTCCTAAACAGGAAGAATGCCTGATCGCTCTCCTAGGCCTGTATATCTTGCATTAAAAATGAGTAAATTCTGGCTTTGTAAGGAGAAATCCTTTGGCCTTTACCTGTGGTGCTTTGCCATTTTCTGGCATTTCCTTCTCTAATACAGTCTGTCCATATTTCTACTAGTCATGCTGTCTCAGCAACTTGATGTGTAGCCTCAATGTGTTAGAAGGTTCTGGAAACCATTGGAAAGCAAAGGAAAATTTTGAGCATTATCACCTTATATGAAAGTATTCACTTAGTATTTTTGCTGTTTTCTTTATTATGGGGCTTTCTCTACTTAAAAAGTAGAAGATAAGGTACAGAAAAATGTGCTTTAAATATCTTTAGCAAGGTAATCATGTTTCAGAAGAAAATAATGCACACTAAATAAAACTGATAAACATGAAAACATCAATAAATCAGCTTTCACTTTTACACATTAGGTTTTTTAAATTTTTCTTAAAGTAGGCTCCACGCCCACTGTGGAGCCCAATGTGGGGCTTGAACTCACAACCCTGAGACTGAGACCTGAACTGAAATCAAGAGTCAGATTCTCAACCAACTGAGCCACCCAGGCGCCCCTACACATCAGTTTCTTATGGAGTTAATTCCATAGAGCTTTCTGGGGAAATTACAATTTCAAGTTATAGTGAACCAAGTATACCTAAATATTTTAGCTAGGCCATTAATTAATATATGTCATATATGTCAGAACCATTCATTTCATCTGTAGATGATAAAAGAAGCAACTGTGAAATGTGTAGCTTTTGGGGGTTTTTTGTTTGTTTGTTTTTTTCAAAGACCAGGATTAGATGAATGCGAAATAAAAGCATAGGAAGTGCCCTGATTTTCAGAGATCCCTGGAAATGGATATTGTGTTTTCACCAAATGCTGACTTTCCAGGTAATCTTCCTGAACACTGGACTGACATGAATAAGCAGCTCTCCTGTGTGATCAAGCTATACCCCGGACAGTCAGAATATGACACCATAAAGGACAAGTTCTCTGACACTTGTCTTTCCTACAAAATAGAGAAGGTAATATTGTGTTAAAAAATTACTTCTTTTAACTATCAAAGAACTAACTAACATGAAAGTTTAACAAGGAACCAACATAACACTCTTCCTTCCTTTATACCTTACTATATTTAATTAGACTTACTCAAGCTCCATAGACTTCAAATATCATGGTTCATTCATTAGCAGTAATGAAGGAGACTCCCCAAAGTGACATATATATGTTTGGATACTTTCACTTACAATTTAAAAACAAACCCATTCAAACTGATTAAACAAGAAGAAATGTATCAGAAATTAATGGAAAGTCCAGAAGTAGGATGGTCTTTGGAACAGTTAGATTCAGTTTCTCTGGCTTTGCCATCCACAGGGTCAGCTTCATCTGAAGGCTGGACTCCCTTCATAATTGTAGGATAGCTGTGGATGGCAATCAGGGGGGTCTCTGCTTCCTCCATTCACATCCCATGGAAGGGACACAACCATTGGATAAGAGTCCCAGGCTTTGTGTTGAGCGGACCACTCCAACCAATCTATGTCAGGAGAGTGCTACATATGCTGATTGGCTTGGACCTGGGCTATCAAATGCCATCATTGTGTGATCCATCATGAGATTACCCTGATTGGTCAAACCCAATTAGGCTCTACCTGAGAACTATGTGAATCCAACTCCACCCAGACCAGCAGTTGCTGTACAATGCGGATGAAGTGGAATGGATATTCAGGGATTCCCACAATGTCCACCATGCTGCATAAAAATTTTAGCCAGCAAAGTACAGGAGTTTATTAGAAGGTCATTATCATACCATGTATATCAGAGCAGGGTGTGACATCCTAGTCATTTAAAAATCTAGCTGCTACTTCCATAAAGCTGTGTGCTTTATCACATTATAGCACTCAAGAAATTGTGTTTTCATGAGCTTTCACATGCCTGACTCGCCCACTAGACAGTGGGCTTCTTAAAGTAGGAGTTGCTTTCCTAGTACCCAGCCCGATGCCTAGCATATCATGGGACACAATACCCACTGAGTGAACTTACTTCCTGAGAAAGAAAGAGAATCAAAAGAGAGAGACTCCTGTAGAAAGGACAGAATTCAAAGGAGGAGATGCTTTATTGATGTTAAAAGCTGTTGAGAGGATAAGAACCTGGTTCAATTTTGTTTACCCAGTATCTGCAGCTTTCTTGGCTCTTAAAGGCCTTTTATTTTACCCATTTTGAAACACCTCAATTTTGGATTAATTCCATAATATATTTTCTCTCCTGCTGCGCCTAGATAAAAGCATTTTTAATTCATGGTCCCCAACCTCTGCTGGACTCTCCAGGTGCTTGCAATCCTTTATTGCTTCCTCCAGTCAACTCCCTCATGCGTTCCCTATTGCAAAATTTCAACACTCTGCTTGAGGTCTTCATCTCTCTCAAAACAATTTTCCCTCCTGCCTTTATTACTTGGCTTCTCCTCAACATCTGCTACAGGTAACCACTCCATTCTTATTTATGTATTTATTTTTAATTATTTACTGAAATTGAGGTATAATTGACAAATATTAGTTTCAGGTATGTAACATAATTTGATATTTGTATATATTGCAAATTGATCACCACAATAAGTATAGTTAACATCCATCAACATACATAGTTACAAGAAAATTTTTTTCTTGTGATGAGGACTTTTCAGATCTACTCTCTTAGCAACTTTCAAATATGCAATTTGGTATTATTAACCATCTTGTGTATTACATCCCCGTGACCTATTTCTTTTATAATTGGAAATTTGTACTTTTTGGCCCCCTCTCTCATGTTGTCTACACCCCACCCCTGCCTCTGGCAACCATCAATCTATTTTCTGTATCACTTAGCATAATGTCCATGGCAAGATGTTATGCTTTTTAATGGCTGGCTAGTATTCTATTATGTGTATGTGCATATATATATATATATATATATATATATATACCACATATTCATTATCCATTCATCTATCAATGGACACTTGGGTTGTTTCCATGTCTTGGCTATTGTGAATAACGCTGCAGTGAATATGGGGGTGCACTCAATTCTTCTTGAACTCTCTTCTTTTATTTCTAGGACATCAGCCTTTCAGATTTCTTCCTCTCTTCCTAGACCTAGATTATATGGATCCCTTTCTTATGCTGTCAATCTCCATGTGTGTTCTCCTAATCCATCCCTTATCACTCTGAGAGGGAGAGATTTTTTTACTTGTCTTCCTCCCCAACTAGACTGAAAGTTTCTTGAGGGCAGAGATCCAACACAGTGCTTGATTCATAGTAGATGTTCAATAGGTGATTACTGAATGTATGTTAAATTCATTTTCTAGAAGGAAGGAGAACCAGTAGAGAATGATATTTTGAAAAAAAGTTAAAGGAGGACAAAATTTCAAGGAGGGGATGATTCATGGTTTGAAATGCTATTGAGGGTCTAGAAAGAAATAGTCATTAGATTAGGCAGTTATGAGGTGATTTATGACCATAATTAGAGCAATGCAGAAGAACTGTATTAGAAGAAGTCAATGGAATGGGTTTAGAGATCAGAAGAAGTTAAGGAAATAATTACTGAATGATTACAAATTTTTGAGTAAGAATTTGTTTTATTTTTTAAATTCATTTTTATTTATTTATTTTATTATTATTATTAATTTTAAGTAGGCTCCATGCCCAGCATGGAGCCCAACACTGGGCTTGAACTAAAACTGTGAGATTGAGACCTGAGCTGAGATCAAGATTCAGTGGCTGACTCTTGGTTTTGGCTCAGGTTGTGGTCTCATGGTCGTGAGATCGAGCCTTGCCTCTGGCTCCATGCTTAGCATGGAATCTGCTTGAGATTCTCTCTCCCTCTCCCTCTGCCCTTCCTGCTCATGCTCTCTCTCTCTCTCTCTCAAATAAATAAATAAATCTTAAAAAAAAAAAAAAGAGTCGGCACTTAACTGACTGAACCACCCAGGTACTCCTTATTTACTTACTTTTTTTAGAGGGGGGAGAGAGAGAGAGAAACAGAAAGAGAGAGAGAAGGGGGTTAGGAGCAGAGGGAGAGGGAGAGAAAGAAACTTAAGTAGGCTCTGCGCCCAATGTGGAGCCCGAAATGGGGCTGGATCTCACAAACCTGAGATCATGACCATGGCCAAAATCAAGAGTTGGATGCTTAACCCACTGAGCCATGCAGGTGCCCCTTGAGTAAGATTTGAATGCGAGTGAATCTCCAGGAATTCCAGGGAATATATATAGGTAAACATTTTTATATAAATTATAAGTTCTGTTATATAAAATAGGTTATAATAAGCACAATCACAAAGTATAGATACTCATAACCTAGCATTTTTCTAAAGGCAGAAAGCTACCTACTCTCTGAATTTGTTGTCTATTTGCATTTCCTTTTCCTTTTCCTTCTTCCTCTCCTCCAGTCCTCGTCCTTCTCTTTCAAACTGCTATTTTAAAATCCACAACAGGGGCGCCTGGGTAGCTCAGTCATTAAGCGTCTGCCATTGGCTTAAGTCATGATCCCAGTGTCCTGGGATCAAGCCCCGCATGGGGATCCCTGTTCTGCGGGAAGCCTGCTTCTCCCTCTCCCACTCCCCCTGCTTGTGTTCTCTCTCTGTCAAATAAATAAAATCTTTAAAAAAAATAAAATAAAATAAAATAAAATCCACAACAAACAGGGTATACTGAGCTCTAAAGTCATTTTCAAAATGTTTTGCTTTTTGTCATTTGCAGATTGAGAAGATACAGAATATATGCCTCTGGCAGAGCTACCAGATAAAGAAAAAGCACATGGACTTGAAGAATGGCCATACAGCTAATGAGAGAGTCCTGTTCCATGGGACAGATGTGGACTCGGTGCCATATGTCAATCAGCATGGCTTTAATCGCAGTTATGCTGGGAAGAATGGTAAGGAAGCAGGGAATCTGGCTGACCAGAATGAGGTGAATGATAACTCTAGTGTTGACTATTCACACCCAAGCAGTGCAGGACCACAGATGGCAGCCATCTTGTCATTATCAGGATAGAGCTCTTGGTGTTTCACCCAAAAGGAGGCTGGCAACCTTCTGAGGATAGATGGAGTGAATTTTAGAAATGATGAAAAGTGGCTTGGGTGGGCAAGAATGGCATTAAAAAATGTTGTGTCAGGTT
The DNA here is from genome assembly GCF_011800145.1 of Mirounga leonina. Taxonomy (NCBI): domain Eukaryota; kingdom Metazoa; phylum Chordata; class Mammalia; order Carnivora; family Phocidae; genus Mirounga; species Mirounga leonina. The sequence continues at coordinate 89,078,701 of NW_023270268.1, read as the reverse complement.
TGGACATGGTTCTACATACTGTGATAATTTTATGTTTTTTAGGAAGGCTTTTGTCTTTCTCTTTATAGGTGCAGCCTATGGAAAAGGAACCTATTTTGCTGTTGATGCCAGCTATTCTGCTCATGATACATATTCCAGACCAGATGGCAATGGAAGAAAGCATATTTATGTTGTACGAGTACTTACAGGAGTCTACACACGTGGACATGCAGGATTAGTTACCCCTCCATCAAAGAACCCTCACAATCCCACGGATCTGTTCGACTCTGTCACAGATGATACACAAAATCCAAAGCTATTTGTGGTATTCTCTGATAATCAAGCTTACCCAGAATATCTCATAACTTTTAGGTGCTAAAAAATAGGTTGTTTCTTTCTTTCTTTTTTTTTTTTTATCTCAAAGAGATGATTTAGTCATCTATTTATAAGAACAATTTATAGGGTTTTTGTCTTTGCCTTTGGCTTGTTTACATAGATAAAAATCTCTCTGTTAGGTGCTAAAATGCCGAAAACAGCCTTTTAAAAATGCTCTATTGCAATTTGTAGCGTACCTCTTTTCTGAGCATATTGATGAGTGGGAGCTAAGAAATGTGGATGACATAATTATAGCTACAACTATTTACAGACACCAAATGTGTAGGAGAACAAAGAGCACATTACTTTTGTCTAGCAGAAGAAATAAGATGAATCACTTTAAAACCAAGATGTCATTGTTCTTATAGAACCTGTTAAGACATCAAACTGTGTTGGGCTCAACTGTACTATTAAATGAATAGGCTGCTAATGTGCATCTGTAACAGCTGGGAATTTTGCCTCCTGAAGGAATACTTAGTAGCCAGAGCTCAGCTAGAATGATTGAATCAAATCTGTTATGGAATAAATCAGGTAAAAATGTGTTGTACCACTGTCTAATTCTACATAGCAAATTACTACAAAATTTAGTGGCTTTGTGGGTAAGGAATTCAGGCATGGCTTAGCTGGATCATTCTGACTTAGGGTCTCTCCTGATTTGGAGTAAAGATGTCAGCAGGGGATTCCGTCTTCTGAAGGCTTGACTGGGGCTGGAAGATCTGCTTCCAAGGTAAATCACTCAAATAGTTAGAAAGTTTTTGCTGGCTGGCAGGAGTCCTCAGTTTCTCTCTCCATGGTCCTCTCTAGGCTGCTTGCTCATGACATGGTACTCCACAGTCAGCAATTCGGGAGAGAGGAGGAGAAGCCATGATGTCTTTTATGACCTAGCCTCTGAAGTCATACTCCATCTTTTCCACAGTATCCTGTTGGTTCCACAGATCAGCTCATTCAGTGTAAACGGGAATTACATAAGGGCCTGGACACCAGTAGACAGTGATCGTTGGGGACCATCTTAGAGGCTGTATAAATGAGTGAATGACTGATACATTAATAAAATGTGAGCAGTGAAAAGGACTCTAGAGGTCATCTGAGCCCACTGTCCCCTCATCTTTCTCCTCCCCCTCCCCCACTCCCAGGGCTTAGAGCCCTCAAGCCTCTGCTTGACCACTTCTAACACTCTACATCTTAAGGATCACTCACTCCATCGTGAGACAACTTGAACTATTGGAAAACTCTTGCTTACACTGAGTTGAAATCTGTTCTTCTATGTCTATTGCCTGCGGATCACTGTCCCATGTTCTGGAGGACACAGAGCATCTCCTTCCTTTCACAGATGTGGTGGCCCTTCAGATTCGTCTCTTCCCTCTATTATACTAGAGTTAGGTAAATTCTTGAAATACTTAGCAGCTTATCCTGAAGCATCACTTATCAAGAGTTGAAGTGTTTACATAATCATAAATAAGCACATGCACATTAAAAGGAGTACAGGGAAGCTTAAAGAAAATAACTCCCTTCACCAAACTGTGTATCACTCATAACTGCAACACTCACAGGAAACCACTGCCAACATTTTTATGTCCTCCCTTCTCCTTTCTTCTACATCCACCTTCAACAAAGGCAAAGTCACACTTTATTCTATTACTTAACTATGCAATATTGTATCTACCTTTTTTCATTTAACATTATAAGTGTTACCCTCATGTTATTAATTTTTTCTGTAAACATCATCTTAATGGCCAAGTTATTCCACTATATATTTTCCTTTTATGTATATATAACTATAAAGTTTTTAAAATGTCATCATCTTTTCTTATAGTTTAGTAATCTAATTTCATTTTGCAATATATCTGTATCATTTCCCCCATGTCATTAAATATTTTACCTATCATTTTGATGGTTGCATAGTATTTTGTTGTATGTCTCCACATAAATGTCATGTCAAAGTAGGGTGCCCTATATTTCTAAATAAATATATGGTTGGATTATGAGATGCAAAGAGCATAATCTACCTTCGATGAGACAGCGCATCCTGAACTTCTTGAGGGAAACAGTCCTAGAGAGCAAAGCAAGGTTAAATAATGCTCTATTAGTGCATGGGCCTTGGCTCCCAACCCCAGTGTAGAATTCTAGTGAGCCAGGTTGGAACATAGAAGGACCGTTTTTACTTAGGTTAGGTAGGCTTTTACTTGCAATGTGAACTGCTGTCTTCTGTCTCCTCCAATGCTGTTACTCAAAGACCACCCCCCCAATTTATTTTGCTGTACTCCTACTTCACTAGAAGACAAAGAAGTCTCGAGTATAATACATCCATGTTATTAAAGTTGTGATGGTTTCTTGAGGAACAAAATATAAGCCAATCGAGAATTATTTTATTTATCTATCTATCTATCTATCTATCTATCTATCTATCTATCTATCTATCTATCTATCTATTTATTTATTTGACAAAGAGAGAGAGAACTCTCTGAGCAGGGAGCCCAATGCGGGGTTCAATCTCAGGACCCTGGGATCATGACCTGAGCTGAAGGCAGACACTTAACCGACTGAGCCACCCAGGTGCCGCAGCTAGTTGATAATTATATAGTTATTATAAACTCCACCTTCCATCAGTCTGAAGCTAAATGCCTTTCCACCCTTTATGTCCATCTCCTTTCCAGTTGACGTGGCATTCTCCATCCATATGATTAAAATGGTCTCTACTTCTTTCCTAATAGCCCACTGTTTCAGGTTAACCCAAATTAGAAGTCTTTAAGTTTGCTAATCACTGACAAAACAGGTTTCTTTTCTATGGATTTCTAGAGTTCTGGCTGCTGGTACCTGACTGATCCGAGACCAGAGACCCTGAGGTACAGTTCTGACCGGCAGTCCGACGGCTTACTGTCCCATATATCTTCTCTCCTCTTCTCTCTTTACTTAGCATTTTTCTCCTCATTCCTTTCTTTCCCCTCCAATCTTCCCCTCATTTGTGGAAGAATGAGGACACACTCTGAATCAGAGGAAACATTTTAATTTTTTTCTTCATCTATGGTAGAGAAAGAAAACCCATGTAGTATATATGCTGATGTGTTAATTGAACACAGGGTTTGTGAATTCATTTACAGGTAATGGGTTAATTATCACAATGCTGGTAAGATCATTTACAGCTAATATGAATCAATTTGATTTCTCAATAGTTTATGCGAACAAATACAGTTTCTTATAGTAAACATGCTTTTTGAGCTTAACTGATTATTCTATTTCCAAGCTGTGGAGGAAAAACTCTTGCTGTCTCTCCTTTACTCACACTACTTCCACACTCACAACACTTCTGACACCAGATGTGTGTGTTTTCCCCTCACTCTCAGCAATCCTCTGCAACATTAGCTGGGGGTGCCACAATTTCACTCAAGTCTGACACTGTCTACCTGGAAATAGCGTCAGATCCCACAGGGTAAGGGCTCAGCCCCACAAGACTGTCTCACCTCCTCCTGTACTGCAGATGCCAACAGCAAATCCCAGGTTGTTCCCTGTACTTCTGCCTGACTGGCTATAAATCCTTGTTCCCACAACCCCCTCCTTGGGTTTGACCATTTGCTAGAATGGCTCACAAAACTCAGGGAAACACTTATTTACATTCACCTGTTTATTCTGAAAGGATATGATAAAGGATGCAGATGAAGAGTTACATAGGGCAAGGCACATAGGAAGGGTCACAGATCTTCCATGTTCTCTCAGAGCATGTCACTCTCCCAGCACTTTCACCTGTTTTCAACTTGGAAGCTCCTGTAGCTCATACCTTGGGGATTTTTGTGGAGACTTCAACACGTAGGCAATGAATGATCATTAACTCAATTTCTAGCCCCTCTCCCCTTGCTGGAGAATGGGGGATGGAGCTCAAAGCTCCAACCTTCTAATCATGGCTTGGTCTTTTTTGTGATTGGTTCCCATCCAGGAGACCCGCAAAAGTCACTTCATTAGAACAAAAGATACTGCCACACCCAAGAAATTCCAAGGCATTTAGGAACTCTGTGTCGGGAAGTAGGGTCAAAGACCAAATTTTAGAAAAAAGATGCTTGCTTCTATTGCTCTCATCAACTTGGAAATTACGAGGCTTTTAGGAGCTCTAAGCCAGGAACCAGGGGCAGAAACCAATGTATATTTTTTATTATCTCACACAAGCTTTGGACTTTTCTGTCACTCTTAGTGAACGTATGAAGGAAATCTTATAACTAAACTCACAGAGTGAATAACATTTTTTTAATTGAAGTATAGTTGACACAGAATGTTACATTAGGCGTGTATGTACGTATCTATACGTTATGCTAAGCTCACGAGTGTAGCTCCCATCTGTCACCATACAACACTATTACAACATCATTGACTATGTTCCCTATGCTGGACCTTTTAGCGACTAACTTAATTTTAAAAATCTTTTGCTCCATCTCCCTCTTTATCTTACCTTTGTGGGCACCAGGATATAAATAACCTCTAACTTTCTTTTCCTTATCTTGTTAAAAAGGACATTTTCAACATAGTAATTTATGTCTCCAAAGCCCCTTGTTACCTATAATTATAATTCTGTAACGAAGACCTGTTGAATAAGTAATTTTGACCTCCACAAAATCCACCCCCACATCTTCAGTTCAAACCTTCCCTTTTATGTGCCCAACGTGCTCCTGTTTCTCCACACCCAAACCCAGCATCCCCTTCACCTCACAACACCTTGTTCACATCCCACATAGTCAGATAGAATACACTAGAAAGGATTTGCATAATACCAGAATAAACTTTCTGCAAAAATTTTAAAAAAGAATGAAAATGCTTCTCTGTAGGCTTTTGTAGTTCATAGTGCAAGATGGTGTTTCTTTCATATTAACTCTGCTAAAACACCAAAGTACTGAGATAAGGAAAGTACTCACCAACACAAAATCAACAACATAAATTGAACAAATCTGGGGTCAACAAAAAAAATAAAAATTTTCTGTATAATGAAAAAAGACCCCTTCCAGAAGGAATTTTAGAATCTAGAACACATTAAGATAATAATGCCTGCCTTGCTACTCTCCAGGGTTAAATAAGACACTACCAAAATTATGTTGAAAAAAATATATATTGTAGTTTTAAACTAAAAATTGGAAGGCAAGACACAAATAGTACAAACTATAGAGGCAAAGTAAATATATTTGATTACATTAACATTTAAAAAATTGAGGTTTGAGTTTGGGGCTCCTGGCTGGCTCAGTCAGAGGAGCGTGTGACTCTTGATCTCAAGGTTGTGAGTTCAAGCCCCACACTGGGTATAGAGATTACTTTAAACAAAAATAAAAACTTTAATAAATAAATACATAAAAATTGGGGTTTAAGGTTAAGACTGAATATATGCACCTAATTTTGCTTCCTTCCCAAACCCTAGGAAAGCCTCAGTGAAGGGATTTAAAGGACACATAAGCCCTTAACAATAGGGAGAATAGAAGAGAAGATGATAGCAAAAAGCATTTTAGAAGCTAGAAAGCAGACAGATCTGTGCTAATGACTATAGACAGCTCAACCTTAAGCTAGAAAGTGGGAGGAAAGCTGAGAACCATCTGCTTTACCCTTGAAAATCTCAGGAACTGACAACATCTGAGCCTCTGGAGCTGAGTGAAGCTGAGAAGAGCAGGTGCTAACATAAGGACAGGATGAAAGCCATTTAGGAAACACTTAAATCCCTAGATAACTCTTCCCACCCTCCTTGCCCAGGGTGAATACCTCTTATCTACCCCAATGGAAATCTGGAGGCTCTTTTCTGCAGATGGTAAAATAGAGAATCTCTAAGCAGGACACCAGGCACAGATGAGGTCTTAGGTACCATAGCAAAAAAGAGAGGAGTCAGTGGCCAAATGCAAACCAAATACTAAATCCGAGAGGACATCTCTCCCAAAGCCACCTTTCCCCACTTGACTCCCCAGACAGCAGCAGCCAGACTTTTACTCTTCAGACAAGAGACTGGACATTTCTACTTTACACCTGTCCATGTCAAGAGGAAATTTTACCCTAAAGATACTGATAGCAGAGATTCCCCAGTACAGACCACCAAAACACATACAGTGAAACCCAAAGTTGATAAGCCCCATTCACTAGCTCGTAGCTTCCAATAGCTTTTTAGACTTCTGAGAATAGACAACCAAGGTTTATCAGACATTTAAGGAAAGCCTCTAACTCAGAATATAAAACTTAAAGAAAAAAACTATTATTGGAAAGAAAATTCTGTTACAAGGGACATTTTTTACAAAGATTTATTTATTTATTATTTGAGAGAGAGAGAGCATATGCATGAGCATGCATGGGAAGAAGGCAGAGGGAAAGAATCTCAAGCAGACTCCTCACTGAATGTAGAGCCTGATGCGGGGCTCAGTCTCATGACCCTGAGAGCATGACCTGAGCCAAAATCAAGGGTTGGACACTGAACCAACTGAGACACCCAGGCGTCCCACAAGGAACATTTTTTTTTTATTTTAAAGATTTTTATTCATTTATTTGGCAGAGAGCACGAGCACAAGCAGCAGGCAGAGGGAGAAGCAGGTTTCCCGCTGGAATCATGACCTGAGCCGAAGGTAGATGCTTAACTGACTGAGCCACCCAGGCTCCCCTAGGAACATTTAAGAAACAAACAAGAGGTCTTAAAATTAAAAAGTGTAATAGCAGAAATGAAAAATATAGAAGATGAAGTTGACAATTTCTGAAATTTTTCAGAAAGTAAAAGCATACAAAACAAAAGAAAGAAAACAAGGATACAATTAGGAGACCACTCCAAAGGGCCCAACATCGGATTAATAGTAATTCCAGGAAGAGAGATCAGAAAGCAAAGAAGAAATCATCAATGAAAGAAATTATTCAAAAAAATCCCCAAACTAAGGGACATGAGTTTCCAGATTGAAAGTCTGTACTTAGTGCTCAGTACAATACAAAAAAAATGGACCAATCCCAAGGTATACTGTTGGAAATTTTCAGGAACACTAAAGACAAACTTCTGGAGGGAAGAAAGTAAAACATTGAAAGGATCAAGGACCAGAATGGTTTCAGATTACTCAACACCAACACTGGAACCTTAAAGATAGTGAAGCAAATGCTTTCAAAATTCTAATAGAGAGATTTCTAGCAGTCAATATGGGCAAGAGCCTTTTGGTCATTGTAGATGACAATGCAAGGGAAAATATAAACCTGTGCAAATAAAAGAAATTCTTCCAAATTTCCACACGTGTTTGGATATGCATGGAATATCTCTGGAAGGATATCCTACACAAGAAGCAATGACTATCAAAATCACAAGTGCATTATCCTTGACCCAGCATCCGACTGCTTGGAATTTGTCATACAGATAAAAGCAAAGAATGATATATGTACAAGGTTACTTAATGTAGCATCATATCATTTTTGCATTGACTTCCTGCAAGCAAGGTAACTAGATGGGATAAGGAGGAGACTGTTCATTGCATACCTCCATACTTTACAAATTTTGAATCTCGCAAAGTATTATCTATTTAAAACACCAAACACTTCCACCCTTCCTACCTTCCTTCCTTCCCTCCTTCCCATTCATCTATCTATCACCCTGAAGTATTTTTCAAAAAGAAAAGAAAAAGAAAAAAATTTAAATCTAGGCATGAGTTAATTTTTTCCATATATATAAGTCTCATATCTGTCATAACTTTTAGACCATATTTTGCTAAAAGAGCTTCCAGTCATTCCTACCTTTCAGTTACAAAGGTTAGAAAAGCCCTTTACTATTAAAAAGCCTGGAAGGTACTTACTGTATTAGTCAGGGTTCTCTGGAGAAACAGAACCAACAGGATGTGTATACATATAGAGATTTATTTTAAAGAACTGACACACACTTGTGAAGGCTTGGTGAGTCCAAAATCTTATGGGGTTGGCTGGAAGGCTGGAGACTTAGGGAAACATTGCAGTTTGAGTCCAAAAGCAGTCTAATGGCAGACTTTCTTCTTGCTTTGGGAAGGTCAGTCTTCTGTCTATTATGGCCTTCAACTGATTAGATGAGGCCCACCCATATGATGGAGCACAATCTGCTTTACTTAAAGTCTGTGTGTTTAAATGTTAATTTCACCCCTCAGTCAGTTAAGTGTCTGACTCCTGATTTTGGCTCAGATCATGATCTTAGGGCCGTGAGATCAAGCCCTGTATTGGGGTCTGTGCTGGGCATGGAGCCTGCTTAAGATTCTCTCTCTCCCTCTGCCCCTCCCCCCGACTTGTGCTCTAAATAAATAAATAGGGGCGCCTGGGTGGTTCAGTCATTAAGTGTCTGCCTTCGGCTCGGGTCATGATCCCAGGGTCCTGGGATCGAGCCCCACATCGGGCTCCCTGCTCGGTGGGAAGCCTGCTTCTCCCTCTCCCACTCCCCCTGCTTGTGTCACCTCTCTCGCTATGTCTCTCTCTGTCAAATAAATAAATAAAATCTTTAAAAATAAATAAATAAATAAATAAATAAATAAATAAATAAATGTTAATCTCATCCAAAAAAAAAAAAAAAACTCACAGAATAATCTGAATAATGTTTTACCAAATACCTGTGCACCATGGCCCAGCCAAGTTGACACATAAAATTAATCATCACAATAGCCAATCAAAGCTAGTCCCTGAATTTGCCATCTCTGACTGGTTGAGGGGAAGACTGCCATGTCACACACAAAACCAACTTATTTGCTGCTTAGGGTTTACATAAATAAGAGAGAGAGAGAAGAGAGGCCAAAATTTAAAAGTTGATCAAATATAGCTATCAAATACAAATATATTTTTAAGTCAAAAAGCAGTAAACTAGATCTTTAATGATTACTAAATATATATGGCAAAGGAAATAATAAAAAGTTTAAATTTATAAAAAACAAGCAAAAGCATAAGGCAAGAAAATAGAAGAAACAATCCAAAATGTGTGAAGAAATTGAAAGAAATAAAACTATTTTTAAATTATCTGAATATCATTCATTCATTCAACAAATGATATTCATTGATTCATTTAACAATTATTGACTGTATCTCTGACATTATATTAGGCACTGGGGATCTAACAATAAACAAGATAGATAAAGTTCCTGCCTCCAAGGCGCACATAGTCTAGCAGTTGAGAGAGACATTAAAGAAATAACTACAGGGGGGCGGAGCAAGATGGCGGAGGAGTAGGAGACCTGGATTTCGTCTCCTCTCAGGAAGTCAGCTGGATAGGGATCAAACCATTCTGAACACCTACAAACTCAACAGGAGATCGAAGAAAAGAAGAGCAACAACTCTCTCATCAGAAAAGCGACCACTTTCTGGAAGGTAGGACGTGCGGAGAAGTGAATCCGGGGCGATATTCGGGAGGATAGACGGCGGGGGAGGGGCCTCCGTTGGCCGCTTCTGGCAAGTGATAGAGCCGCGGAGCACAAAATCGGAACTTTTAAAAGTCTGCTCCGCCGAGGGACGTCACTCTGGTGGCTAAGCGGGGGGTGGAACCCTCCGGGACAGTGTGGTCTCAGGACCCTCGGGGTCACAGAAAGACGGGGGTGCCTGAGTGCGGCAGAGCTCCCAGGTAACGGAGCAGAGAAGCCGGCTGCAGAGATGGAGCCGAGGAGCGGGCCCTCAGCTCGGGGTGGCCATAAACCGTGATCCGCGGCACAGTCGGGCCCCTGCTCCTCCAGCAGGGACCCAACAAGCGGCAGATCTGGGGAGACTCACCTTCCTCCCCCGGGAGGAGCCGCGCGGGAGGGCACCGCAGGGATCTGCTGGGTTTGGAGACTCCACCCGGGGTCGGGTGCCAGAGATAGAAACGTGCGGTCACAGGCCGGGTGAGCACGGAGTGCGGCTGGAGACCGGGGAGACGGGAGTGACTGACGGCTTTTCTCTGGGGGCTCACTGAGGAGCGGGGCCCCAAGTTCTAGGCTCCTCGGGGGCGGAGATTGGGAGGCCGCCATTTTCACTCTCCGCCTCCAAAGCTGTACGGAAAGCTCGCAGGGAACAAAAGCCCCGGAGAGCAAACCCGAGCAGATGACTTAGCCGGGAGGGGGCAAGGGCGGGGCAATTCCGCCTCCGGCAGAGACATCTGGAAACCACGGCAACAGGCCCCTCCCCAGAAGATCAGCGAGAACAGCCAGCCAAGACCAAGTTTACCGATCAATGAGAACGGCAGAACTCCAGCGCTAGGGGACTACTGCACATAGAATTCACGGCTTTTTTACCATGATTCTTTAGTCTTTTAAAGTTAATTTTTTTTAACTGTCCTTTTTGTCTTTTTATTTCTTTTTGAATTTTTCTTTTTCCCTTTTTCAACCAACATCTTATCAATCCCTTTTTAAAAAAAAAAATTTTTATTTTTCATTTTTAGAGTCATATTCTATCCCTTCATAGTAGTTACCCATATTTTTGGCTTATATATATAAGTTGTTCTCTCTTTAAAATTTTGAGATAGTTTCTTCTAACAGATTAAAATATACCCTAAATCTCTAGTATATGGTGTTTTCTATTCCCCTGCCTGATCACATCCTCTCCCTTTTTTTTTTCTTTTTCTTTTTTCTTTTTTTAAATCCTCCTCTTTCTTTTTTCTTTTTTTTTTTTTTTTAAGATTTTATTTATTTATTTAAGACAGAGAATGAGAGACAGAGAGCATGAGAGGGAGGAGGGTCAGAGGGAGAAGCAGACTCCCTGCCGAGCAGGGAGCCCGATGCGGGACTCGATCCAGGGACTCCAGGATCATGACCTGAGCCGAAGGCAGTCGCCCAACCAACTGAGCCACCCAGGCGCCCCCTCCTCTTTCTTTTTTCAAACAACTTCTTATCAATTCCTTTTATAAAATTTTTTATAATTTCCATTTTTACAGTCATATTCCATCCCTTCATCATATCAACCCTTATTTTTGTACATATATAAGTTTTTCTTTCTTTAAAATTTTGGGAGGCACTTTCTTCTAAAAGACCAAAATACACCCCAAATCTAGTGTGTGGCACTGATCTATATACCAGCCTGATCATATTTGATCACATTCTGGTTTTTCTTTTGTTGTTGTTGTTTTGTTTTGTTTGTTTTTGTTTTTCTCTTTATCTTGTTCTTTTTTTTCTTTTTCTTTTTTCTCTCTTTCCCTTTCTTATCCCACTGCTTCAGGTCTTTTCTGATTTGTTTAAAGTATATTTTCTGGGGACGTGGTTACTCCGCTAGCATTTTGTTCTCTCATTAATCTATTCTCCTCTGCACAAAATGACGAGACAGAAAAAATCACCTCAACAAAAAGAACAAGAGGTAGTACCGACTGCCAGGGACCTACTCAATACGGACATTAGTACGATGTCAGATCTAGAGTTCAGAATCATCACTTTAAAGATACTAGCTGGGCTTGAAAAAAATATGGAAGTTATTAGAGAAACCCTTTCTGGAGAAGTAAAAGAGCTAAAATCCAACCAAGTAGAAATCAAAAAGGCTATTAATGAGGTGCAATCAAAAATGGGGGCGCTAAGTGCTAGAATAAATGAGGCAGAAGAGAGAATCAGTAATATAGAAGATGAAATGATGGAAAATAAAGAAGCTGAGAAAAAGAGAGATAAACAACTACTGGATCACGAGGGCAGAATTCGAGAGATAAGCGATACCATAAGACGAAACAACATTAGAATAATTGGGATCCCAGAAGAAGAAGAAAGAGAGAGAGGGCCAGAAGGTATAATGGAGCAAATTATAGCAGAGAACTTCCCTAATTTGGGGAAAGAAACAGGCATGAAAATCCAGGAAGCACAGAGAACCCCTCTCAAAATCAATAAAAATAGGTCAACTCCCCGACATCTAATAGTAAAACTTACAAGTCTCATAGACAAAGAGAAAATCCTGAAAGCAGCTCGGGAGAAGAGATATGTAACCTACAAGGGTAGAAACATTAGATTGGCAACAGACCTATCCACAGAGACCTGGCAGGCCAGAAAGGACTGGCAGGATATATTCAGAGCACTAAATGAGAAAAATATGCAGCCAAGAATACTCTATCCAGCTAGGCTGTCATTGAAAATTGAAGGAGAGATAAAAAGCTTCCAGGACAAACAAAAACTAAAGGAATTTGCAAACACAAAACCAGCCCTACAGGAAATCTTGAAAGGGGTCCTCTAAGCAAAGAGAGAGCCTAAAAGCAACATAGACCAGAAAGGAACACAGACAATATACGGTAACAGTCACCTTACAGGCAATACAATGGCACTAAATTCCTATCTTTCAATAGTTACCCCGAATGTAAATGGGCTAAATGCCCCAATCAAAAGACACAGGCTAACAGACTGGATTAAAAAACAAGACCCATCGATACGCTGTCTGCAAAAGACTCATTTTAGAACCAAAGACACCCCCAGATTGAAAGTGAGGGGGTGGAAAACCACTTACCATGCCAATGGACACCAAAAGAAAGCTGGGGTGGCAATCCTTATATCAGACAAATTAGATTTTAAACCAAAGACTGTAATAAGAGATGAGGAAGGACACTATATCATACTTAAAGGATCTATCCAACAAGAAGATTTAACAATTTTAAATATCTATGCCCCTAACATGGGAGCAGCCAATTATATAAGGTAATTAATAACAAAAGCAAAGAAACACATCAACAACAATACAATAATAGTGGGGGACTTTAACATCCCCCTCACTGAAATGGACAGATCGTCTAAGCAAAAGATCAACAAGGAAATAAAGACTTTAAATGACACACTGGACCAAATGGACTTCACAGACATATTCAGAACATTCCACCCCAAAGCAACGGAATACACATTCTTCTCTAGTGCCCATGGAACATTCTCCAGAATAAATCACATCCTAGGTCATAAATCAGGTCTCAACCGGTACCAAAAGATTGGGATCATTCCCTGCCTATTTTCAGACCACAATGCTTTGAAACTAGAACTCAATCACAAGAGGAAAGTCGGAAAGAACTCAAATACATGGAGGCTAAAGAGCATCCTACTGAAGAATGAATGGGTCAACCAGGAAATTAAAGAAGAATTAAAAAAATACATGGAAACCAATGAAAATGAAAACACAACTATTCAAAATCTTTGGGATGCAGCAAAGGCAGTCCTAGGAGGAAAGTATATAGCAATACAAGCCTTTCTCAAGAAACAAGAAAGGTCTCAAGTACACAACCTAACCCTACACCTAAAGGAGCTGGAGAAAGAACAGCAAATAAAGCCTAAACCCAGCAGGAGAAGAGAAATCATAAAGATCAGAGCAGAAATCAATGAAATAGAAACTAAAAGAACAGTAGAACAGATCAACGAAACTAGGAGCTGGTTCTTTGAAAGAATTAACAAGATTGATAAACCCCTGGCCAGACTTATCAAAAAGAAAAGAGAAATGACCCAAATCAACAAAATCATGAATGAAAGAGGAGAGATCACAACCAACACCAAAGAAATACAAACAATTATAAGAACATATTATGAGCAACTCTATGGCAGCAAATTAGATAACCTGGAAGAGATGGATGCATTCCTAGAGATGTATCAACTACCAAAACTGAACCAGGATGAAATAGAAAACCTGAACAGACCTATAACCACTAAGGAAATTGAAGCAGTCATCAAAAATCTCCCAAAAAACAAAAGCCCAGGGCCAGATGGCTTCCCAGGGGAATTCTACCAAACATTTCAAGAAGAATTGAATACCTATTCTTCTGAAACTGTTCCAAAAAATAGAAACGGAAGGAAAACTTCCAAACTCATTTTATGAGGCCAGCATTACCTTGATCCCAAAACCAGACAAAGACCCCATCAAAAAGGAGAATTACAGACCAATATCCCTGATGAACATGGATGCAAAAATTCTCACCAAAATACTAGCCAATAGGATCCAACAGTACATTAAAAGGATTATTCACCATGACCAAGTGGGATTTATCCCTGGGCTGCAAGGTTGGTTCAACATCCGCAAATCAATCAATGTGATACAATACATTAACAAAAGAAAGAACAAGAATCATATGATCCTCTCAATAGATGCAGAAAAAGCTTTTGACAAAGTACAGCATCCTTTCTTGATCAAAACTCTGAATTCAGAGTATAGGGATAGAGGGTACATACCTCAATATCATAAAAGCCATCTATGAAAAACCTACAGCAAATATTATTCTCAATGGGGAAAAACTGAGAGCTTTCCCCCTAAGGTCAGGAACGCAGCAGGGATGTCCACTATCACCACTGCTGTTCAACATAGTATTGGAAGTCCTAGCCACAGCAATCAGACAACAAAAAGAAATCAAAGGCATCCAAATTGGCAAAGAAGAAGTCAAACTCTCACTCTTTGCAGATGATATGATACTTTATGTGGAAAACCCAAAAGACTCCACCCCAAAACTGCTAGAACTCATACAAGAATTCAGTAAAGTGGCAGGACATAAAATCAATGCACAGAAGTCAGTGGCATTCCTATACACCAACAACAAGACAGAAGAAAGAGAAATTAAGGAGTCAATCCCATTTACAATTGCACCCAAAACCATAAGATACCTAGGAATAAATCTAACCAAAGATACAAAGGATCTGTACTCAGAAAACTATAAAATACTCATGAAAGAAATTGAGGAAGACACAAAGAAATGGAAAAACGTTCCATGCTCATGGATTGGAAGAATAAATATTGTGAAGATGTCAATGCTACCTAGAGCAATCTACACATTCAATGCAATCCCCATCAAAATACCATCCACTTTTTTCAAAGAAATGGAACAAATAATCCTAAAATTTGTATGGAACCAGAAAAGACCCCGCATAGCCAGAGGAATATTGAAAAAGAAAAGCAAAGCCGGCGGCATCACAATTCTGGACTTCAAGCTCTATTACAAAGCTGTCATCATCAAGACAGCATGGTAGTGGCACAAAAACAGACACATAGATCAATGGAACAGAATAGAGAGCCCAGAAATGGACCCTCAACTCTATGGTCAACTCATCTTCGACAAAGCAGGAAAGAATGTCCAATGGAACAAAGACAGTCTCTTCAACAAATGGTGTTGGGAAAATTGGATAGCCACATGCAGAAGAATGAAACTGGACCATTTCCTTACACCACACACAAAAATAGACTCCAAATGGCTGAAAGACCTCAATGTGAGACAGGAGTCCATCAAAATCCTAAAGGAGAACACAGGCAGCAACCTCTTTGACCTCAGCCGAAGCAACTTCTTCCTAGAAACATCGCCAAAGGCAAGGGAAGCAAGGGCAAAAATGAACTATTGGGACTTCATCAAGATAAAAAGCTTTTGCAAAGCAAAGGAAACAGTCAACAAAACCAAAAGACAACTGACAGAATGGGAGAAGATATTTGCAAATGACATATCAGATAAAAGGCTAGTATCCAAAATCTATAAAGAACTCATCAAACTCAACACCCAAAGAATTGGAAAGAATCCAATCAAGAAATGGGCAGAAGACATGAACAGACATTTTTCCAAAGAAGACATCCAAATGGCCAACAGACACATGAAAAAGTGCTCAATATCGCTCAGCATCAGGGAAATCCAAATCAAAACCTCAATGAGATACCACCTCACACCAGTCAGAATGGCTAAAATTAACAAGTCAGGAAACGACAGATGTTGGCGGGGATGTGGAGAAAGGGGAACCCTCCTACACTGTTGGTGGGAATGCAAGCTGGTGCAGCCACTCTGGAAAACTGTATGGAGGTTCCTCAAAAAGTTGAAAATAGAGCTACCATATGATCCAGCAATTGCACTACTGGGTATTTACTCCAAAGATACAAAAGTAGGGATCCGAAGGGCTACGTGCACCCCGATGTTTATAGCAGCAATGTCCACAATAGCCAAACTGTAGAAAGAGCCAAGATGTCCATCGACAGATGAATGGATAAAGAAGATGTGGTATATATATACAATGGAATATTATGCAGCCATCAAAAGGAATGAGATCCTGCCATTTGCAACGACGTGGATGGAACTGGAGGGTATCATGTTGAGTGAAATAAGTCAAACAGAGAAAGACATGTATCATATGATCTCACTGATATGAGGAATTCTTTTTTTTTTTAAGATTTTATTTATTTATTTGAGAGAGAGAATGAGAGAGAGCACATGAGGGGGGGAGGGTCAGAGGGAGAAGCAGACTCCCTGCCGAGCAGGGAGCCTGATGCGGGACTCGATCCAGGGACTCCAGGATCATGACCTGAGCCGAAGGCAGTAGCTTAACCAACTGAGTCACCCAGGCGCCCGATATGAGGAATTCTTAATCGCAGGAAACAAACTGAGTGTTGTTGGAGTGGGGGGTGGGGTGGGAGGGATGGGGTGACTGGGTGATGGACACTGGGGACGGTGTGTGCTCTGGTAAGCGCTGTGAATTGTGCAAGACTGTTGAATCTCAGATCTGTACCTCTGAAACAAATAATGCAATATATGTTAAGAAAAAAAAAAGAAGAAGAAGAAGAAGAAGGTAGCGGGAGGGGAAGAATGAAGCAGGGGAAATCGGAGGGGTAGATGAACCATGAGAGACGATAGACTCTGAAAAACAAACTGAGGGTTCTAGAGGGGAGGGGGGTGGGAGGATGGGTTAGCCTGGTGGTGGGTATTGAGGAGGGCACATTCTGCATGGAGCACTGGGTGTTATGCACAAACAATGAATCATGGAACACTTCATCTAAAACTAATGATGTAATGTATGGGGATTAACATAAGAATAAAATTTAAAAAAAAAAGAAATAACTACAGAATTAATTAGTCAAAATTGCAATATTAAAGGAGAAATAAAGAGTGCTATAAGATGTACTTAACTGAAGATTTTACTGAGTCTGAGAAGTCAGGGGAGGCTTTCCTGAGGAATGAAGGAAACCAGAGTGTCACCCAAAAATATGCCCTTTGACATGAGAATTATCTTGAGCTGAAGGCAATTGAGAAGCAGCAAGTACAAGAAACTCTCTACTTTTTTCCCTATTTGCCAAAAAACAGGATATAAATTAACAAAGGTGTCCCTCCCCTCTCTACCAGGAATACCAGGTCTACCATGTCACTGGAGACAACATTAGACCCTTCTCAGCCTGGAGGTAGCACTAGAGGAATCTAAAACATCAAATTATACTAAATAATCTTTATCTACCATTAGTTTCCCATATATTTGCCATCCCATGATTTGCTATTTATAGAGACTCAAGGTCCTTTTCCTTCATCTTATTACTTCTTAAAAATTTATCGTTCCTTTGTTAAGATGCTGTATAAACTCAAGTTCTAGCCAAACCTTTGAGTTACTCATCTCTGGGTACATCCATATGTGACATTCATGATGCACAGACTAATAAACTTGTTTGTTCTACAGTCCAATAAACAGGGCCATAGGTGGAAAACCTAAGATGAATAGAGGAGGAGACTTTTCCTCCCCTACAGGAATATATCAAACAGAAATAAAATTTTAAAGGTGTTACTAACACTACCTTAGTAATCACACTGCCATACATAAATGTATCAAATCAACCCCTTATACACCTTAAATGTACACAATGTTATATGTCAACTATATCTCAATAATAATAAAAAAAAAGAGGATTTGGTTTTAAAATACAAGAAGGGGAAGCACCTGGATGGTTCGGTCAGTAGAAAATTCAACTCTTGATCTTGGGTTTGTAACTTCGAGTCCCATGTTGGGTATAAAGATTACTTAAAAATAAAAACAGATGAGCATAGGGGAAGGGAAGGAAAAATAAAATAAGAGGAAAATAGAGAGGGAGGTAACCATAAGAGACTCATAACTACAGGAAACAAACTTAGGGTTGCTGGAGGGGAGGTGGTGGGGGATGGGGTACCTGGGTGATGGGCATTAAGGAGGGCACTTGATGTAATGAGCACTGGGTGTTATATGCAACTGATGAATCACTGAATTCTACCTCTGAAACTAATAATACAGTATGTTAATTAAATTGAATTTAAATAAAAAATTAAAAAATAGGAGCACCTGGGTAGCTCAGATGGTTAAGCATCTGCCTTTGGCTCAGGTAGTTATCCCAGGGTCCTGGGATCAAACCAGGAGTTGGGCTCCCTGCTCAGCGGGAAGCCTGCTTCCCCCTCTGCCTCTCCCCATCCTTGTACTCTCTCTGTCTTTCTCTGTCTCGCTCCCTCAAATGAATAAATAAAATCTTTTTTAAAAATTTAAAAATAAAATATTTTTTTAAAAAATTTTAGATAAAATATAAGAAGATAAAAAGAGAGTGTTTCAGGTGAAATGAGCCTCTGTTTCTAAGTAGGATGGATTAACTAGTGACAGACGAGTGCTCACACCTCAAACAACCAGAAAGTCCAAACAGAATAGAGAAATCATTTATTTTAAGGCAGAGGATTGCTGCTGAGTCACTGTAAAGAGGAAAACCTCAGACTCCAAAGAGGGAGGAACTTGAGGGAGAAGCTGACTCCCACAACCACTTTACACAGAGGTCATTGCTGACTCAGTCAGGGCATGGGCCCATAGAAGACCACTGCCAGAGACACACCAGTGGAGCTACTGGTGGAGATTTGGGAGTTCCTTTCAGAACATCTGCTAAATTCTGGGGATGTTAAATTTAAAAATAAAAGCAGAAATCCTCTGAATGCAGAAGAGAGTCTTCAGAAATCTTGAGAAACAAAGATTAGAATTCAGGATTTCCCGGCGGGGGAGTGGGGGAGGGGGGCGGGGGGCGGGGAGGGATTTCTGCTGAATATCCTGAAGAGACAGGAGTAAAATTGAGGTAAACTGAAGACTTAACAGGGCTGCAACTCAACCTCAAATTAGCACGGTACATTATTGGATTCAGATGACCAGCCACTATTTAGAAATAAGATGCTTCAGAAAATTAATGTGAAGTTTTATTTTATATGGGAAAATAAATAGGCCAGAACGTCAAACAGTAGGCCAGATTCAAAAGGGACCATTAGGAGAATTTGGGCTAGCAGACATTAAAATGTACTCATAACCAATTTGAGACCCTTAGTACACAAGAATATCAATAATGAGAATATTCAGAAGACCCACACTGGGGTGCCTGCATGGCCCAGTGGGCTGAGCATCCAACTCTTGATTTCAGCTCAGGTCGTGATGTTGGGGTCATGAGATCTGCCCGTGTCGGGCTCTATGCTCAGCGGGGAATTGGCTCAGGATTCTCTCCATCTCTCCCTCTCTCCCTCTCTCCCTCTCTCTTTCCCTCTCCCTCTGCCCCTCTGCCCCATGCTCTCTATCAATCAATCTTTAAAAAAGGAAAAAAAGACCCACACTTTCTCTCCAAAAAATGTTTACTCTCCAAAAAATTCCAAGTGGATTGAAAGTTAAATACTTAAAAGTAAAAATAAATACACTAAACCACGTATGTGAACAGACTAGCACTAGGGGAAATCACTTTTTGACTGTTGATGGAATAGAAATAAAAAAAAGATGGACAGGTTCATTACTTAGTTTTAGCTTTGATGGCAGGAAGACCAATTAAAGCTGAGATTTAAAAATTCAGAAGAACAGACACAATGTTTGCACATAAACACAGAAGTTTAATAACTAAAAAGTATGAAGAGTTCATATAAATGGGTAAAAATACCAGCTGCCCATTATACAAATGATTAAAAGACAGTTCATACAAGAAGAAACATGAATTTAACCATGATTTTTGAAATATTCAGTCAACCTTGTTGGTAAAATAACTGCAAATTAAACCTACTGTGAAGTTGCATTTTGTACCTGAAAAAGAATAAGAAACACTTTTGAGAAGTGACAGACCCCCAAGCCTGCAAGGCTTCAGGAAAAGCAGATATGCTCCTGCATTAATGATAGCAATGCAAATGGATCCAGTTTTTCTGAGGGGCAAAATGCTACTTTATTGAAAGAGTCATAAATATGCCTAACCCCTCACCAAGTGATAGAATTTATCCTGAGGAAATAATGTTTAATAAAAACCAAAAGTACACATACACAACGTTTATTTTATGATAATAAAATACTGGAAGAAAGTGAAGGCCCCAACAATACAGAAATATAGAGGTTAATTGTGGTATATCAAGATGATATACGCTAGCAAAATACTAAAAATATGAAGATGATACAGGAAGTAGAGAATATTTGGTTAAATCATGTTACATGAAAGGATGAATACCAAATTGTGTGCACATACCCATCATAACTATTGTATGACCATGAATATGTATAGGTAAAGGAGGCAAAAGAATAGGGAATGTTTCTGGTTAAGATCAACAGACTTAATAGTGAATTATTTTGTAGGGTCGTTAAAACTAGATTTTTTAAACATTTCAATTGTTATAATGAGAGAAAGATTTTCTTTGCAGGACATTTCACTGGCTTACAGAAATACGGGTATTTGCTGCCTGCTTAACTACACAGATGGAAGGATGATGGTGTTCCACTTAGTTACGTGAAACTTATTGAAGCTATGTTTCCACAGATAAACAGTCAGAGATAAACGATGGTCAGAGTGGGTCACCCCACTCCAGGGGAATGTTCTAAAGTGGAGGAAAATAATTTTCCCTCTACCCTTCTGAGTTCTCCGCTGAGACCCCTGTAATATAAGATTAGCAACAGAAAAGCAAGCAGAACTTTATTAACATGTATACATCATGTATACGTGGGAGATACCGAGGGACAATGAATAAGTACCCCAGGTGGCTCAGAATTCAAATTTAAATATCATTAATAGGGAAAGGGGTTAGGGGAATGTAGGTCTCTTAGGAGAGAGTAAATGACTTATTTAGGAACGATGAATGGGCCCTTAGAAGAATCCATGGAAGGTATGATAGTTTGTGGCAAAGTTTTTCTGGGTATGGTGTTGATTTCTAGTCTCCTCTCCTGTGAAGTCAATCTTCCCTGGTTGATGAATGTCCTGGGAAAGGGATTTATGACAACTGAGTCCCTCTTGGAGGATCTGCCTTTAGGTAGATAAGGGGAGTTCAGAGAAAGCGCCTCCCTGCATTTACTGTTTTACAAATGTTCAAAATAATCAATATACCAAAGCAGCATGTCTTGGGAGTGGCGTGTCCTGAATTCCCACAATCATATTTTGGGGTGGCATATTCTGCTACCCTTCAGCTGCAACTGAGAGTGTTAGCAAAAAAGAACGGTTTCTAGTTAGTGAGGAACTGCTAAGTCCTAGCCACTGCCAGAAAGTAATCTCAGAAGTGGAACTGCAGTAGATGGAACTGTGTCCCCAAAAAGATATGTTGAAGTCCTAACCAGCATATCTGTGAATGTGTCATTTGGACACAGGGTCTTTGCAGATGTAATCAAGCTAAAATGAATTCATATTGGATTACGGTAAGCCCTAACCTGATGACGGGAGTCTTAATTAGAAGATGGCGGGCGGCGAGGGGTTGGCTCAGGGTGTTAAGCATCTGACTCTTGGTTTTGGCTCAGGTCATGATCTCATGGGTTGTGGGATTGAGCCCTACATCCAGGCCCGTATCGGGCTCTGCACTCAGCAGGGAGTTCGCTTGAGATTCTCTCCTTCTACGTCTCCCCTCTCTTGTGCAAGCTCTCTCTCTTTCTCTCTCTTGCTCTCTCTCTCAAATAAATAAATCTTAAAAAAAAGAAGAAGAAGAAGAAGAAAAGACTGTGGACACAGGCAGACACTGGGCAAACATGATATGACCATGGAGGCAGAGATGGGAATGATGCAGCTGCAAGCCAAGGAATGCCAAGGCCTGGGGGCAAACACCAGAAGCTAGGAGAGAGGCACGGGAAGGTTTTCCCTCCTTGGGGAGTTGATTCCAGTAGGAACCAACCCTGTTGACAACTTGATTTCAGACTTCTGGCTTTTAGGACTGTGCGAGAATAAATTTCTATTGTTTTAAGCTTAGTTTGTGGTGCTTTGTTACAGCAGCCCTAAGAAATCAAGACAGGGACTAAATATGTATGGTCTGGTAGGAATACTAATTAAAACAAAAAACTGACTGCCGCTGGCTCCTGGCTTCCAAGGCAGTGGTAAAATCCATGATTCATTGTTTGTAGGAAAGCACCTCATATGGAGTCCTACCCCTGTCATAGGAGTTGGTAAGCTCTGTCCTGCAAAGTAGATCCAGCCCGCTGCCTGCAAGCTAAGAATGGTTTCTACAGTATGGAAATAGGAACCAAAAAGCAGATTTCAAGGTGGACTTTCTCTAGAAAAATGTAGCCCTTTGGAAAGCAATACATTGGAAGGGTTCTGGACCTTCCTGCAGTGCATTGGATGGGGACTTGGGGTATTTTATTTGGTTATAAGTGAAGAATAATTCAAACAGAATAGAGAACTTGAGAACTGAGAGTAATGACTAGCACACAGTAAGCCCTCAGTAAAGTTGCTCTTGTAACTAGCTATCATTTTCTGGAATACATGTGGAAACATACCACTTGGCCCTGATGGAATACCTGCCGAGAAAGAAACAAAGGAAGCTCAGCTGCTTTTCAGCTCAAAAGGAAAAGGTGTGGGTGATGTGATAGTTTAAAAACACGCCTGCAAGGTCTGAAATACGCCTTGCATGAAGAGATGGAGTCTAATTCTCCTCTCCTCAAGGATGGTCTGGACTAGTGACTTGCTCCTAAGGAATAGAATGCTGGAGAAGCGACACTTCTGAGGGCTAAGTCATAAAGAATGACACGGCTTTGGTCTCTCTCTGTTTCTCTCTCTTTGCCTGCCCCCACCCTGTCTCGACGTGCCTTAGTTGCTGAGCTTCCCTGGAGCCGCCATGCTGGAGGGTCCACGAGGTGAGCCCACATACTGAGAAAGATGCCAGAGGAGCTCCAGCGTGGTCCAGCCCCAGTTGTTTTGCGTTGTCCCAATCTAGCAACCAGACAGGTGTGAGGAAAATAGTCTTTGAGATGATGCCAGCCTCAGTCACAGTCTGACTGCCAACACATGAGAGACTTTGAGAGAGACTGCCAGGCCGAGCCCAGAATGTTGAGAGATAATAGTAATAAGTGGTTGTTGTTGTTTTATACCGCTAAATTTTGGGGAGGGTTGTTAAGCAGCAAAAGATAACTGGAATAATGTACTCATCTCCTGCTGTGCCAAGAATTTTTAAAAGTGAGGTTGATTGCCTCATATAAAAGGAGAGTAATTTATATTATATTGAGGTTTCTTTCTTTTTTTAATTTTTAATTTTTTTTAAGATTTTATTTATTTATTTGAGAGAGGGTGAGAGGCAGAGGGAGAGGGAGAAGCAGGCTCTCTGTTCAGAGGGAGCCCGATGGGAGGCTCCACCCCAGGACCCTGGGGTCATGACCTAAGCCAAAGGCAGGTGCTTAACCGGCTGAGCCACTCAGGCGCCCCCAGATTTATTTATTCCTTCCTTCCTTCCTTTCTTCTTCTTCCTTCCTTTCTTCTTTCTTTCTTTCTTTCTTTCTTTCTTTCTTTCTTTCTTTCTTTCTT
>NW_023270268.1:89046803-89054997 GCF_011800145.1 Mirounga leonina | reverse complement strand
CTTTCTTTCTTTCTTTCTTTCTTTCTTTCTTTCTTTCTTTCTTTCTTCTTTCTTTCCTCCTTTCTTTCGAAAGAGGGAGAGCGCATGCACAAGTGATGGAGGGGGACAGATGGAGAGGGAGAGGGAGAGAATCTTAAGCAGGCTCCCCACTCAGGGTGGAGTCTGACGCAGGGGTCGATCTCACAACCGTGAGATTAGGACCTGAGCCAAAATCAAGAGTCAGACACTTAACCAACTGAGCCACCCAGGCACCCCTATATTGAGATTTCCTTATGTTCAAGTCTTTATTTCACTGACAGATGATGGAATTTAGGGAAGAAGCTGATATGTCAGATGGAGGTTTTATTTATTTTAATTCAGGCATATGACTAACTTATGGAAACAGAAAAAAATTTACCAAACCTCTTTCACAGAGCAATGACTTCTAGAATGTAAGGGCTTTGAGATATCCACCTTATTGTACGTAGAATAACTCACAAGATTGTACTTTCAGACTGATGATAGATATAACATCCAGATTCCTTGAATTTGAGACTACAAGGAGGAAGGACCCTGGTGAATTCTTCAGAAGGTGCTCTGGTTGGGCTGTGAAAGACACATGGCTAGAGCAGATGGCCCTTGTTCCCAGTTGCTGATCTGCCTTCATTCAAGAGAATGAAAAGCTGCTTTAAAATTTCATACCCAATTATGTTACAGGCTGGCTTCTCTAGAGATCAGACTCTGACGTGAAATGTAATGTGCAGGATGTTTATTAAGGAGTACCCTTGGGGTCGGCACCCGTAGAAGGGAGAAGAGGAAGCAAGTTTGGGAAAAGAGGTCAAGCTGCCATGTGGGCTTGACATCAGCCTCAGTCTAAGGGGTGCTTGAGCACTAAAAGGGCCCATCAGAGTTGTCCCATGTTGGGCTGGAAGGGCTGAGCCTCTGTACTCTTACTGGACTCAGTCATTGGATGGGGACTGCCCGAGGAAGGGCATGACCTTGGGCAATGTCGCTCTGCAGCCGATACAGTTCCTAATGGCTAAGAGCTGAAGGCTGCTGGCCCATGGCACTTCCAGCAGCTGAGTCTACAAGTCCCCCCTTATAGAGCCCTCTCTGTGGTGCATCACTGTGACCACCACAAATTGCTTAGTGCTTCAAAACAGATGAAAACTTAGTCTTAGTGTGGATCATCCATTTTGTGTTCTAAGTATGACTTTGGACTACAAACACCAGGGTTCCAACCAGGGCGATGAGTTCAAGTGGAACTGACTGATCTTTGAGAAAAGGAGACTCAAGAAGATGACAAAGTCTTCCATGGAGTTTTAGGGAGGATTTTATGAACCTCTGAATTATTCTAAAGTTTTTGGCTATGTGGCCAAATTCTGGGCAAAGTTTGTATCAACTCAAGGCTATGAGTGTATTTTGGGGTCTGACTGTGAACTGCATATCTATGACTTTTTATTTGGCTGAGTTTGGATTTGACATCTCTTACTGCTCACTGGACTTGAAAAAAAAAATTTTTTTTTAAATATTTATTTATTTGACAGAGAGAGACACAGCGAGAGAGGGAACACAAGCAGGGGGAGTGGGAGAGGGAGAAGCAGGCTTCCCGCGGAGCAGGGAGCCCGATGCGGGGCTCGATCCCAGGACCCTGAGATCATGACCTGAACCGAAGGCAGACGCTTAACGACTGAGCCACCCAGGCGCCCCGAAAAAAAATTTTAAGTAAAATTATTAAGGACACAGGATTTAATTTTTAAAAAAAGATTTGGATGTTGTATTGTCAAAAGCCACTTTTCCTGTATCTTGTGATTTAATTATAGAAAACTTGTAATCCCAGGTGATCATGTTATATTACTACTCTGAAGAATATGGTTTAGTCCAATTGACTTGACAGGAACATGCTCGTGTAGAAAAGAGCTATCCTGCTATCTGTAGAAAGACCTGATTGCAAGGGTGGCCCCTGGCTGGTCTCTGAACTTAGATTTGGGGAGCGTTCCCCCCAATTCCTCACTGATAAGAGAATTGGCTCACAGAGTGCCTAAACTGTTTGTACAAACAGGATGGCTTGTGTTGAACATCTGCTCTCCTTCAGGGTATTTGGAATTTTGGTGCGGGCTTGGCAGAGGCTGACTACATGACCAGCCTCCCCAAAAAACCTTGGGCACCGAGTCTCCAATGAGCTTCCTTAGTAGACAACATTTCATAGGCATTTTCACAATTCAATGCCTGAGGAATTAAGCATATCCTGTGTAACCCCCCTGGGAGAAGACTCTTGGAAGCTCTAGGCTGGTTTCCTCTAACTTCTTCCCATATACCTTTCCCCTCTGCCAATTCTGCTTCATATCCTTTCTCTGTAATAAATCACAGCTGTGAGTATGACTGCATGCTGAATCTGGTGAGTCCTCCCAGAGAATTACTGCACCAATGGGGTGGTCTTGGGGACCTCCAACACAATGTTACCGTACATGTACTTAAATCATATTTCTGTCTGACAGTTTACACATGTAAATCATAGTTCTCAATTATACTTTTTCCTTAATGAAAGCCAGAAATATACATATTTACTCACAAAATTAGGTGAATGAAGGTGCTGTGGTTAATACAGAAGACAAAGGATAGATTTTAAGGGCTAACTGTGGAAATAACTATATCTACTATTAGCCATTTCCATAGAACTGATACAAACTGGGACCAAGAATCTCTAACCAAGAATTCCAGTATATTTTCTAAGGAGCCCCAGAAAGAAGCCTTCACCTCACCACTCCTCATCACCCTTCCCCGCCCTCCACCCCAAACAAAGGGTGGGATGCAGCTCAAGCAATGTAACATCATAACATTAGATGCTTATATTTTTTTCTAAAGAGAGAGACTTCAAGTCAGTGGTATAAACTTCTATCTTAAGAAACTAGAAAAAGAAGAGCAAATTAAACTCAAAACAAGTCAAAGAAAGGAAATAATAAAGAGAAAAGCATAAATCAATGCAATCAAAACCAGAAAACGAGTAGAGAAAAAATTCAATAAATCTGGAAGGCAATTTTTAAAAAATATTAATAAATCGATACACTTCTAACAGACTTCTTAGCAGACTAATTAAATATAACAGCATAGGGTGCTTGGGTGGCTCAGTCAGTTAAGCATCTGCCTCCGACTTGGGTCATAATCTCGGGGTCCTGGGATCGAGCCCCACATCCGGCTCTCTGCTCAACAGGGAGTCTGCTTCTCCCTCTCCCTCTGCCTTCTCCCCCCTGCTCATACTCTGTCTCTGTCTCTCAAATAAATAAATAAATACAATCTTAAAAAAAAATAACAGTAGGGCACCTGGGTGGCTCAGTTGGTTAAGCGACTGCCTTCGGCTCAGGTCATGATCCTGGAGTCCCAGGATCAAGTCCACATCAGCTCCCCACTCAGTGGGGAGTCTGCTTCTCCCTCTGACCCTACCCCCTCTCGTGCACTCTCTCTCTGTTTCAAAGAAGTAAATAAAATCTTTTAAAAAAATAAATAACAGTATAATTCAAACTTATGAGTCAGGCACTATATAATGCTGTTTATATACTTATCTTTTTATCTTATATAATCCTGAAAACAACGTATCTTGGTAAGTAATGTTATACATATTTTTAAAGATGAGAAAGCAAAGATTTATAGATTTTGGTTAATTTGCCCAAGGTCACATAGCTGATAAAATCCAGAATTAGTCTTGAACCCAAGTTGTCTGACCTAGACCTTCACCATCATATTATCCTAACTCCTAATACTCTGAAGAGGATACAGAGGTGTCCATCCTGATCCCCATTTTAGGAGCAGCTAACTTTGCTCCCAGCTGCTAGGAATATCTGCTGTTGACAGGTCACAGCTGCATCCCTCACTGGAAATTGATCTGAGCCTGTAGAGAATGGCCTCTCCCACGACTGGATGATGCAGAGCTTCAAAGGAATGACTTCTTTCCCCAATCTGGGAAAACTATAAAACCTCTCTTAGTTCCAGCGTTCTTCATAGGATTGGTTGAGGCTTCAGTTGCAACTATATTGCAAGTCAGTTTCTCCCTGTGCCCAGATCTGCCTTCCCCAAATCTTTGCAGATGTATCTCCCTGGGATGCTCCTTAATAAACCTTTGCACTCAACCCTCTGTCTGAGTTTGCTTCCAGGGAACTAAATTAAATCTCATATTGTGGTTAGCTTTTCTTTTAAGATTTTATTTTATTTATTTATTTATTCATTCATTCATTTATTTATTTATTTATAGAGGGCATTTGTAGGAGGAGGGGCAGAGGGAGAGGGAGAGAGAGCATCCCAAGCAGACTCTGTGCTGAATGAGGAGCCCTACCCGGGGCTGGATCTCATGACCCTGACATCATGACCTGACCCAAAATCAAGAGTCAGACTCTTAACTGACGGAGCCACCCAGGTGCCTTGTGGTTACCTTCTCCAAATAAAATTAAATAACCATTGTGCACATTAATACCATTATACATTATGGGAAATAATCATGTGTACTTACTTTCAAATTGTTCAGAAAAAAATTGTCCTTTTACTACTCTAACAACTTTTCGGTAAGGGAAAAATTATTTCAAAATAAAAAGCATCTTTAAGATGAAAGACATTTTCAGGCAAATAGAATGAGTAAGTTCACCATCCATAAGCTCTCGAAAAGAGTATTGCAAAGGCTAAGTGTCTACTTTAGGAAGAAGAAAATTGAATGAAAAAGAAAGGAGAGGGTTTCAAAGAAAATGAAATCATTAAACATGTTCTTAAATCTAAATAAATATTTAAATCTTTTAAAAAGATTAATTTAAGCTTTTAGGAATGCTTGGGTGTCTCAGTCAGTTAAGCATCTGCCTTCGGCTCAGGTCATGATCCCAGGCTACTAGGATAGAGTCCTGAATTGGGCTTCTTGCTCAGCGGGAAGTCTGCTTCTCCCTCTGCCTGCTGCTCCCCCTGCTTGTGCTCTCTCTCTCTCTGACAAATAAATAAATAAAATCTTTTAAAAAATAAATAAACTTAAAAAAAAAACAGTTAACAATAACAAAAGGATAGCAAGATAGGGTTAAGTTTTTCTAAGGTTTGAGAAGATGTATTGATTAACTTTAGACTGTTAAGTCTAAGACCTGCAAAAGAATAGGTATAGAATTTGTGAATTCAAACCAAATGGAGAGTGGAAGAAGGAATAAAGAAAAACTATCAATCTAATATGAAACAAGAAAAGAAAAGTAAGCAAGGAATAAAACAAAGGTAATTAAAAACTCGTAAAATAAAATGGTAGGAATAAGACCCACTATATTAGTCATTTATAATGCCTATACTTTTATATTTACTAATTAGAAGAAATTGGATTAAAAACAATGCAGCTATATTCTGCTAACAAGAGATATAAGTAAACATTTCACAGAAAAGGAATGAAAAAGTTATTCAGGGATATCAGAATACTCTCAGCTATAGGCAACTGAATACCTAACTACAAGAGGCTTAAGCAACAAGAACGTTTACTGACTCAGTAAGAAACCTGGAGGTAGGTAGTTCTAAGGCTGGTTCTGTAGATAAATAATGCCATCAAGGGCTTAGGCTCTTTCTATCTCTCCAATATGCCATTCTCAATGTTTCTGAGATATTGGCCTTCATGGTTACAAAATGGCTGCAGCATCTCCCATGATCACATCTCACCTGATAACATCCCAAAAAAGAGGGAAAAAGGATTTCCCCTTAAGTATCTCTTTATGGAGGAAGCACTTTCCTGGACAGACAGCATACTTCCCCTTTACATCTCTTTGCCGAAGTGGGTCACATCGCCATCTTTAAACCAACCCCTCTAGAAGGTAATGAGATGACTAAAACTGGCTTACCCCAACCATGAGTCAAGTATGGGTCTGAAAGAGCATCTACTTTACCTAAGCACTTTGCTGCTGAGTATCTGAACAAAACTGAGTTCTCCTAACAAGGAAAGAGTGACTGCCTTTGAGTAACTAACTAACCCACTCCAAGTGTCTGTCACACTCAGCAAGGACTAACCAAATTAACATAGTCATAGGAATATCAATATAAGACAAAATGGACTTTAAGACAATGAGAATCAATAAAGGAGAAAGAGAAGCACACAATGAAGAAAAGGAACAATTCACTTGGATGATATGAAAATCTTGAACCCAAACAGCCTTAAATTAAGCAAAAGTAAAGAAGATAAGCAAAAAGTGGCAAAATTACAAGGAGAAATGAACAAATCATCCACCACATATGAGAGACCCTCACTACCTCAGCTTTGTTACTGAGATCACAAAAATATGCTATGTTTAGCTCGGCCTGGGGGTAGAACGGGACTCAGATGTAGGAGACAGAAATATTCTCTGCCAAGAGGAAGCTATAGGTGGGAGAGATGAGGAAGGCAAGGCCAGTGAGGGATAGCACCGTGGGCTGTCAGCGGCCAGTTGCGCCTGCAGCTGGAGAATGGGTTTATGACCCTGAAGACGGGATCTCAGCAGGACGTCCCTATGCAGGTATAGCATCATGTCGTTAGCCTGGGTTCGTATCCCACCTCCACCATTTCCTAGCTGTGAACTTGGGGCAAATATTTAACCTTTCTATGCCTTGATTTCCTCCTAGTAAAATGGAGTTGATATTAATTTTCTTAAAGTTTGTTGTATTAATTATTACACTTTATTTTTTTTACTACATTTGTCATTGTTTTGTGATTTCAGTTATTGCTTTTATTTCTTCCAGAGGCGATTTCTCAAAAGTAATGAGTAGATTAATGAATTTTTGTGTTGGTGACTAATTGGCTGTAGGAACAAAGGGAAGCAATCAGCTTTAAAATCTATCTGACTTGAGGACTATGAGCATAACAATTGTACTAAGGTGTGTGTTTGGGACGGGGTTGGGGGTACTGAAGGTGGAAGAGTATCCTGACTGCTCTATTCTATAATACTACCTCTGTTGGGAGGAGAGTATAGTCTTGTGCTGGAAGCAGCTCACACTGGCTCGCCGGAATTGATGGCTAAATTTCCAGAAGTTTGTGAGCAGTTATTAACCACCATTATTTAGAATTACAGTTGACCCTTGAACAATGCAGGGGTTAGGGGCGGCAACCACTCTTGGATCTTTAGTCAAAAATCCACATATAACTTATGACTCCCAAGAACTTAACTAATAGCCCACTTACAGATAACATAAACTGTTGATTAACATACATTTTGTATATTAGCTGTATTATATGCTATATTCTACGATAAAGTAAGCTGGAGAGGAGTAAATGTCATTAAGAAAATCATAAGAGAAAGTACATTTACAATACTGTATTGTATCAAAAACATCCGTATATAAGTAGACCCACACAGTTCAAACCCGCGTTGTTCAAGGGTCAACTGTGAAAATAGATCATATTTTTTAAAATAATAAATACTGAAAAGTCATCACTTCCTAATTATTTTACGACATTTTATTATTGTCTATACTCGAGTTCTTTCTGTCTACTGTATCCCTATGGTAAAATATTATATAATGGTGTGCTACTATTCATCTCTGCTCAACTCCGCATTCAGAGATATCACATCGGGAACTCAAGTCAGCCATAGTGAGGATATTTACACCATGGAATTGGCAAACACTACAAATCAGGACTTGATTTATTGCTTTGTTAATTGTCTAGACTTCAGAAACCAGTGGAGCATATGTTAATAAGGTAGATTAAATTTAAATGTGTGTCATGTCTGCAGCCATTACATTTTAAAGAACACAAATGAAGAAATATTCTTCCAGCATTTGAAAACTATTCTCCAGTTCAGCAAAGAAGGAGCTCATGTCAGTGACAATCAGAGGAGTTCTGACATATGTCTTCATTGTTTCATTTTCATCCCACTTAATGTAAACTGAAGTATCAACCAACATTTATGTAAGAATTATACTCATTGATGATTGCAACCATAGTTTGGCTACACATAAGAGTTGGACAAAAATCATTGAAATAGTCTGTGAGGATCAATTGGTTATTTGAAATTTACGATAAGGAGTATTATATATTTTATTATTTGCAAATTATGTGCTATACAACCTCTATATCCCGAAAATGTATAATAAACAAAAACATATATGCAAATTCTTTTCTCCAGAGAGCTGATTGCTCAATATTTAACAGCACATCACTGGTGGAGATCATGTGTGGTATGATATGGGAGTAAAATCCTGAACACAGGGAGGAAGGCCAGAAACTGGGTATGTCCATCAGGTG
>NW_023270268.1:89044195-89046793 GCF_011800145.1 Mirounga leonina | reverse complement strand
CTGAACACAGGGAGGAAGGCCAGAAACTGGGTATGTCCATCAGGTGACTCCCCCTGAGGACTGAACTTGGGGTGGTAGCAGAGTGTTACCACTGAGGGTGGCTTGCCTCACTTCTGAAGTCACATCCTATTTTAGGGGACTGGGCCAGGAGCTTCCGGAGCAAAGTGTGGTGGAGAGGTGGGCACGAGGTCCTCACAACTAACTGATTCAGGACAGATGGGAAAGCTACCCTTTCCCCAAAAAAGCACTTCAAATGGGAGAAATGCTGGTTTGTAGAGAAGTTGAAAGGAGCCTGATACTGGGTTATAGAAGTTTGTAGAGAAGCTGAAGGGAGACATTTAGATGAAGTAGAGAAAGAGAAGTTCAGTCCAAAAATGTGATTGTGGGCTGTTACATCAAGATCAGCTGTGGTTGTGTGGGGGTGTTGACCAAGAAAAGAGGCAGGACAGAATGAAAACAAAAGCAGTTATTTGGGGTCTTAGAATTTCAAATTCCAGGTACACAGATTTGGGCAGCAACCCAAATATTGTCTCCCTAGGGAATGAAGCTCTGGGGTTTTTAAAGACAAAACGTGAAGGGTTGTATATGTTGTTTACAAAGAATTTTGATTGGTGTTGGCAGCAGAAAACTAATCTTGGTTAAACCTAGCTGGTTGCTAAGGTCATCTCTGAGCAGAAGTCAGTTATGTAGGAACTTGTAGGTGTTTACGCAGAGTTCTTGGAGTGTTTGCTGTATGGCTTAGTTCAGAAGTTCATGGTTCCACCTAGCGAGGATGTGCGTAAGGCCCACCTCCTTAATGGCCTCCCAGCTCTATTTAAAAACCCCTGACATAAATGACTCCATTTCATTTCACCTTTCACAGATGGACGTGGCCACTTCCCAGGCCCTGAGAAGACATTTGCTTCATTGGAAGGAAATGCGGTTCAGGAGGTAGACACCCGTTGGAAATGGAGAATTGAGAGAGAATAAGCACACAGTGAGAGGGGGTAGGGTACAAAGTGAATAGGGACAAACCCATTAGGAGAGAAGTCAAGTACTCAAGTACTTCAGGGGCTGATGACCAGTAGCAATTTGCTTTTTCTAGAACTTTCCTTGTTTGGTTTTTAAGACCTGCCATCCTGATCCTCTGCTAACTCCTTCCCAGTCCACCCAGGGTTGAAGAACAGTCTTTGAGTCTGAGAAGCTCTCAGACATTGCCAATAATTAAGTAAATTCTTGAAAGAAATCCAGAAATGACCAGATAAAACTTCCACTATAAATAAATGATTTCCATTTCCCTCAATTTCTTGGAAAATGATAATGTGAGGAAAAAGATAAACTGTTCAGTTCTGGAATCCCAAACTCTGGGGAAAGGAGGGGGTTGATATTAGTTGTAGCTTGGGGTGAGACACCCTGGGGCAAAGGGTCACCACTGTGTGGCTGAGAGCTGTGGCTGGCCCTTCCCTGTCCTCCCCGCCTCCCCTGCTGGCACGCAGGGTGGTTGGGACTGGATGATGCGCGCCACCTGCAGGCAGAAAGCTGGCGTCTGGGAGAAATACCCGAGTATTGTTCAGCCTGCTCCTGAGCAGGAATAAAAGCCCAGGGAGTAACCTCTCTTTGGCCCGGCTTTGGGTCTCTTAGAAGACGACATGGAAGGTCCAGTCCTGCAGGGGCAAGCAGCTCTAATTTAGGCTGTGTCTGAGACCTCACCACCTCCTTCACAGAGCAAACAGAAGCCGTTGGGGAGAAGTCCCACCGCTTCCCATCAGCAGTCATTCAGAATCACCTACTTCTGTTCTCCATCTCCGCCTCGCTTCTGGTGCAGTGGGAAGTGTTCCTTCCCTACGGTGACTGCCTCCAGAATGCCCTCCCACCTCCTCCTACAACCTGTATCTTCTACCTGCCCTTCACTTCGTTCCACCAGTATTCAAGCATGCCTCAGACTCTGCCATCTTAAAATTTTAAAAGCCAGAAAACAGAAATAACAGCTCCCCAATCCTATCACCCCATACACTGCTGCCTAACTCCTTCTGCCCCTTCACAGTCACACTTCTGCGAAGAGCTGATTATGCTTGGCTGCCTTCCGCTTCCTTCCCTTCCTTTCAGACCTCCATCCACTGCCAGGTCCCTCTCCTCTCTCCTCACCTGGAGACAGTGTTTGCGGGGGCCCGCAGTCCAAGAGACCTTGTCTTACATGATATATTGGCAGTGTTTGAATGAAAACCGCTCCTTTCCACTTGAAATACTCTTGTATTACAGGTCAAAGACACATACATTCTAGCCTCTCTCCCGCATTTCTGGGTACACCTCGGTGCTCCCGTCTGGTGGATGCCGCTTTACCTGGCCAGCCACTCCGACCGTCCATGGCTAGCCATGGAGTCGTACTTGACCATCTTTGCTCCCTGTCCACATCTTTCAGCAGGTCCTGCAGCTTTGCCTTCAATACCGACTTGGAATCTCACTCATTCTCAGAGGGTCCTCCTCTGCCAGCACCCTGGTCTCAGCCACTCACTTGGGACACTACAGTAGCCACGTGGCTGACCTCCCTGCCTCTACTCTAGCTACTACAGCGCAGCCGGAGTGATTCCGTACCAGTCAGTTATATTATGGGAACCGCCC
>NW_023270268.1:88744569-89044095 GCF_011800145.1 Mirounga leonina | reverse complement strand
CCCAACACCCCCCGCCGGCCGTGTCCCCCCCCCGCCTTGTTTTTTTTGGGCCCCCCCCCCCCCCCCCCCCCCCCCCCCCGTCTCAGCCCTCCAAGATTTTCCTCTGGGTAAGTTAATAAAGGGAAATCGCACTAAAATGGAGCCGGGAGGCCAGAAGGGAGAGCTCACATGGCATACCCCTCCACGTCAATCACAGGAAAAATTGACAATTACCGACCTCCACAGAAGAATCCTCAATAGGAGAGTGTCACCAGTAACAAGCCCCAAGAAGAACTCGCTTACCCTAACTCAGCCAATGAGAAACTGCCATCACCCTGAACTTTTGCCTTTCCCCAATAGACTTTCGTTCAAAACAACCCCTCCTAACTTCCTCCTTCTTGTCCTCAGCTTTGTTGGACTAGCTGATAATTTTTGCAGTAGTTTGCTTGTCCGAAATTGCAATTCTCTGCTATTCCCATTTTGCTGGTAAAATAACTGACTTTTACTTTTAGCGTCAACATCCCCATCATCTTTAGGCCTCAGGTTACGTGTCACCTCCCCATAAATTCTCCCTGAGTTCCCACACCTGGGCTAGGAGGCCCTCCTAATTTGTTCCAGATATTCCCTCCAAGAGCACTTACTCCACCATATCCCCACAGCTTTGTTGAGCTCAATGAGGGCAGGAACTGTGTTTGTTGAATCCATCCCAGGCGCATGGCACATAGTAAATATTCCAT
This sequence comes from Mirounga leonina, assembly GCF_011800145.1. Taxonomy (NCBI): domain Eukaryota; kingdom Metazoa; phylum Chordata; class Mammalia; order Carnivora; family Phocidae; genus Mirounga; species Mirounga leonina. The sequence continues at coordinate 89,043,379 of NW_023270268.1, read as the reverse complement.
AAAGAACTGGGAATGTACCATCCCCCCTTTCTATATTTCTGGACATATAATATTAACAGATCAGGGAACAAAATGCAAAAGAAAAAAAAGCCAGATACAATTCTGATCATTGTTTGGGGCTTATCTGGGGACTTCTCTCTACATTGTAAAGAATCACAGTTTGCCAAGCCATCTTATTTTCTTGTAAAACGGTGCCCTGCAGCAAAAATGAAGTTGTCTTTGTGTTTGTGCGTGGTCAAAGATGTGACTTGAGGGGGCGAGTGGCACACAGTACCCGAGCTTAGGGACCCAAGTTTACAAAGGGCGCAGGACCAGTTGCTTGGAGTGGCGATGACCAATCAGCCTTCGCTGTGGGCCAGAGCTGAAGGTGAAGGACTGCGCGGGTCGACACACGGACTAGTTCGATCCTGGCACAGCTATTTACAGCCACAGGCAGAAACTAATGTCAGGGGAGGAGTTTTCTGGGAAATGAAACCGAAACCTAAAGGGACAAAGTTTGCCACACTCAGTCGGGATGGGTCGAACAGCGGGAACAGATGAGCAGAGCTAAGAATGGCTGCGCTCGGCTCCTTCCCACTGCTGGTCGAAGGGTCCTGGGGCCCCGACCCCCCGGAGAACTTGAGCACCAAGTTGCAGATGTACTTCCAGAGCGCGAGGAGATCCGGAGGCGGGGATTGTGAGGTCCTCCAGGAACCCGGCACCCCGTCCCGCTTCCTGGTGTTCTTCCATCTAAAGGACGGTGAGGGGTGTAAGGGTGGGCGTGAGAGGGGACAACCGGGGTCTTCCCGCAGGGTAACTAGGAACCGGGGCGCACAGCGGGAGACCCCGCCCGGCTCCGGCAGCAGCCTTAAGGGAGGGAGGGCGCGGGGCTGCAGACCCGAAGAAGAGTGCGCGAGGGGCCCTAAGCACTCCCAGCTGCTGCCTGGAGGTGGCGGCAGAACCGCGCAAGTGAGTTCTAAGGCTAAACTTGCAGCGCGATGAAACGGAAAAGAGTAGTGATAGGCTGCTTCACTCACCTCCTTTTACAAGGCGACCTACTGTGTTAGGGGCGGAGTTGCTATTCCATTGCAGTTTTTTTCCTTCCTATTAAAGCAGCTGTTCTAGAACTCCAAAGATTGATGGGAGCACGATTTGAAGGGAAGAGAAAATTTCCAGGGAGAGTCACACATCTAAACTGATTCCTGAGGGCCAATTCCGTTCCTGCAGGCAGGATATTGGGGAGGACTATTCCAATGGGAGCACACTGCATGGACAGGTGCTGGGGGCAGGGAAGCACGGGGCATCCTCAGGCGACATGCAGAGCGCCCTCAGGGAGGTTTGGGTTGAGTGGTGACTCTATTAATCTCCGTGTACAAGCAAGATCTGCAGATGGGGGCTGAGAAATTTCAGAAGGCTAAGCCGGGGCGGGGGTGGGGGGGGTGTACCTATATTTTAAAAATCTTAGGCCTTCTGTCATTAAACCTCCTTCTTGTGAAGTGGTGGAGAGGAAATTAAGGCTAAGAGAAAGTTGGGTTGAGATGGTAGAGGACCTTGAATTACACCATAAAGACTATGAACTTTCCCCTAGGTAGGCAGAGGAGAGACATGTCCAAATATACTTTAACGAGATAAATTTGGTTGAAAATAAGTACCTTGACTTCTGTTGGGAGAGACCCTGGGAATCACTTTTAGGAGATCCATGCAATGTTCTAGGTTGAGGACAACTGAGTCCTTGAAACATGAAAATCAGCGTGCACATGGAAGATATGTATTCGTGTACTATTCTGGATTTGGTAACTGAGGTCAATGCTCTGAGAGAGAGGGACGGAGAGGGAGAGCCCCCCTTTTCTTCAGTTATTTTTTAGGTGGGGAAAAAAAGGTGTTAAAGGAATGTGAGGAGTCAGTGGGATTTTCCTATAGGTCGTGAGATTCCCAGTGTTTCTGGGGTCACTTGGAGGAGGTATGAAAGTGTTGTCTAAAAGCACATTGGGTGTAAATATAGAAAGTTATTGGAGGGCTGCTTGCTGTTGATCTACACACAGAATCTTCATTGAGGGTGCGCTGGTACCTCTTCCCTCAGTTTCAGGGTGGTCCTTGGACTGGGAGCAGGGGTGACATTCTGAGTTTATGTGGGTTGGGAGTTTTGAGATCCCCTCAACCCTCACCCCAGGCAGTTGAGCGGCTGAGTTCTCCCCCCCACCCTTGCTGTTAGCTTTAGGAAAGAGAGGATAAGCACCCACCCAGTTATTATCTGCTGGGTCAAGACCAGGTCTGTAGTGAGAGGCCTGTGAGCTGCTGGTCCCGGAGCGTGCGCTTTTTCCTTTGGAATCTCATAGGGGGAAGTGGACAAGCACTGATTCTACCTTCCCGTCGCTGGATCTGGAGAAGCATTTGAGCCAGAGGAGAGGCAATGAGGCTTACCGGAGAGAAACTGGCATGCTCTAAGCAGAGATCCGGAAAGGAAGAAATGAAACCCAGAGAGTAGAGGGGTTCCCCAGCGAAGTGTGTGTAGGGGGAGGCAGGTGGGGGACAGGAGACCTACTAGGCTCAGAGCCCTTAGGAAAACCAAGTACCGAGTTTTCCAAGGCCTCATTTCACTGAGGAATGCTCGGAAGAGCAGCTGTGCGATGTAAGCCATTTCCCCTGGACTTCATTTTCCTCAAGGAGTTTTACCACTTTGATTGCAACTGTCAACATCATAAGGGCCTGGCCCTTAGGGACACTTACCTCTTTAGAATCCTCTTAACCTCCCGAGTGGTTCTCAATTTGGGGCCACTGGCCTCTGCGTCTGACTCGCAACAGACTAAACAGACCCAGTGCCTGGTGCCTCTTAGAGATTTAGGAACCCCGCGGGTGGGTGAGCGGGACTCTGTGTGCTTGACCAGCACTCCGGGGGGCCCTGGTGTGCTAAACTTTGGGAAGCCCCGTTGTTTGTTGCCAACCCTGAATGAACAAAAAAGGGAGATGATTAGTAGAAAATACCAACAGCATAAAAATACCAACAGCGCAAAATACACTTTTGTGTCAATAACATCATTCTGTTCTAGCCCTGAACGCAGAAATGGTGGCAGTCTCCCCCACAGGCTTCCTTCCTCTCACCACCCAGCCCACCTCCCCTACCTCCGTCCCCAGGCTGCTCCAGCGGCCCCTCTTGTGGTACCCCCAGCACAGACAGCTCCAACTTAGTACAAATCGAAACCTTTTATGGGCAAAGGCCCTGGGGGCGGGGAAGAGGGGTGTGTGTGGCAGGAAGTGCCTATTCAGTTTCAGTTTCCTACCTGAGGAGCTATTGCCCCAGTAACAGGTTTCCAGAAATTTGCTAACCATGGTTGACCGCATGATCCTGGAGTCCCAGGATCGAGTCCCGCATCGGGCTCCCTGCTCGGCGGGGAGTCTGCTTCTCCCTCTGACCCTCCTCCCTCTCATGCTCTCTGTCTCTCATTCTCTCTCTCTCAAATAAATAAATAAAATCTTAAAAAAAAAAATTAAAAATTAAAAAAAAAAAAAACAATGGTTGACCGCGCCCTCCCTCCCAGCGGTCCTGGTCCTCGGGCACTGGTTCTTCTGCAGGGATTCCCCCCCACCCCCCACCCCAGGAAGTGGCCTCATCGGGTGCGAGGCACCGTGTAGCACTACTTTCTTCACATGATTCATATAGCAAGAATGAGCCCAACAGCACAGCTCTGTAGAAATTAGTGTATTGCTGGGACGCCTGGGTGGTTCAGTCGTTAAGCTTCTGCCTTTGGCTCAGGTCATGATCTCAGGGTCCTGGGATCGAGCCCCGCATCAGGCTCCCTGCTCAGTGGGGAGCTTTCTTCTCCCTCTCTCTCTGCCCCTCCCCCTGCTCATGCTTTCTCTCTCTCTTTCTCAAATAAATAAATAAAATCTAAAAAAAAAAAAAAGAAGAAATTCGTGTATAGCAAACAGAAGTATTTGGAAGCTGTATCTTACTTTTAAATAGCTCACTCAATTTCTGAGAAGTCCAGTGTAAATTAACTTATTAAGCCCTGTTTCAGATGTGTGCATTTATCATCCTTTCAGGTCATAATTTGTCTTCTGATAATTTTCAGTCTGTTCGGGGTAGGGGAACCCATTTCCTCTTTAAGTAAAATTAAATGTCAGTGGTCTGAGGTTGGTGCAGAAGGGAGACTGTCCACATGGGGAAGGGTGGCTGGACATCAGGGTTTCAGCTCTTTTTCCTCCCAGATTCCCCTTGTCCTTGTGGCGGGTCACTTACTCCTATTGCTACTGTCTGCTCTCTCGAAATCCTCGTGCCCTGCATATTGTGCACAATCTCAGAACAGCTTTTGCATTTAGATGCCTGGATAAGATTCTCCCAAAGTCTAGGGGATTGTAAAAGGAATGCATCACAGAAGCCCACGACTCTAGACAACTTGGCTTACAAAAATTGACTTGTTCTCAGGCTTCAGGCTTCAGGGGTCATATGGGGTCCTCAGCCCTCCCGCTAGCTTAGGACAGCCCCTCAGGAGTCCACGTGAAAACATCTGCTATCTCATGAAGAGTGAAAGTAGAGTCTGGCGTTCTTTCTCATATTGTTTCTGGGGCCCGTTTCTGAGTTGGCATCCAGTGAAGGCCTCACACCTCCTGCCCTTTCGTGGATGATTGAGGTGGGAAAGCTATTCCAGCTCCTTCTTATGAAAGATTCCCTATATCCTTGGTCTTTCCACCCATCCACACCGGCATGCAAGATAGTGGCCCAACATGCACGTCAGAGCCACGTCTGGGAGGAGTAGGGCACTCTCAGAGGTTCCCCTTCACCCTGACCTCTTTGCACCAGCTGACTATGTTGAGCACGCCTCCTCCTCTAAACTGGCTCCTTGCTGGTTCTCCATGGCCTGAGATGCACTGATTTTCCTTTTCTCTCTCTGGCTGCTCCGGCTTATAATTATAAACTTACACTTGCATAGCTCTTGTGGGTGTTACAAAATTCATTCACAACACTGTTTCAAGGGAGGAAACAGACTCAAGAAGTTAAGATATTTTCTCAATGTCACTCATCTCGTTTTTGGCAGAGTTGGAATTTAAATCCAAGTCTTCGGACTCTTCTGTTCACTGTTCAGTTTTTTCACTACAACCCAGCTGTCTGCTGTGCTAATTCTTTTTTTCTTTTTAATTTCTCCCATCCCTTCTTTTCTACTCCTTTTACTATTGGATGTGAGGCTCTTATCATCACAGGTTAAGGAACTGAATGAAACAGCTTTTTCACTAGGCTCCTGGCCATTGTGCTCTTGGTCACTCAAATTGCCTTCCTAAAACACAGCTTTCATCGGGCCACGTCCCAGCACCCAGTCTTCTCTGGGTTCACCATGAGGCATACTTCGATTATTTCCCTTCACTTGTGGAATAAATATTGTTACCTTTCTTAGTGCCTCCTGAGCATTATGGACTGTACTAAGTCCTTTATAATGTTTTTTAATTTAATACATGTAACACCTATATAAGACAGTCTTCATTAATTACTTATTAATAGACAAGAAGACTGAGGCTTTGCAAGTAAGACTTATTAAGGAACATGCCCAGGGGTTAAAAAAAAATAAGGGTAAAGATGGGATTGAAACCCAGGTGTACTTGCTAAACTTTTCTTCTTTTCACCATACAAGGACTTGCTTGGGAAACTGACCAAGCCATTGATTGCAAATGATGAAGCCCTATGGAAATCATGAAATAATTTGATGAATAAAGATTGCTTGACAGTTTCTTCTTTTTTTTTTTTTTCAGTTCGGCAAAGAGTTCTGGAGACAAAGAACCATGAGTTGCTATGGCCAGGAATAGGAGCATTCCAGTTAACTGTCCAGTTGCCCACAGCCCCAGATGAAGTCCAGGATGTCTTTGAGGGGGAAATTCCAACAAAGGTAAGTCAAGGCGTGAGTAAAGGGAAGTAGGGTGTTCTGCCAAGCTGTGTGGGAAGAAAATCACAATATGGAGAATATAGTGGGATGAGAAGTATAAATCAAATTGGAATAGAAGGCACCTTACAGATGTGGAGGGAGTGAAAGCAGTCATGGGGAAGGTATGGAATAATGAAGGAGGGGGCGCTTTTTGTTTGATTTTAAAACACTTTCTGAAAAGTCAGAATTTGCAGATTATAATAAGGCTGCTTTGAGATGTAAATTTTTGAGTTTGTTTGGGTGCTTTTAACCTGGAACTTGCTCAGTTTGTTTTATTTTTACATCATTTTGAGGGGACAGAGATCCATACTACCTGTGCTATCTCCTTGACTGTAAAATGGGACAGTAATCCATTGGGTTGGTGGGTTGGTGGATCGTTGTGAGGATTAAATGAGACAATCTCTGTAAAGCACAAGGCACGGTGCTTGTTAATAGTAAACACTCAATAAACATTAAATGGGGAAAAGATTTAGGTGTTACCCCACACCGCAAGCACTTGGTGTTAATTGGGTTTTAGTAATTTGTGACTCATTTTTAGCAGTGATTCTTGTGCTAAGTGGATATGAGGTGCATTCAACAGCGTAAGTGCCAGAGCTTTTTATTATTGTTTCTAATGGCCCGATGTCTCCGGTCCAGTCCCAGGGACAGTTTCTCAATGTAAAGAAATTATTAGTCATTTCTTGATGCTACTCTATCGTTTGTTGGATTTCAGGAATTGGAGACCAAAGAACATGTCAAAGAACCAGGTAAGGGCAAAGAACTGAGATGGCTGACCTTCGCCAGTGGGTTTGCTTTCATTAAGGATGGCACTTGCGGGGCTCATCCTTCTCTTCTTGACTTCACAAAGCAGGGTGTGCTTAGCTTAGAGATGCCATCTGCTTACTCGCAGCCAGCTGTGCTGAGGGTGAGCACGGGGGGAGCCCCCTGAGATCTTAGGGCTCAGGTCAGAAGGATGGGAACAGATCTCTCTGTGGGGACTGGGAGACACCTTGCAATTGAAAGGAGGCGAAGAGGTGCCTGGGAGATGGTGATAAACTGACCTGTAGAGCCCGCCTGTGCCCAACTGCCATCGAGAAGCAAGGACACGATGTGTCAGCGTGTGTCCTGTGTGGCTAAGTCAGTTTCCGAGCACTGGGTCTGGAGGGCGCTGTCCTCTGGGGCCACAACAGGACGGTGGACAAAAGCTTCTACGTGCTGGGTGCGGGATGTGGGTGCAGCACCCCCAGAGCTCTTCTTATCCCTTCTGCTGTAGGAAACAGCCGCCACCTCATAACCCTTGTGGACTCTGCAGCTTTCCTAGTGTCTGGGTGTTGGCCTGCCATACCAGCTGCCACTTACTGAAGAGGCAGCTCGTTTTCCTGGCCAAGCATGCTCTTATAAAGGGGAGAGATGTCGACCTGTGCTGAATGGCTGGACAAGAGAGATAAAGTGATACGTTTATCCAGATCTTAGGGAAAAGGAATTCCGAAAAAATGTGTAAATTATTATCCTCTAAAACTGACACTGTTTTGAGAACATGTTTCCATTTTTGCAACTTTCTCTTTTGAAAATGGCAGTAGGCTGAGAGCTGCCTTTACTTGGCAAACCGACTGGAGAGGGATGTATGGATTGTTTTTACCTAACATGGAGGCACTATTCAGCCGTAGAATCTAGGATTCAAGGTTTTCTTAAGAAGCTCATGATTAGGGACGCCTGGGTGTCTCAGTCGGTTAAGCGTCTGCCTTCAGCTCAGGTCATGATCCCAGCATCCTGGGGTCGAGTCCTGTATCTGGCTCCTTGCTCAGAGGGGAGCCTGCTTCTCCCTCTGCCTGCAGCTCCCCTTGCTTGTGCTCTCTCTCTCTCCCTCTCTGACAAATAAATACATCTAGGGAAAAAAAAAAAAAGCTCATGATTGTTATGTGATAGGAATCTTTTGTCTGTTTAGAGTAATTACTGCTTTCTATTCTTCAGATATGAAACAGGCTCAAGTAACTTCCAGTGTTCATTGGGACTCCCTAAATCCTTATCTATTTTTGGAAAACGCCTTATGTGCTGTACCCTCAAACTCAATTTTAGACCGGGAAGTGGTTTTATATTGGTACATTTATATCTGTACCATTTCCTGGGTCTAGACTTTAATCAAGTCTGTGTTTCTTATGATTTCATAGATTTTACCCTACTCTGTCTTAACTGATTTGTCAGCACTGTTTCAGATTTGCTTACAACACCAAGGGTATTCTCAGGAAGAGCCGTCCAGTCCCACTCCACCAATGGACTTTTCATTGTCCTGGAGACTTTAGACTCGTTTGCTGACCTGTTTTTACATGACCCAGACTCTAATGATAGTAAGCAGCCAGGAGTTGGGCCGTCTTTAACGAAGTACTTAATTGACCCCTTTAAGAGACATAAGAGGAGGTCCCTTGTCGAGTGGTTGCTCCACACTGAATCCTGACAGTGACCCCAAGGCTAGTACTTTTGAAATTAATTAGAATGATGTAGACAGTCTTCAGAACCGAGCAAAATCAGGGTGGAGGGTAGTTCCCTAATAGGTTCCACATTTCAGGGATGAGGAGAACAGAGAATACTGCACGCTGAGCGCACTGGGCATGCGCCAAACCCTGGGCATGAAGTTGAAGACGGATAAGCAGTTGACAGAGGAAGAATAGGTCAGTCAAGCCACACACCAACACCAGAGGATGTGGGCACTGAGCTAATGTCCTGTTCCAGGCTAAGCTGAATTGGGCTGGGTCTGCAAGGTGGAAACCAGCAATTGGAAGAACCTGTACAAGAGAGACATGCAAGAGCAGAGAGATACTGGTCACTTGTGCTCAGGAAATTCTGGCTTTTTCAACTCTATACTTCCAGCCTGGACTCTCTTCTAAATTCCAGACCTCGTGTCCGACCTTCCCGTTGGAAAATATGTTAAAGCCACCATGTCAAAGCCACCTGTGTCTTCTTCCTCACACCAGTACCCTTTCTGTCTTCCTTATTTCTCTTGAAGTACTCAACCAGTCTGCCCATCACCTACTGGAAACTTCAGTCATCTCTTTTCTTTAAGCCTTCGTGTATGTTAGTCACAGAGACTTAATACTTTTTTTTTTTTTTTAAGATTTCCTCATCTGTCCCTCCCTCATACCAGGCTGCCATTATTACCTCACAAATCCAGCATGGCAGGAGCACCCTGCTTGGTCTCTCTGTATCTGATGTCCTTTTCCTTAAATCTGACCGGCCCTTTTACTATTGCTAAATGTCCTGTCCTCCTTATCACAGAAACCTTCCACAACTCACCCTTCCTACCGACTGCAGGATAAAGTCCACACCACGTTCCTGATGAAGCCAACTTTTCTGGCCTAATTTCTTACATCTACACCTAAGTGCTCCTTGAGCTTCATCAGTCAGACCACCATTTCCTAAGTAGTTTGGCGCAGTCTTGGCACTCTGCCTGTACTTCTGTGGGCCCCAATCCCCAATATCCCACTTCTCTCTATCTAAACTCTAGAGAGCTTTCAAGATCCACTCAGCTTCCCCTTTTCCTGAAGCCTTTCCGAAGCAGCCCAGTCGCCTCTGTGTCTCTCGGACTCCTGGCTGGATTATTGATGCTCTTTATTTGGCAGTCAACAAAGCCTCTCTTGTGATGAAGCTTCTAATAGTCATACGGTTATAAAACCATGTAGCTGGAAAGGCTCTTACCATTCAGTTCATCCAGGACTCCTTTGTAAAGAGACTTGCCTGAGGTCACATGGCTAAAGAGTGGCAGAGTCAAGGGTTGAACTCAGACAACCTCACCCCCAGCTCAGCGGTCCTTCTGCTTTGTCACACCTCTCTCATTGAATGCTCTGGTATTATTGAATACTTAAGCTATTTTTAATTTGGTGTGAGTGTGTGGTGTTACATTCCACACGTAACAGGAGTATGTGTCAGGATCACCTAACTGCTGTAACAAACAACCCCCCAAATCATAGGTCAGTGTCGTCAGCAGCTGGGGAAGGGGGCAGGCTAGACTGCTTCAGGAATCCCAGGTTCCTTCCACCTTTTGACAAGATTACTTTTGATACGTGGCCTTCAAAGTCACTGCAAAGGAGAATGGAAATTCACATAAAGAAGATTTGTACTTGCCAGGCGTGGAAGTGCAATTCACACTTTCACCCCTATTCCATTAGCCACATGAACTTGGCTGTGGGAAGTCTGGGAAATGTTGCCCAGAAAGAAAACAAAATGGATTTGTTGAGCACGTAGCATTTTACTCTGCCGTGATAAACATTTACAAATGTCAGTTCCTTTTGTCATTTGTCTTGTATACCTCCATTAGAAAACCTGTAAGTTCCTTATCTGATGTTTTCTGTATGCACCCCTCTCCACACCTCCAGTGCCTTGAACATAATAAGGGCCCCAGTTGAACAGTCACTCACAGAATGTCTAAAGATTATATCATATGCATCATGCTGCACTGGGCAAGTATAGAGTGGGACTGACCTGATGCATAGATGGAACTCACGTAGGGCCAAAAATGGAGAGGAACAAGCTGGCTGGGAGGATTGCTGTTCGGTGAGCTTGATGTATACATACAGCTCTCTAGGCCATTTTACTTTCTATGTGTGTTCCTTAGTCATTCAACGAGTATCCTTTTTTATCTTCAGTGATGAAAACGTATTACTTTTCAGAGCATCATATGTTACATGTCATCAGATATTCTTGCTTTCCTCCAGTGGCCCAAACAGTAAATCTCTGATTCAGCACTCTTGAGCCTCAAGTATATACTAGGTACCAGCAATACAAGGATGAATAAACATGTCCCTTGCTTTTGAGAAGCTGAATTCAGTAACTGTATAAGGTGCTTGATGGAAGCATATGTCAAAGGCTATGAAAGACAGGTTCCTCAAAGAGACAAGGCAGAAAAGGGCATACTAAAAATCAAACTTAACAATAATAGTTAAATGTTACATTTTATTTTTAACTAAATTAAGCAAAAAGCCTTCTCAGATCTTTTTTATTTGACTTAGCCAAGAGATTGAAAAGGAAAGAGGACAGTGTCTTATGATAATTTGCTAAGACCATGATAGACAAATGTAACATCTTGTACCTATTTTGTCCTTCTAAAATCAGATGTGTCAGAAGAACTGGATATAAAACTTACTCCCAGTAGAAGATCGGAGAAAATGGAAGATACCTCAGAAGAGTGTGAAAATACAGCCTCTTCGGTTGCATTTGAAAATCTCAAGACAAATGTAACTGATATAATGTTAATCTTGATAGTGGAGAATGTAACTGGCCTGTCCAATGATGCTTTTCAAGTGGAAGTATTACGAGATTTTGACGTTGCTGTAGTTACCTTTCTAACACATGTGGGTAAGATCAAATGATACTGCATTTGCCAATCTTCTTTGCGCCCCACTTTGGGATTTGAGACATCCAGGTAATGGAATGACTCTGAAAGCTTGACTTTTTCTCGTAGCTAGTAAGAAAGGACTTCAGGATAATATAGATGCTTTTTTATTTTGAAAGAGAAGCAAATTTGTTTTAAAACGAAATTCTGGTATGTTCAGTAAATCAGACTTCATTGTATGAGGGTGTGTGTGTGTGTGAGAGAGAGAGAGAGAAACAGAGAGACAGAGAGAGAGAGATAACACACCCAAACAGAAATCTAAAGTCTAAGGTTATAAAAGTGATTCCAAGCAGAAGATTCAGCATCTTTACATGCGTTATCTCACTGGGAGAAGTAAATACTGATCTGTGTTACCAAACTGGACTTATTGGAATGTAGTAATGTTGATAATAGCAGACACTCATATAGAGATACTGTAAGTCAGGTACTATGCTAAGCTCATTACATGTGTTAATTCATTTGTTCCTTTTAACAACCTTTTGAGATCATTGTTTTTCCTCCTCATTTTACAGTTGAGGAGACAAAGAGGTGCAGAGATGCTAATAAATTCTTAGATTTGAACCCCATGGCCCACCTCTACACAGCCTCTTCTCTTATGTCCTTTACCATGTATTTCCTTAGTACTTTCATGGTCATCCCACATGCAGGAGAGGAAGTGCATGGGATGCAGGAAATGAGTGCTCTTCAAGGTCCGTGTGAGGAGTCATGTCCAGAAGGACCAGGCAGTTTTCCAATCCGAGCCCTCACTGTTCCATGGCCATGGCAGGAGGATGGTCATGAAGTCAAAATTCTAGCTCCACCATTTGACTAATTATCAGAGCTTGTCCAGGTTACTCCCCTCTGTACTTGACTTCTCTCCTCCATAGACTAGAGGAAAAAATACCTACCTGATACAGCTTTTAAGAGGATTAAATGAGACAATGTGTGCAAAGCTGCTCTTAATATAGTCCCTGATGCATAGTAAGGACTCAATGAAGGGAGCTATTCTCATGTCAGTTTTATAATTATTTCTTAAAAAAGAAGAACTGAGTGGACTTGCTTTTGTTCATTAATCAAAAATCTTAAATACCTACTATGTGCCAGGCACTTGTTTAGGTGCTGTGGGTACAGAGATGAATAATTCTTGGTTCCTGATCTTGAGGAACTCCTATGGAGTTGGAGACCCATATGTAAATGAAAAATGAAGATGCTAGAGAAGCTGCCTCCCTCCGCTGTGAACGGCAGGCTCTGGGGAATGGGAGGAAAGGGGATCCAAACAAGGTGGCTTGGTTTTGCCTTGCTTACTCCCTTCTATGAAGTTTATACTCCACTGGTCCCAGTCTCCCAGGTCCCCAGTACACTGTTATTTCCTGCCACTGCTCTTCTCTCTGCGGGAAACGTTTCCTCCCCTAATCTATAAGCTAAACTCTGCTCTGTCCTTCAAAACTCAGATCAGCAACCACTTACCCTGACAATCCTTGTGGGATTCCCAGTATTTGTCTTCCTGCGTCATCTGATCCCACAATAGGCCATTTGTGTGCTTTCAAGACCCGCCTCCCCACTCCTGGATGGTGAATTTTCTTTTTTCTATTTTTTTTAAAGATTTTATTTATGTATTTGACAGAGAGAGAGACAGCGAGAGAGGGAACACAAGCAGGGGGAGCGGGAGAGGGAGAAGCCGGCTTCCCGCTGAGCAGGGAGCCCAAAGCAAAGTGGGGCTCCATCCCAGGACCCCGGGATCCAGACCTGAGCCGAAGGCAGGCGCTTAACGACTGAGCGACCCAGGCACCCCGAATATTCGTATTTTCTTTTTTTTTTTTTAAAGATTTTATTTTTATTTATTTGACAGAGAGAGACACAGCGAGAGAGGGGACACAAGCAGGGGGAGTGGGAGAGGGAGAAGCAGGCTTCCCGCAGAGCAGGGAGCCCGATGCGGGGCTCGATCCCAGGACCCTGAGATCATGACCTGAGCCGAAGGCAGACGCTTAACCGACTGAGCCACCCAGGCGCCCCTAGATGGTGAATTTTCAAGGACTTATATTCATCTCTCTATCTCCAGATCCTAGCACAGTGCCTGGCACATCATGAGCCCACCGTCGATATTTATTAATTTGAATGGGATAATCAGGCTGAGTCTTGAAGGAGGAATAGGACAGGATTAAAAAAAAATCGGAGAAGGGCATTTCAGGTACAGGTAACTATATATAGTGAGGCAAAAGAGAATAGGGTTTTCAAAATAATGACTAGTTTTTGTGGCAACAAGGAAAATAAAATGAATGGCAGAGAATAACCAGAGGTGATGTTTGGAAATTAGTTTGGAGTCAAATAGCCAACCAAGGGCATTTTAAGCCTAGCTAAGGAGCGTGAACTGATGTCTGCGGGTAATGGGGAGCCATTGTAGGACTTGAGAAAGGAGGGGAGTGAGGAGATTTGTACTGTAGACAGAGCACTCGGGTAGGACGTCAAGGGGGGTTGGAGAGAGCTGTGCCTGCAATCAGGAACACAGCTCCGTGGCAGTATGCCAGGTAAAACGTTCACATGTATGTTTGTTACTGCTCAGAGACCGGGAGTTGTAAGAACGTAAATTCTCATATAGAAATGAAAATCTTGGGGTGCCTGGGTGGCTCAGTGGGTTAAGTGTCTGCCTTCGGCTTGGGTCGTGGTCCCAGGGTCCTGGGATGGAGCCCCACGTCGGGCTCCCTGCTCGGCGGAGCCTGCTTCTCCCGTTCCTCCCTGCTTATGCTCTCTCTGTCCATATCTGTCTCTCTCTCTCAAATAAATAAAATCTTTAAAAAAAAAAAAAAAGAAATGAAAATCTTGCCTCTAAAAATTGAGTGCTTAGCTATCTCCTTTATCTCAATTAATATCCAGTTTCTTTTGTATAACATAAAGGTATGATCATAATTTTCTAATGGATGGATGGATTAATTGATTGATTTTGATTTGTAGATGCTGTGACATTTGTTAATGATTGTCCCAGGCACCACTTAGTGAAACAACTCCAGCTTTCTCCAAGACTTCTAGAAGTGACGAAAACAATCAGGGTTGAAAACCTGCCACCTGGTGTTGATGACTATAATCTGAAATGCTTATTTGAAAATCCTCAAAATGGAGGAGGAAGAATTGCCAGTATTGAGTGTTTGCCTGAAGAGAATTCGGCTCTGATTGAGTTTTTTGACAAAAAAGGTAATATCTATGAGCCTGATTTTGTGAACCTACCTCACATGATCTAAGCCCTTTTAGCAGATCTTATCAGTTATCAGTTGAGTTCTGATGCATTTTATTTTTTATTCATAAATTTCACTGGAAATCCATTAGTAATCCTGCTCATCTGGGATATGATCATTAATGAGTCCAGTGATTTAAACTTTAGAGAAGCAGGGCCGAGTTTTGAAAGATATAAGGAGATTCTCTCATGAGTCTCTACCTATAGTGAAAAATCCATAATTCTTAGACTCTTTGAAATACTGTATTAAAAAAAAAGATGATCTGTGTTTTAGCTGTCTACTTGGTAGAAATTCTCAAGTTCATCCCAACAAGGCTAGGTAAAGAAATACTCAGAAACACATACACTTCCTGTGAAGTATCACTACTTCCCCCTTTCACGTGTCAGTCTCATCATTCAGAAATTCATAGGGGTGGTTAATGGCATCCAGCGGATGCCTGCTGGATTGTTCTTTGCAGCAACCCCGTGAAAACCATGTTCAGCTGAACCTCAGGGAAACACCTCTAAGGGTTTTGTAGATATTAGATTGCCAGTTCTCGGAGGCATGTACAGTCAGCTTGGAGATTCCACTTGATGTTCAGAGGTGAAGGCAGAGGCGTGGGAATTAGGGGGCCAGCCTTCTTAGGGAGAGAAGGAACAGTGGGTTTGGGACTAACAGGGGGAGCATGAGACACGATCACATGGTATTCCACCCATTGAAGATAAACTGCTCTGTGGGGGATCCGTGGAGGAAACTCCCTTTGGCTTTGAGGAGCTGCGGAAACTGGGGTGAAGATACGCTTTGGATTAAAATGGAATGAAAGTCCTAGTGTTCCTTGAGCAGGGGGACAAAAGAGGAGCTTCTGTCACAATTTCTTTCAATCTCCCCGAGCCTGGGCCTGGGCCCAGGGAGAGAGCTCCATAAAGCTGCCTACTCTAGAAGTGAGCCTCCCGTTTATGGTGGGGCTTCGAACCTCTTGAAGGCCTGGGGCAGTTGGGTGTGTCCTCAGAGTGTCTACATTACATTTGTATGACTATTTAATTAGGGTTGTTTTATGCAGAGCCATGTCTGGGAGCAGTAGGGCACTCTCAAAGCTCCCCTGCATCCTGACCTCTTTGTACCATCTGACTATGTTGACCATGCCTCCTCGTCTAAACTCACGAACTCTCTGTTTTCCGTGGTCTGAGATATACCGATTTTCCCTTTCTTTCTGTGGCCGCTCCTTCTTATAATCATGACTTACATTTGCATAGCTCTGCAGGGTGCTGCAAAGTGCATTCGCAGACACTGCTTTGTGGGCATTGTTATTACTGTAATCCCTGTTTTACAAATGAGAAACAGGCACTGAAAGGTCAAATAACTGGACTAAGTTTACACAGCTAGTGTAGTGACAGAGCCAGGATTTGAACCTGGCTAGTCTGGCCCTTAATCTGTGCTCTTAAGGTCTCCATTCTTTGCCAATCACCTGCTCACCTATAACATTAATTTTTCTTGGGGCACCTGGGTGGCTCAGTCGGTTAGGCGTCTGCCTTCAGCTCAGGTCATGATCTCAGGGTCCTGGGATCGAGCCCCGCATTGGGCTCCCTGCTCGGCAGGGAGTCTGCCGCTCCCTCTCCCTCTGCTACTCTCTCTCTCTGTCAAGTAAATAAATAAAATCTTTTAAAAAAAACCCAAAACATTAATTTTTCTTAGGGGCTATTATTAGTAAGGAGGCCAACTGTAGTTAAAGCTGGATTAAAAACATAATTTATTTAGCAGTCTAAATTTATGTAGATGATTTGAGAGGAATAAGTTAGGCACTTACTCTGGAATTATTTTGTTCAATTTATAAAATCTGATTCACAAAATCTTAAGGAAAAGAACTCTTATCTAATACCTACTCTAGGTAAGATCTTTTGCTGTGTTTTCTGCCACAGTAGCTCACTGAATCCTAGTAATGCTGTGCATATAGTTACTTTTTCTTGAAGAGGAGGAAACAGGAAGGTGACATCTGTGATGGTTCTTCAGTCAGACAGATCAGAGTTCAAATCCTGGCTTTGGTGCTTACTAGCTTTGTGATCTTGGGCAAATTACTTTATTACTTTACTTATTTATTATTATATATATTTTAAGATTGATTTATTTATTTATTTTAGAGAAAGAGAGCACAAGTGGAGGGGCAGAGGGAGCGGGAGAGAGAGAGAGAACCTCAAGCAGATTCCACACTGAGCACAGAGCCTGAGGTGGGGCTTGATCTCACAACCCCAAGGAAATGACCTAAGCCAAAACCAAGAACTGGACGCTTAATGGACTGTGCCACCCAGGCGCCCCTATATATATTTTTACTGAAGTATAGTTGACACACAATGTTACAATAGTCTCAGGTGTACAACATAGCGATTCAACAACTCTGTATGCTCTGCTCCCAAGTGTAGCTACCATCTGTCACCATACAGCGCTATCACAATATCATTGATTCTGTTCCCTCTGCTGTACCTTTCCTCCCTGTAACTTACTCATTCCATAACTGGAAGCTTATATCTCCCAATCCCCTTTATCCATTTATCACAGTGGCTGCACCAGTTTGCATTCTCACCAACAGTGCATGAGGGTTCCTTTTTCTCCATATCCTCACCAGCACTTGTTATTTCTTGTCTTTTTGATACTGGCCATTCTCACTGGTGTGAGGTGGTATCTCATCGTAGTTTTGATCTGTGTTTCCCTAATGATTAGTGATGTTGAGCATCTTTTCATGCGTGTCTATTGGCTATCTGTATGTCTTCTTCGGAGAAATGCTTATTCAGGTCCACTGTTGGGCAAGTTACTTTAACCCACCAAAGCCTGTTTTCTCATCTGTAAAATAGGGTCCACATCACTACTTGCCTCAGAGGAATTTGTCAGGATCAAATGAAATTATACCAGCAACATGCTTGGCACATTGTGTGGCCTCAGTTACACGTTAGTGGTCACTGGTCCTGCCTAGGCTTGGAGCTTGTACAAAGCCATTTTGGGAAATTCAAGCTATGGGTTTTGGCCTCTGAAGGCCATGTTCTTTTCAGGATGTCTGGTTCCAGGGCTAGGAGACAATCATGCACAAGGTGAAGTTATTTTTAACCTCTTTCTACAAGGGTGCTATTTTAATCCAAGTTGTTATTGGAGTTCAGTCTAATTCTCGTCCTTCTTAGACCCTCTGTACCTGTTTAATAACTAATACAAGGGGAAGAAGAGTACCCCCCCCCATATACACACACACACACACACATATTCCACCCTAGGGACCGCCCCAGTAGAAGTGGCAGGAGGGGATTATAGCAGGGACAAGGGGAGGTGCAGGACTTACTGAATCCGAGGCCCCAGGGGCTGGGCTCTCCAATGACCATGAAGTGATCTTGTTTGGAACCCCTGGTAAAGGGGCAAGAGCGGGGCTTTGGGGTTAGACAGACACTGACTCAAATCTTAGCTCGGGTATTTGTCCTTTACATCACCCTACTTGAGTTACCTAACCTTCCCTAGCCTCAGTTTTATCATTTGTAAATAAGGATGATAATAATCATGTCTCTATCTCAAAGGGTTGCTGAGAAGCTTAAATAAATAAATATACGGAAAGCACTTAGAAAGGTGTCTGACACATGGTCAGCTCTGGTAATTACTATGATGCTCCTCCTCTTAGAGGTATTAATGGAATCTAAATCAGCTATGAAGCCTAAAACTGTGAGACTGTACAAGAAGCAGCAAATAGCATGATTCTTACATGAGCTTTGCTTTGAGCACGAGTATTCTTTACACTGGGGCAAACACTACCCCCATATTTGTGAACAAATTCTTATCTATTTGTTAACCTGATGGTGATATATAAATGTTACCAGGAAACAGAAAATAGAATTTACTTAACAGAATTTCAACATAGAGTGATCTTGGTTGGAAAGTATTCCATTAAGCAAGGGATAACTATGTAGGAGTAATAAAAATCAATTTGTATCTGAGCACTTTGAGAGTAGTGCTACTTTTTCATAGCATGTTATAACATCCAAGTTCTACAATCATTAGGATTTTTTTTCCCTAATAGAATAGTGTTTTTGTTTTTGTTTTTCACTTGAAACATACCACACTGGGGTTACTTTATTTTATGTCTTTCCTTTTAAGTGTTACACACCATCATGACCAAGAAACTAGACCTCAATAATATGCCGCTCTCTGTGTTTCCTTATTATACCTCTTTGGGCACGGCCTTGTATGGAAAGGAGAAACCTCTGATCAAACTTCCAGCACCATTCAGAGAATCATTAGATCTTCCCTTATGGAAGTTCTTACAGAAAAAGAAGCATCTGATTGATGAGATAAATGACGAAGCGAGACATTGTCACTGTGATCTAATATGGTCCAAACTCAGTAGTGAAGTTACCATCAGACCTGCGACCACATTAATCTGTCTCGGTAGACTGAGAATCAGGAGATGGAAGGAAGATGTTTCCACAGCATTCTCTAGCATCAGGTCTAAATATAAAGTTACCCCCTTTAAAGTGGATCCCATAGTGTGGGACACCATAAAAAAGAGTGTAGAAGACGACGACAGGATTTTGATTGAATTTGATACACTTACGGGGATTGTAACCTTAGTGGGGAAATCAGAGGATGTACAGAACATTGAGCCACAAATCAAGGAATTAATAGAAAGTACCACGCAAAAAATTAGAAGAGAAGAGCAAAGTCTAAAGCAAAAAGTGGTCATTTCTCCAGGAAGGTATTCTCTTTTGTGTCACAGCGATGTCCTGGAGCGTCTCCGCACTGAGTACCCAGAGATGGAGATTTGTTATGATGAAGCTTCTCAACACATGTGCCTCAAAGGCCTCTACACGGATGTGTATAAAGCAAAGTATGAAATACAGAAAAAGATGCACACCATGGTTCAAAAAAGCATCCAGCTTCCCCCTGAGATTTTCCAGTTTTTGCAAAAAAGAGACTGTATAGAATTCTCTAAGTCTCTTTTGATGGCACAGGAAATTCTTGCAGTTTATGAGCTGGAGGGTAAAACTGTTCTCTTAATCGGCTATTCCTCTGAAGTCCTATTAGATGCTGAAAAGCAAATGGTCAGTGCCTTAAGTTATAAGCGCATCCACATCGAGGACAGGGAAGTTCTCAATGGCAAGAAATGGAAAGGGCTCACTCACGGTTTGCATAAGAGACATAATTCCTCCTCAAAGACTGTAATAATCGATGAGTTAACTTCAAAAACCAAAGCTGAGGTCATCATCGCGGGCTGTGTGAGAGAAGTGAATGAATCCTATAACTTGCTTTTTGACTTTGTGGAAAAACACACAAAAATAGAGAGATTGATTGAAATAGAGCCTCCCGTAATCATTGATTATTTAAGGATAGAAAAAAAGCCATTCTGGCAAAAGATAAAGACGACAAATGTTCAGGTAACTTTCAATCTTGAGAATAAACAAAAAGGCATTTTACTAACTGGGCCAAGGGCCAAAGTCCTGGAGGGCGTGAGCATCGTCAAGCAAGCCTTGGATTCTGTCTGCATTGAAAGCGTCCATATTGATAAGCCATTGGTCAGCCAGTTCTTCCAGGAGAAAGCACAGTATTATAAAAGAGAGGTCAAACGGTTATTTGGATGTTCCATTGACCTCCAGGAGAATGGAGGGGAGAAGGAGGGAGGCAGCACGGATGGGCAGAAGTGCTTGGCTCAGGTAGAGCTGGCCCCTGGAGTCTCGCTTAAGGGGCCGCAGAGCAACTTGTCGCAGGTAGAGCTGGCCCCTGGAGTCTCGCTGATGGTGCAGCAGGGCGACTTGACCCAGTTTCCTGTCGAGGTGGTGGTGAGCAGCGCCAGTGAGGACCTGCAGCTCTGCAGCAGCCTGGCGGCGGCTCTTTCCAAAGCAGCCGGCCCTGAGCTCCAAGAGGACTGTGACCAGATAGTGAAGAAAATGGGCAAGATCCTCCCCGGCAGCGCCATCATCTCGAAAGCAGGAAAGCTCCCATACCGCCACGTGGTCCTTGCAGTGGGGCCCCGGTGGAAGGACGACGAGGACCTGAAGTGCATGCTCCAGTTAAAGAGGGCTGTAGAAGAAAGTCTCCATTTGGCTGAAACACACAGGTGCCGGTCCATAGCCATCCCGGCCATCAGTTCCGGAGCCGGTGGCTTTCCCTTAGCCCAGTGTGTGAAGACGATTGTTTTGGCTATCAAGAAAAACTTCCAGTTTAAGCAGGATGGACACACCTTGAAAGAGATTTACCTTGTGGATACAGATGAGAAGACTGTCCAGGCCTTCGCGGAAACTGTGAAAACTGTATTTGAGGACCCCCGGCCTCCTACGGCTTCCAGGCCCAGTGTACCGCAGACGGTCCAGCCCGGCTTGACCAACGTTCGTGGACACAGACAAATTCTGTTGTCCCAGGGAAGCCTAAGGATCCTGCTGGTGAAAGGAGATGTGCAAAGCGCCACGGTGAGTGTCCCTTCTGTCCCTGCCTGCCGAACACCCGCCGCGGTGCTGCGATTCTCTAGCCAGCCTGTTGCCCAAGGCAGACTAGGACCCAGGGGAAGAATCCCATGCCCTCCCTCCCAGCCTCAGAAGTGGTTTTCTCAGAACACTGGGCGGCTTCACTGAGGCATTTACCCACAGAGATTGGCCACTCAATTGTGGGAACTGCAAGTGTACTCAGATCGCGAGGCTTCCAGTAAATGCAAAAACCCACAATACTATCTTATGTTTATACATGTATACTTTTTCAGTGCCTTTATACCTGTCACATTTTGGCAAATCTAAGGTTAATTTCCTGTCAAATTTGCTGAGGGCAGATAAAGACAAATTAGAGCATTTGATGTGGGCAGAGGATGGGAATCTTGTCAATGGTGCTGAACCAGGGTGAACTACACTCCTTCTCGGTGACCCAGGCAGGGCAGCCTTGAATATCACTTGGTCACATTCCTTCTCCTCTCTTCTCTTGGTGTCTTAATTGAGCCCGATTTAGAAAATCTCTGTCAGATCAAAGCAGTGTGCTCACAGCTCAAACCTACCTGGTTTAGGGGCACCTGGGTGGCTAGGTTGTTAAGCATCTGCCTTTGGCTCAGGTCATGATCCCAGGGTCCTGGGATCGAGCCCCACATCGGGCTTCCTGCTCAGCGGGAGCCTGCTTCTCCCTCTCCCTCTCCCCCTGCTTGTGTTCGCTCTCTCGCTATGTCTCTCTCTCTGTCAAATAAATAAATAAAAAATCTTTAAGAAAAAAACCAAAACCCTACCCGGTGTATGTTCCCACTGGTCCCCTCCCAAATGACTGCCCCGCCTCCCTCTCCCTGCTGCCCTGATTCCTGTTTCCCAGACCCCACAAGCCATGCCTCTGCACTCCTTCAGAGACCCTATACTATCTATATCTCGCTTTATATCTCCATTGTCCTGGAGTGTTATTTAAATAAGTATCTGGTAACCCTTTGCCTCGGGTGGCATTTCAATCTCTGAAATTAATCATCATCGTTTCCCCCCTATAGTGCCAAACCCAGGGGCTCAAATACAGTGATCCTTGATGAATGCTCTTTGTTAGTATCTGAAACAAATTGGTTTTGTCTTCAAGGCTGATGTTCTTGTCAACTCCATTCCCGTGAATCTCCAGCTTAATAAAGGGCTCCTTTCTCAGGCCCTCTTGGCGAAAGCTGGGCCAAAGCTCCAGGAGGAATTGGACAGAGTCGGCCAAGCGAAGGCTGTTGGCATGGGTACAGTTCTCCGAACCAGTGGACACGGTCTACGCTGCCAGCATGTGCTTCACGTAGTGGCTCCAGACTGGAGAGATGGGTGCACATCTTCATACAAGGTGGGGCCAAGTTTTAGGTTCTCTGGGAAATTGGGTCGCCTTTGGGACTCTCCTCTCCGTATAGTGTAGATTGGCCTCTGTCTGTCACATTATCAGCAGGTTCTATCACGATGGCCATTTCTTTCAGTTGTAGCTGACTTTGCCCCAAGACTAGTTAATAATATAAATTGATTACAGCGCTCAATCATTATTGGGGCTCGGGGAAGAGTTATTGAAGACAACACATCTTTAGTGAGGATAGCAAGGTGAGGGCATGAGGAATGGAGGAGAATGAAGGATTAGAACAGTAGTTGCTTTGCTTCTTTCCTTCCTTGCCGAGTGAGTTTGAATCTTTTTAGAGGGTCTCTGATGTTCCCTTTTCCTTGTCTGTTCCTGTTCTTTCCCTTCCTTTTTTGACTGCCCTTAACCTCTTTTGAAAGGAGAGTAGACAGAGATCACAGTCAAAGTTGCTAAATTCTTGTCCTTTTTGTTCTAACTCCCATTTCTAGGAAAGATGCATAAAGATGTGCTTTGTGCTTTTCAGATCATGAGAGACATTATCAGAAAATGTCTGGAAATCACCGAGAACTTGTTTTTAAGATCAATTGCATTTCCAGCAATAGGAACAGGAAATTTGGGGTTTCCTAAAACCATGTTTGCTAAATTAATAACTTCAGAAGTGTTAAACTTCAGTAGCAAGATTCAACTGACAGCTTTACAAGAGGTTCAATTTCTGCTGCACCCGAGTGATCATGAAAATATTCAGGTACAGTCTCACTCATTTCTGGTTATTTTGGCAGCTGAGCCCTAATGTTTTCAGATGTCGTCTTGGTTGGTCTGTTAGATTGTTTTTTCCATGTATTTCCTGTACAGCAAAGTAAAGGAGTGGTATAGACCACTTGTAGCACAGCAAATGTCAAGCAAATTTATGGATATAGAAAAAAATTTAACTTCTTATTAAGGAGAATTCCAAACATAAATAAAAGTACACAAAATGGGGGCACCTGGGTGGCTCAGTTGGTTAAGCGACTGCCTTCGGCTCAGGTCATGATCGTGGAGTCCCGGGATCGAGTCCCGCATCGGGCTCCCTGCTCGGCAGGGAGTCTGCTTCTCCCTCTGACCCTCCCCCCTCTCATGTACTCGCTCTCTCTCATTCTCTCTCTCTCAAATAAATAAATAAAATCTTTTAAAAAATAAATAAATAAAAATACACAAAATGGTATAATGAACTCCCTTGTACCCATCACTCATCTTCACAATTATCAACCCATGGCCAGTATGTTTCATCTCTATCTCCATTTATTTCCCTCCTTCCTATATTATTTCCAAGCAAATCCTAGACATACTTTATCCATAAAAAATTCAGTATTTATTTTAAGCAATAGGATTCTTTTTAAAAAGTAACATTACCACAATACTATTTCACACTTAAAATAAATTGAAAATCATTCCCTTATTTCCTCAATTATCAATGTTCAAATTTCCAGTTGAATCATAAATGCCTTATTTTGTTTTGTCTCTTGGGTTTTTTTTTTTTTTTAGATTTATTTATTTATTTGAGAGAGAGAGAGAGAGAGAGAGAAACAGCATGAGAGGGGAGAGGGTCAGAGGGAAAGGGAGAAAGAGAATCTCAGGTAGACTCCCCAACCCCATGGGCCGGGCCCGATCCCATGACTCTGAGGTCACGACCCAAACGGAAACCAAGAGCCCGACACTCAACTGACCAAGCCACCCAGGTGTCCCTGCCTTATTTTGTGGTTAGAATGAACTCAGCACATCCCCATGGGAGTAGGAGAGTTGGGACTAGAAATACCAGAACCATCTTCGGTTGTAGAGAGTCCATCAACCAGCTGTCCACCTTTACACACGGAGCCTGCCTGCCTGCCTGCCCGCCCCTGGAGTCCTGTGAGCCTGGGATTCTGGCTCTGTAGTCTCCCCATGTCCCCTTCCCATTACTGGATCAATCTTTTAGCACAAAAGTTACTTATTTTTTTCCCCCCAAAAATCTCTCTTGCTTGTTTAAAAGGAGAAAGAAAGTGATGATTTGAGGGTGTCACTACGAGGCAAAGAAAGGGAATTCACAGGTTCATTAACCCTAGAATACATACATCAACCTCTGGCTCCAGAGAGGGCTACTCCCCTAGCGATTCCTCTCCTGGGACAAATAAGAAGTTAAAAAATGTAAGTGGGTTGGGGCGCCTGGGTGGCTCAGTTGTTAAGCGTCTGCCTTCAGCTCAGGTCGTGATCACAGGGTCCTGGGATCGAGCCTCGCATCGGGCTCCTTGCTCCGCGGGAGCCTGCTTCTCCCTCTCCCACTCCCCCTGCTTATGTTCCCTCTCTCACTGTGTCTCTCTCTGTCAAATAAATAAATAAAATTAAAAAAAAAAAGGAAGTGGTTGCTGTCTATGTGATTATCTTTCTCTTACTACTGTGTTTTTTTAACAACCGGCAAGAAACTTGCTCTTACTGATTATGGAAATAATACATATTCATTGTAGAAACTTAGAACCATAAAAAATGCATACATTCTTTTAGTTGTATTTCATTGTAGTCTTCTTTTATACGTGTGTACCTTTAGAAGTGGGATTATATATTGCAATTTAATATCATTATTTTTTCATTTAATAGTATAAAAAAGAGAATTTCCCTATTCCACAAACTATTTTTTGAAAATGAGATTTTTAATGGCTGTTAAATAAGCCAACACATGGATATACCAAAATTTATCTAACCATTTCCCTGTTGGATTTTTAAACTGTTTTATTTCTTCTCTGTTATAAATAGCGTGTAATGAATATGCTTGTACTTATAACTTCCTTCACATATTTAATAGTTTTCCTAGAATGCATTTGCAAAAACGGAATTATATGTATTATTTTCATAATTTAAAAAAATCTATAATGAAAATAACACTTTGAAAGTTGTTCTCTCCTAAGTATGTGTGCATGAAGATCAAAAGCCCTGATGAATCAAATTTATTCATCTATGGAGGATTGTAGTAGTCAAAACTGTCTTTGTATTTCCAGGCATTTTCAGATGAATTTGCCAGAAGGACTAATGGAAGTTTCGTCAGTGACAAAATTCTCAAGGCTGAAGATGCACAAGGTTCAGTAAAGCTATGAGATGAGAAATTATTTCTAGTTGCTAAATAACTATTCAGTGAAAGACGGTAGTGATGATTTTTATGAAAGAATCAGTTAGTGATAAAGAAGATATTAAATTATATCCCATACCCCTGAGCATGTAAGACATTGGCTGTGCTTATGTGGTCTGATGTGAAAGAGTAGGCAGGCTAAATTATATAATCTATACAGTGGGTTTGTGGGTAGTGATTGGCTACTAATTTCTGAGGATGATGTGACATGTGTTTTCAGAAACAGATACATTTAAAGAGACAATATCAACCAAATGCTTCTCCTGTGTCAAATCTGCTGTTGCTATACTTGAGTTTATCCAAACTCCTGTTTATAGAGTTTGCTGAGACTTCTTGAATCTGAATGTGTATGTTTCCCATCAAAGTTGGGGATTTTCCAGTCATTCTTTAATTAGTTTACCTCACTGGTCTCTCTCTAGTGCCCCAATAACATGAATGTGAAGTGTTTTGATAGCATGCCATGGGTCCCTGGGATCTCTTTTTCTTTTTTAAATCTCTTTTCTCTCTGTTCATCACATTGGATAATTTCTATTGACCCACCTCCAAGTTCATGGACTCTTTTCTCTGTCCACTGCCCATCCAGTGAATTTTTTTTACTTCAGATACTATATTTTTAAACTCTAAAATGTCCATTTGTTTTGTTTTGTTTTTTTTTTTAGAGTTTATAAACTATAAACTGCAGGGCCTCCTATTTTTCCATTCACTCCAAATCATTTTCAGGCACTCAGCTGTGTTTACTTTGACCTCAGGGAGCATAGTTATAGCAGATGCTTTAAAGTCTTTGTCAGGTAATTCCAACATCTGGATCATCTTGAGATTAGTATCTGTAATTGATTGTCTTGATCCTTGAGAACTGGTCACATTTTCCTGGTTCTTTACAGGACAAACCATTTGGGATTATAGACTGGGCATTTTAAATACTATGTTGTGAAACTTGGGTCCTATTAAAATCTTCTGGAAAATGGTGATTGTTTTGTTTGTTTTAGCAAGTAGTCAGTCAGTTAAGTTCATTCTAAGCACTCTGTCTCACCTTCTGTGTGGGCAGCAGTTCCAATGTTAATTTAGTTCTCAAGGCCTTTCCTATGCAGCTTGGGTCTGTCCCCACACATGCAGCTCCAGCTCTGTATTCATACACAGAATAGGGGTACCTTCTCCAGCTCTCACCTGTCTGGGACTCCTATACTCTCTGGCTCAAGGGAGCCCATTTTCTAGGTCCTCTGGCCAGGAAGACAGGTTCTCCGGGAGCTTAAGACGCCTGTTCAGCTGCCTCATACTTTTGCATGGTAAGGGTTACCCTTGTGGGCAAAGTGGAGAGACAAAGAGGGAGAGAAAGAGAGAGCCACACGTATTGCCCAGACACACACATACAGCTCTTTTTTTTTAAGATTTTTTTTTTTTTTAACTCTGAGAAAGAGAGAGGGAGAGAGAAAATCTCAAGCAGACTGCCCGCTGAGCGTGAAGCCCCACGTGGGGCTCGATCTGGCCACCCGGAGATCATCACCTGAGCCAAAATCAAGAGTCAGACACCCAACCGACTGAGCCACCCAGGCGCCCCCACATACATGCTTTTCAGACCACAAGGGCCCCTTCTCTTCATTCTTCCGGACAGGAAGGCAGAATGTCTCTCAGGGTTTTGGCTCCCTCTGGGGCCACTGTGGAGCTCTGCAACTGGGCTCATCTTGAGGCAAGGCCTGAATTAGAAAAAGGAAAAATATGGACAGTCGTGAGGATTCCTTCCAATACTCTTCAGTTCACAGGGACCCTTTTTTCTAATCCTCTGGCTGCAAAGATAGGAATTCTCATTACACAGTTCTGCAACGGGGGCCACCTTGGGCCAGTGCTGAGAGAGAAAGAGGGAAAATTTTAAGACAAAATAAAATGGGAAACTCTCCCTCCCCCTTACAGGTGACTTCTTCAAGTTTTGACTCCCTCCCCCAGCCTGCCTGCTGTTTACTTTTCAGGTCTCAGTTAGTTGGCTTTTTGTATTTATCCTGCATTTTTAGTTGTGATTTGTGAGTGAGATAGGTGTGTGGGGGCCTGACATCGCTGTGGCCAGCAGCAGAAGTCCACGCTTGATATATATTATATTTTGTAATCCTTTCTCAGAAACTGACCATCACTGGGGCTCAGAGTCAGGGCTGGTTAAGGGCTGGAGATCACAGGGCTGGGGAAGAAGTATGAGAGGAATGCATCTGGGGAGTGTGAGATCTAAGTCGTTCTTGCTGTGGCCGACTTGGTTAGGGACTCCGTTTCTTTTCTTCTCAGATTTCCATGGGACTGCATCTAGCCCTAATGTAGACGTGCATGAAATGAAGATCGGTCCCATCATCTTCCAGGTGGCCTTTGGAGATATCACCAAAGAAAAGGCTGATGTGATTGTAAATTCAACATCAAAAGCATTTAATCTCAAAGCAGGTACTTTACTTGTAGGATTTGAGTCGTGTAATAGTCAACTGTCCTATAGTTGCTGTAGCCAAACTGGTTTCTACAACTTTGGCTTCTTGATATTACTAATTTTAAAATTATTTTGACATGGTTTCTAATAATTGGTAACAGATAATTTATACATTTTTCTTCTTTCTTATCAGAAATACTCAGGTTCTAGGATTCCTTTGATGATTAGGAAAGCTTTTTAGATAATGAGGCAATCATTCTGATCCAGATGTACTGTTCTGGTTTTTTTCAATTCATGTAACCCTCTTGCTTTTCTCCTGTAGGGGTGTCCAAAGCAATTCTAGAATGTGCTGGACAAAATGTGGAAATGGCATGTTCTCACCTAGGTAAGACACAATACTATTTTTTTGGTTCAAAATTATAAGTAGAAGGCTGAATATGGGAGGTTTTGGAGAGGCTGGGGAGAGTCTTGGGATTGGAGAGACAACATATTAATCTGAAAATCATACATTTGACCAAAGAATTCTAATCAGAGACAATTAGAAGTGAAAAGTAATCTCACTTAAAAAGAGAAGATAAGAAAGATTCCTCAAAAAGCATATTTTAGGAGTCTCTTTTCACATAAAATGCTTTATATGCCAAAGCAAACATTTTGCTTTCTAAACAATCAAAGAATGGGTTCAGTATCTAATTTTGCATCTCTCTGTCTTGTGTTTCCCAGCTCAAAAGGGCAACAGTGATTATATAGTTACTGAAGGTGGATTATTGAGGTGCAAGAATATTGTTCACATCATTGGCGGAAATGATGTTAAGAAATCAGTCTCCCTTGTTTTGCAAGAGTGTGAAAAACGGAATTACTCGTCAATTTGCCTCCCAGCCATTGGGACAGGTTTGTAACCTCTGGCTGTCAAGGCGTCCCCCTTTCCTTCGCTCTGGTGCTGACTGTTAATATAATCAATGCAGAGTCTGAGTCAAGGTGGCTCCTCATCCCAAGGCAGCCCCAAAGGGAGTAAGCAAAGACTGTGGGGTGGTTTAAGTAAGAGGAAAAAATGAAGAAAACTGAAGATAGTGTTGAATATTAGAGTGACATCTGCTCTGTACTATGGGAGGGAAGAGAGAGGAAGGGCAGGAAGAGAAAGAAAGCCCATCATCTCTCCTTCTCTCCTCGTTCCTCTGTTTCTTTTTTTTCCTGTCCCCTGCATTATTTAGTCTTGAACTCCCTCCCCCATCCCTTCTGCATGGAGAACCTCAGAGCATGGGCTTGTACCTCCCAGGAGCTGACTCGGATGGAGAGGAGTATTCCTGGCCTTGTCACACCTCTTGTACAGCTGGCCCTATGAGTTGGCCTTAGGACATGTCTGCACAGAAGGCTCCCAGTCACCAGAGCCTAATGGGTTCTGGTTCTAATGGGTCAGAAATTCAACTCCAACCTTCCTCTTTTCAGCCTACTTGCCTTTTTTGTTTCCCTCAAACTATGTAATAGTTGTGTAAGTCTTCATATATAAGGATGGTGCTTTGGGTTTATCATTAGTAAGGTGATGCTCTTTCAGCTCTTTTCCCAGGAATCTGAGTCTTGGGTGGTGATGAGGAATTTCTGCTTGGTTTCCCTTCAGAGAGCTGGTCAGGGAAGCAAATACTCTCAGACTTGAAGTGGAACGTAGCTGGCTGGTCCCAGAGAGAGAGCCCTCAGCACTGGATTGGTGATTCCATTGCGCAGGAATCTGAGTGTCTCACACTTGCATTCCAGGCCCTCCAAAAGTACACTTAACCGGCCTTGTCACTTCCTGAGCCCTCTTCTAGTCCTCTGTTATTTTAATTTCTGTAATACTCTACCATTCCTCTTAATGTTCCCACATGGAATGCTACCTCTACTTTATTACTTTTCTATTTCTGAAAGATTAATTTATAGTCCCTTTATGTTTTCATTCGCCTTGTGGTATTATCCAATTTGGCAGTTTAGCCAACATGTCTGTCTGCCAGTTTGTCTGTCTGTCTGTCTCTTTCTCTATCTCTATCTTTAATGGACACCCACTAATGACTCACCAGTCTCTGTCTCCATTGATTTTTTTCTGAGCTCTGGTCTTGTGTTTCTACATCAACTTTATCTGGGCCAAGAAATTAGACAACCCAAGGGTGACACAGACCTTCCCAAGAAAAAATAAGGAAATGAGGCAGTTTTTGTTTTGCATGAATATATACACATAATTATTTCTGGGTTACTGCAAACCTGTTGTTTCTTCCACTGACTTGGTTGCATTGCTGGTCTGCACAAATAAATCAGGATTACAGATTCTCCTTGCTTGTCATCTTTACTAATCTGTATCACCACTTGAGCTGGTCCTTGGACTAACGGACAGGGGAGCTTTCTCCTTTAGTGGTGTTTATGAGTTGACTTGGCACTGCAACTGAGACGGCTTCTGGCAGTCAAAGAAGCCCTCTCCCTGGCTCCTTGCAGACACCTGCCTAGGGGGAGAGAGTGGGTGGTCAGCGATACTTGCAAGCACTTCAAGTTCAAAGCAGACTATAAATTCCAATTCATTGTCTTCTCCCCCAGACTTGCCCTTCCTCTTATATCCTTGAGCATGTTAAAAGCATCACTTTCTACCTAGAATCCTTGACTCTACCCCCTTGATCACTCCTATGTTCATTAGCTTATTAACTAATTTGATTAAATATTTCCCACATGCCTGCCATGTGCCAGGCACTGTGCTTAGGCACTGGGGACAGAAAGATGACTGAGAAAAGGGTCTAGTCACCAGGTAGCACCTAGCCTCTAGTGTGAGAGACAGACATGTAAACCACGACTCAGGGTTGCACAGCAAGGTGTGTGGGTGGCAAAAAAGGGGGAACAAAGGGTCAAAGATAAACCCAGTTGGCCACTGACTTCAGGTCCTGCTGACTTCACTTCCCAACTATCTTCTCAGTCCCTGTACCTGACTCTTCATTCTGGCCTCTTCTCTTTGTTCGGCTCTTGTCTTTTGCCTAAACTTTTATTATAGCTTCCTATCTAGGCTCCCTGTCCCAGTGCCTCCTCCACATACCCCACCCCCTGAATTTATCTCAAAAAAAAAAAAATCTCAAAAACAGATCTTTTCCCCAAACACTACCAGGCTGAACATATCACGCCCCTGTTACATAGTTCTGTCTGGCATAGCCTTTTCCACGGTTTCTCATACTTCGCCTGTTGACATACCTCTTCATGCCCATATATCACATCCTTTGTGTTCTAAGTGACTAGATGAGAGCTAGCTCATGATGGGACATAGTAAGTGTTGAGAGTGAATGAATGTATCTGAATTCTCCGATTTAAATTCTTCCAAAAATCATGAGATAATCATAGCTTTGCAAAGGAGACTTTCTCTCTTTTCCTGATCATCTAATTCAGAAAACTGAAGAAACCCTCTTGTTCAGTTTTGTATGGGGTTTGTCTACATTCTCACAAGTGTCTACATAGCCAGGCCAAAGTGGTCTACTCTCATTTCTGCAGTAATGGTGGACACCATCAACAGGGAAAATCCAAGTGGGCTGTTAGTCTATCACACCAGGTTGGCCAGGGGACTTTTACATTGCTTCTCATTGTGATTTGCTAGCTGCCATTTATTTGTATGTGATTGCTTCCATGACTTTTCATGGGACTTTTCAAGGGACTTTTCATGATCTTACCTAGGCAGTAGGCTTGAGAAACAAGATATGGAACATGATGGGAAAAGAAAAAGACTTGCTCTGGTGGCCACCTTGAACCCAGCAAATCAGCTAAAATCTCACTGAGTGTGCTAGAAAAGACTTCCGAGAAGCTTAGGGATAACTGGTGTGCAAAGAATTATAGATTATAATGGATAACTTAAAGCTCCAGGTGTCTTACAAAATCAGCTTAGCTTGAATCAGGTCCCCAAAGACATCTGGAAGAATAAAGATACATGCATCTAGTTGGGTGACTATGAACAAAAAAGAAAAATTATTATTCTTTTTAAAGAGCTTGAGATTTCAACATATATTAGCATCTTTTGCTTTTTATGGACCTTTTGAGGACATGAATGAGCCAAAAAAGGTTAATTGTGCTTTGTAACACAGAGGAACACAGTTAGCTAGGGTCAACTTGACAGAGGAGACACGAACATCAGATATCAAAAGTTAGATTTCTTGGGTCCTTTGTTCATTGTTGGGTTATTGACTTCCTGACATCTTGGAATAGCAGCTCCCTGGTGCATCTAGGACCTCAAAAGTGTTTGCTCGTGCATTGCTAGAAAAGCCCATGATGATGAAAGAGTGGGCAGTGGGCATTTGTTCTGTGAGGACTGGAATCCCCAAATTATTTCTCAGCCTTCCCAGTTGGGTCTCCTCCCACCCCCGGTTTTTATTATCTGCCTTTCCAGGAAATGCCCAAAAAGACCCAGGTACAGTTGCTGATGCCATAATTGAGGCCCTCGAAGACTTTATCCAGAAAGGAATGCTCCAGTCTGTGAAAAAAGTTAAAGTTGTTATCTTTCTGCCTCACCTACTGGAAGTGTTTTGTGACAGCATGAAAAAAAGAGAAGCATCTCTGGCTTCTCCCCAGCTGTCTCTGAAGTCTAAATTGACACGTGAGTTGACCATTTTTATGAAATGCATGTTCCTAATATTGATGTCACGTGAGAAATAGCTAATCTTTAACAAACTGTCAGAAAGAGAAATTAAGAAAACAATCCCATTTACAATTATATCAAAAAGAATGGAATACCTAGGAATAAATTTAATCAAGAAGGTAAAAGACCTGTACTCTGAAAACTATGTACACTCATAAAAGAAATTGAATCCCTATCAAAATTCCGATGGCATTTTTCACAGAAATAGAACAAACAATCTTAAATTTGTATGGACCCACAAAAGACACCTGATAACCAAAGCAATCTTGAGAAAGAAGAACAAAGCTAGAGGCATCACATTCCTGATTTCAAACTACATTACAAAGCTATAGTAATCAAAACAGTATGATATTTGCATAAAAACAATAGATTATTGGGACAGAATAGAGAGCCTAGAAATAAATCCATGAATATACAGATCTTTCTTCACTTACAATGGGGTTACATCCTGGTAAACCTACTGTAAGTTGAAAATTTCACAAGTCAGAAATGCATTTAACATATCTAACCTACTGAACATCCTAGTTTAGCCTAGCCTACCTTAAACATGCTCAAAACACATTAGCCTACAGTTGGATGAACTCATCTAACACAAAGCTATTTTATAATAAAGTGTTGAATATCTCATGTACTTTATTGAATACTGTAATGAAAGTAAAAACAGAATGGCTTTGTGGGTACAGAATAGTCATAAGCATATTGGTTGTTTATCCTCATGATTGCCTGGCTGACTGGGATCTGCAGCTTGCTGCCGCTGTCCAGCATCACGGGAGAGTATGGCAGCATATTTACTAGCTCAGGAAAAGATCTAAATTCAAAATTCAAAGTATTCTACTGAATGTGTATCATTTTCATACTATCATAAAGCCGAAAAATCATAAGTTGAACCATTGTAAGTTAGGGACCATCTGTGTGATCAATTAATTTACAACAAAGGAGCCAAGAATATACAATGGGGAAAGGATAGTCTCTTCAATAAATAGTGTTTGGATGCTTGCTTCAGCAGCACATATACTGAAATAAATAGGGCTGGAAAAACTGGACAGCCACATGCAAAAGAATGAAACAGGATTACTATCCTACACCATACGCAAAAATCCACTCAAAATAGATTAAAGATCTGAAACCATAACACTTCTAGAAGAAAACATGGGGAATAAGCTCCTAGACATCAGTCGTGGCAATGATTTTTGTTTGTTTGTTTTGACACCAAAGCACAAGTAGCAAAAGCAAAAATAAACACGTGGGACTACCTCAAACTAAAAAAGCTCTTGCATGGCAAAGAAAACCATCAACGAAATGAAAAAGCAACCTATGGGATGGGAGAAAATATTTGTAACTAATATATCTGATGGGGGTAATCAACAAAGGGGTTAATATATGAAGATCTCATACAACTCAATAGGAGAAAAGAAATAATCTGATTTAAAAATGGGCAGAGAATCTGAACAGACATTTTTCTAAGGAAGACATTTACAGATGGCCAACAGGCACATAAAAAGGTACTCAACATCACTAATCATCGGGGAAATACAAATCAAAACCATAAAGAGATATCACCTCACCTGACAGAATGGCTATTATCAAAAAGACAAGAAATAACAAGTGTTGGTGAGGATGTGTAGAAAAGGAACCCTTGTGCACTGTTGGTGGGAACATAAACTGGTGCAGCCACTGTTGAAAACAGTATGGAGGCTCCTCAAAAAATTAGAAATAGAACTACCATACGATCCAGAAATTCCATTTCTGGGTATTTATCTTAAGGTAACAATAAAAGAAACTATCTCAAAAAAGATATCTGCACCCCCATATTCATTGCAGTAGTATTTACAAAACCAAGGCATGGAAAAACCTAAGTGTCCACCAACAAATGAATGGATAAAGAAAATATATATATATGTGTGTATATATATGTATGTGTAATATATATACATATTATACATACATATATATACACACACACCACACACAGATATGTAACATGTATGTGTGTATTACACACACACACACACACACATGATGGAGTATCACTCAGCCATAAAAAAGAAGGAAATCCAGCCATTTGTGATAACATGGATGGACCTAAAGGGTATTATGCTAAGTGAAACAAGACAGAGAAAGACAAATACTGTATGATCTCACTTATATGTGGAATCTTAAAAAACAAACTCAGAGACACAGAGAACAGATTGGTGGTTGCCAGAGGCAGCAGAGGGTGGGGTGGGAGATGAGGATGGGTGAAATGTGTCAAGGGGGTCAAAAGGTACAAACTTCCAGTTATAAGATAAATAAGTCCTAGAGATGTAATGTATAGCATGGTGACAAAAAGAGAGAGAGAGGGAGGGAGAGAAAGAAATAGTTAATCTTCCTTTCTTTTCTTTTTTTAGCATTGGTGGGCTCCCCGAGTCAATCTCCAGAAAAGCAGAATCCTTTGGTTTTGAAAAAGAAAACAGAATCAGCAAGTTTTCAGGTGTGTGGTGAAAGTGTAAGATGTATAGAAAACGTTGTCTCCTGGATTCAGGATCTGATTACAAAGGAACTGTGTCCTTACATCAATGAAGATGAGTGTATCAAAGATTTTAATGAAAAAGAATATCAGAAGTTGAATGAGCTGCAGGAGAACTTAAATATTGCCATTTGCTTGGACTGTAAAAGACCTTTGATTGAGGTTTTTGGAATTGGCAAAGATTTGGCACAGGCTAGAAATGCAATTGAGGAAATGATCAAGGGAATGAGATTGGCCAAAGAACAGAAATCCCAGGCAGAGTTTATCAGTGAATTTATAGAATGGCAATATAACAAAAACAGCACTTTTCATAGTTTTGACAAAATAACCAATCTGCAATTGGAGAATGCAAGGAAGGCAAAGAAAAGGGTAACTGTTGTCAAAATTAATCATCAGAGCTACACAGTGGATCTGACCACACGCACTGCTACAGATGCAAAAGGACAGAGTTTACCTGTTCAGCGCCTCATGAAATCTGAAGGTGAGTCAGATTGTGTGCTTTTATCCATTATTTTACACCTCCTGTGGACTTAACACTATTTTGTACATACATCAAAATTGTATTCATGTAGATAAAATTGAAGCAACTCTTAATGGGATGAAATACAACACTTGGTCTCTAAGCTTAAGGAGCTTACGTTATGGCTGGGGAAATGTAGCATGGATGCACTCAGCAGCCTGAGGATGACCTTCTTAATGGCGACCAGACCCAAACCTTGCATTTGTTCCCATCTCTACAGTTTACATGCTTCCCAGAGCCAGTTCTGCTGTGGAGTTAACGGCTGCTTCCGTCAGGAGAGGGAAAGCCATGGGCTTTAAAGAAAAGTGGCCCGAGGTTTTTTAGAACAAAAGAAGACAGCCTGGTCAGAGTAGGCACTCTCTGTGTCCGTGACTGATGAACCCAGGGAGGACTGGGAGCCTGTAGGATCTCCTCCCAGAATTTACTTCCTCTCCTGCCCTGAACATAAGGTTTCCTTAATGCACGCATCAGGAAGCAGCCTTCAAATTCTCTGACTGGATCTATTCCCCACGAAGGGAATGCCTGTGCTGTGTAGATAGCTATTCCTGCCTTTGAACCACACAGGTCCTCCATGGAGACTGGTAAGTTGGCTTCCGGTACAGTATGTTCATCTCTTGTGAGAGCGTGTGAGTGAGCTCTTCAGACTCTGAGCAACCCCAGGGAAATGACAAATCAAGTCTAATACTCTGTTTAGCAGAAGGGAAGACAGAGCTGCCACCACTACCTGCCAAAGAGCCAAACCTGCCGTCCCCCCCACTCTGAAGGATGCGGGGAAGAATAATGAAAGAATAGATGTGGAGGGCCCTGTGATGGTGAGGAGTTCTGGCAAAAATTCACACTGTTGTAACAAGACCATCATAGGGAAATAATCAACTATTAAATTATTGAATTATGACAGCTTAGAGACTGAACAGAATATGCAGCTGAGTTATGCTACACCAACAATTCTCAACTCTGAGCATGATCAAAACTTGTTAAGATGCAGGCACCCAGGTTCCACCCCTCAGAGAGTTTGATTCGTAGATCTTTGGGTTTTTTTCTTCACAAGCATTATGGTTGGTTCTGATGTAGGTTGTCTGTGGGCCACACTTTGAAAAACAAGGAACTTCTTGAACACATTGAGTTAGGAGATTGTAAAGTAAGAACGCAGATGATACTCAGTTCTTCAAAGCATACCAGGAATGTGCAGATGGGCCTTCCCAGGTGTGTGGGAGTCCTCAAATGTCCTCTTTGCAGTTAAGATCCCTGAGCACTGGAGTGATATGAGGCAGCAGAAGGTCTGTGTGGTTGAGCTACAGCCTGGTCATGCAGAATATAACACAGTGGCAAGCAAGTTTAATCAGACCTGCTCACACTTCTGCATAAAGAAGGTAAGCTTTCTGCTGACATGGAGTTTCTTAATGGTGGAAATAAGTGGTATCGTGGTCCTGATAAATACATAATACATTTGCATAATACATAATACATTCATTTTCCATCTGCCCCCCCTTTTTTTTGGCCAGAATTAGAATATTCTACGGTAATCAAATTTTAGATTATAGGTTCTATTCCTGTCACTATCATTACAGACACGTTGAGATTGAGATCGTGTCAGTTATTACAACACAATATTAGATTGCAGTATGATATTAGAATACTAAAACCAGGTATTAACTCAGGGAGGAGCTGGTTAGTAGTAATCTTGAAGAGACAGCTGGTAGAAGTCTTCCCAAGAGGAGGAACTCTTTCCCCAAAGAGGAACCAGTAAGTGGCCCCAAAGAGGAAGGAAAGAGGAACATCCCCAGGATAAAAGGAAGTTCTCTTCCAAGGAGAAGCCACTCAGGAACACACCTGTGGAGGCTGCTGGCAACAAGAGCAACAGCTCCAAGAAAAAGGAAAAGTTCCAAAAGCCAGCCCGGCAGGATTAAAATGGACATTGCCCCACGCAGCCCTAGAAAACTTAACATGAATTCACAAGAATCCCTGAAGCAAAGTCACAAAAATACAAAGATAGAGCCTCAAGGTTCGTTTGACAACTAGCAAACACCACAAGGAAACACGCAGAGGCCCTCAGATCAGGACTGTGTGCTTCTGCCCCGTCATTCACAGATCAACAGTGCTTGCTTCCGGCATAAATCCAATAGTCCTTTCCTTGTTCATCTCCCTTATTTTGGCACCTTCCACCAAAAAAAAAAAAAAAGAGATTTATTTATTTATTTGAGCGAGACAGGGCTCGGTTCCACGACCCTGAGATCACGACCTGACCCGAAATCAAGAGTCGGACGCTCAACCGACTGAGCCACACAGGTGCCCCTGGCACCTTCCACTTTTAAACGTCACTATTGCTCTTTGAAATTATGTTCCCATTTGACCTCTGTGGCAGTATTATATTAATGCTTTCTTCTTTAATTTTCCTCTCATTATCCCAGTTATCTATTTCTCCTCCAAACACCTAATCCTAGCTTTACCCGTAGGATTTATATTTTGGTCTTCTCTCTCTGCACTTCACTGGGAAAAGTTTTTACCCTTCTTGGCTTCAGCTGTTATTTCAATGTTGATAGCTCCCAAATCAACATCACCAACCTGGACCTTTGATCAAGCTTTACAACATATTCCAGTGACCTAAAAAAATCTCTGCTTGGGGACGCCTGGGTGGCTCAGTCGGTTAAGCGGCTGCCTTCGGCCCAGGTCATGATCCCAGGGTCCTGGGATCGAGTCCCACATCAGGCTCCTTGCTCAGCAGGGAACCTGCTTCTCCCTCTCTCTCCCTCTGCTTGTGCTCTCTCTGTCAAATAAATAAAATCTTGAAAAAAAAAAAAATCTCTGCTTGCATATCTAGCTGCTAAATCAATTTCCCTAAACCTAACCCATCATCTCACCATTTCCTTTTCCTTCCCCACTTCTGTCCTTGGTCCACCACTTTCCGAGTAAAGGTAGAGATCTTTGGATGCCTTCCCTTCATCCA
Organism: Mirounga leonina; assembly: GCF_011800145.1. Lineage (NCBI taxonomy): Eukaryota > Metazoa > Chordata > Mammalia > Carnivora > Phocidae > Mirounga > Mirounga leonina. The sequence continues at coordinate 89,005,037 of NW_023270268.1, read as the reverse complement.
TAATAACGAATTTGCCAATAAGGCCTGCATTTTCTTTTTTTGCAAACGTTTTTTTATTCCCTATTTCTGCCACCACTCTGCTTATTCATGTAGTTAAGCACATAGTAACTCAAAAAGATTTGAAGTGTCTTACAAAGATATGTATCATACCTTCAGATAAAATAAATAGATGAAGAAAAATGGACAAAAAAAAAGAGGGGAGGAAAAATAAGGTAATAGAGATATTGTCTGTTTACAAAAATATATAACATGAGTTTCTGGATAGTTACTAGAGGACCACAGGTTTGTTTCTGAGCTTCCTAGTAGACAAAGCAAAGAAGTGAACACCCAGCCTCAAGATTCATTGCTTCCGTAAATCAGAAAGAAAACCATGTGATCAGGAGACTCTCAGCTTTTCACAGTGCTGAGACTACTGAGAGGTTTATCCTGTGAATCAAGTGCTGGAAAATATCTTCAAAGTCATCCTCACAATAAATTCAACATCAGATTTTATACCACTGCTTTTATTTTTAATCCCTCAGTGTAAACCATTCGAGCAAACCAATTCTGAGGTACCAAGACAAAGTGATTCAAGTATGCAGCACTCTCGTGGGGGCTGGTTCTGAGATTTCAAATACCAGACACAGTCATCCAGTAGTGACTGACTGGCCCATTTTGATGAGATGCCAAGTCCAGACTGAGCAGGACTGTCCAGTGGACCAGCGATGTCTGCAGGGGGCCCTGGAGGCTTGCCATGTGTTGGCAAATGGCCGGAGAAACGATTTCACTATTTTTTTGTAGTGGACCCCTTTTTCAAATAAAATCCTATGTGAAAGTCCAGTGTGTGAAACAGATAGAAGTAAAGCTACTTACGGCACTTCTGTGGAAATCCCTAACAGTGTGAAAATGCTAACAGGAAAAATAGGCGGTTATTATCCTCCATGACTGGTAGGACCTGTGACTAAGATTTTTAACATCCATAAACTTCCACATAGATTCAATAATTTTGCCACATTTGCCTTTTCTCTCTTACTCTCTGGGTTTTTGCTGAAGCATTTGAAAGTAAGTTGCAGATATCATGACACTCCTGAATATTTTTGTGCGTATCTCCTAAGAATAAAGACAGTCTCCTAAATAATAACACTGCTATCCCATATAAGAAAATTTACAGTAATTCGGTAATAGAATCCATATTTAAATTTCCCCAACTGCTTACTTATAACTCTCCCCTCTCCAATATGCATTTGGTCATTTTGTCTCCTCTGTCTCTTCCAATCTAGAATAGTACTCCTGCATTTTAAAAACTCATTTTTCATGATACTGAATTTTTAAGAGTTTAAGTCAGTTGTGTTATAGAATGTCCTACATTCTGACTCTGTCTTGTCTAGATTTTCTTTTCTTTTCCTTTTTTAAGAACTCAAGCAAGTTTGCTTACAGATTCTATATTTGTCTGATTCCTCCTGGGTCCTGCTATCCAGGACTCAAGGAAATTTCCACCACAGCCCTGGAGGCCACTTCCCAAAGAGGATGGTCAAAGCATGGACACTATGATCTGCAACCAGACCCCACCCCACCAGGATTCATGCCCCACTCTTCCAACTGGACCAGAGATTCATTATCATTAATTAATTCCCTTCTGGACTAGACCCTCTAGTGCTTCTCCCACCAGTAGAACATGGCTAACCAGGTGAACCAGTGCCCCAGAAGGACTTAGGAGGAGAGAGGCAAAGGGACCAAGTGAGGTAGACAGCAACCAGAATAGCCATTGAACTGAAGATAAAAAGCAGGCATTGGGGAGGCTTGGTTAGATCCTAAACACTGTTTGCTCTCATGTGGTGCATTAAAAGATGAAATTAACATTCTTCCCAAGGTCTGTTTTTTGTAAAACACTGGATCTAAAAAGATTTCTGAATCAGACAGGTGCCATCTGGCATTGAATTTGTTGTTTATTTTAATTTTTATTTATGAAAAATAATGGTCATATCTGTATCTTGCTAAAGGCTCTTGGCACCGACAGAATATTCCTCCTTGTTGATTTGCAGATTGAGAGGATCCAGAATCTAAATCTCTGGAATTGCTACCAAACAAAGAAGGAAACCATGGATGCCAAGAACGGGCATAAAGACAATGAGAAGCAGCTCTTCCATGGGACAGATGCTGACTCAGTGCCACATGTCAACCAAAATGGCTTTAACCGCAGTTATGCTGGGAAGAACGGTAAGGAAGCAAGTAATCTGGCTGCTCCGAATGGGGTGTCAGCTGCAAGAACCCAAACTGGTGAGGGACAGTGTGGACTGACTGCTTTGTATTCATTCCTTCATGGTTGGTGGCCATGCTGCGGCCAGAGTTTCGAGGTTGGGCTCATTATGTTTCATCCCAGAAGGACTGACTGGCCCTCTAGGATGGTGAAATGACTTTTAAAAATTAAAAACACATGAAAAAAATTTGAGGCTTTGGAGAGAAGAACTGAACATTATTTTAACATTATTTGACATATTGGGTCAACACATCAGATTATAGACTAAATTGAACTTCTTAAAAATGTTTTGTTTTTCTCTTCACAGCTGTGGCATATGGAAAGGGAACCTATTTTGCTGTCAATGCCTGTTATTCTGCCAATGATACATACTCCAGACCAGACAGATATGGGAGAAAGCATATGTATTATGTGCGTGTACTTACTGGAACCTACACACATGGAAATTCCTCACTAATTGTGCCTCCCCCAAAGAGCCCTGAAAACCCTACAGACCTGTATGACACTGTCACGGATTCTGTGCAGAATCCCCATTTATTTGTGGTATTTTATGACTACCAGGCTTACCCAGAGTACCTCATTACTTTCACCAATTAACATTTTGGTATCCTTCCCAGAAGACATTGCTCGCCTATACATGCCGAGTTGTAAAACAAGTTTTAGGTGTTTTTTCCTCTTAACAGCATTTTCTAAGATTAAAGGATCTTTGTCACTGAAATCAGACTTTCTTCAACTTCTTCATAACTGGAATGAACCTATCTTAAGAGCAATACATTTGAGAATTTACATCAGATAACTTAGTTACAACTGTGTGTCCACAACCGTGGACATCCAATCTGTAGAAGGAAAGAACAGGTTTGTGTTTTCGGAAAGGAGAGAATATGTTCATCTTAAAGGCAGAGGGCACAGCTATGCCATTTCAGCTGCTGCTGAAGGAGACAGCTGGTGTACCACATCAGGACGCCATACTCCCATAAGGAACACAGTATTACTGAGTGGGTAGGACTGCCGATTTCCCTGCAGCCGGGGATGGTGTCTAATTCCTTTTTTTTTTAGTCCCTGGGCTAAGGTCTATGCCTAATGTAAATAGATGCTCCAGAAACATTCTATAAACCAACTAAGAAAGAAAAAGCCTAGTCAGACTCTGACTCAAAGTAGGAGCCATCTCTTTAATATTCTTGACTTGTCACTTTGCCTTAAATTGAACAGATTCCGTCACAGGGAATTCTGTTCTTCATGAACTGAACCGTGACATGTGGGACAGCTCCAGTCAGGGTTCTGTGCCCTGCACAGTTCAGGGGCTGTGGTCTAGCTTGTGGCCCATGGGAATTGCACAGCAGTCCTGGCTCCACTGGTCCTTTTCTATGTTGACCCCGAATCTGCCTTCATCTAACTTCCGTTGGTCTTAGTTCTGCCCAGTGACAACAGTGGGATACTTCCAGGGTGAAACCCTTTACTATGTTAAGTGAATTCTCATGTTATTAAATAGCATTATTTTCCTTGGCAGTCTAGCTTTTGATGATTTTAAAGACTTGTGCATAAATAAACCAAAGGAATTAAGCAGCCATATTGCTAATTTGCTAGCTCAGTGTCTGTTAGATAGGAAAGTGTTGGTTTTTTAAAAAATTTTCCCCAGATAAATTTCAGATTCAGACACAATTTATTGAGTGCCTAGATTGTACCAGGTAATATAATAGGTGCTTTCACATATTTATTTTATTCCTCCAAACAACCCTGTCAGGTAAGAATCATATCCCCATTTTAAAGGTGAGGAAACTTGGGCACCTGGGTGGCTCAGTCTGTTAAGCGTCTGCCTTCAGCTCAGGTCATGATCCCAGGGTCCTGGAATTGAGCCCTGTGTCAGGCTCCCTGCTCAGTGGAGCCTGCTTCTCCTCCCTCTGCTGCTTGTACGCACTCTCTGTCAAATAAATAAAATCTTTTTAAAAAATAAGATAAAGTTGAGGAAACTGACACTCAGAGTGCAAGAAGCTTCCTTGCCTGGGGTCACCTGGGTAGTAGCCCTCAGAGACCGAAACCCAATCCTGATTCCTGTGTCACCAAGTCCTTTGCTCTTCCCACTACAGAGCATGGCCTCTAGATTAATGTTACCATTTCAGGAACATCCCAGGTAGTCTATGAATGACCCTCGTATTTCCTTGGCTTTTTCCTTCTGGCTTTGGTTTCCATTAGAGTGTCTTCATTTGAAGCTCTGTAGGCCGAGGCTGGAGCTGATGCCCAGTGCAGATGGTGCACTTGAACACTAGGGGGTGTCGAGAGGTTAAAGGTGTTCTTCCTTGGCTGCTGTGAACTACTTGCTTCAAGTACAGGAGGTTGAGGGGGCCACAGTTCCGCTTCGTTAATAGACAGACATCTTGAAATTTTTCTTGCTGTTGCTGTTTTTTTTTTAAGATTTATTCTTTTGAGAGAGAGAAGGGGGAGGGGTGGAGGGAGAGAATCTCAAGCTGACTCCCTGCTGAGTGTGGAGCCTGTCGCAGGGCTCCATCCCAAGATCGGAAGATCATGACCTGAGCTGAAATCAAGAGTCGGATGCTTACCTGACTGAGCCACCCAGGCGCCACTGTTGCTGTTTTTTTTAATTTTTTTATTGTTATGTTAATCACCATACATTACATCATTAGTTTTAGATGAAGTGTTCCATGATTCATTGTTTGTGCATAACACCCAGTGCTCCATGCAGAATGTGCCCTCTTTAATACCCATCACCAGGCTACCCCATCCTCCCACCCCCCTCCCCTCTAGAACCCTCAGTTTGTTTTTCAGAGTCCATCGTCTCATGGTTCGTCTCCCCCTCCGATTTCCCGCTGTTTGTTTTTATTTTTTTTATTTATTTATTCATTTGAGACAGAGAGATATATATAGAGAGAGAGCATGAGCAGGGGGAGGTACAGAGGGAGAGGGAGAAACAGGCTCTCCGCTGAGCAGGAAGCCCGATGTGGGACTCGATCCCAGGACCCTGGGATCCTGACCTGAGCCGAAGGCAGACGCTTAACCCTCTGAGCCACCCAGGCACCCTCCCACTGTTTGTTTTTTAAATGGATTGGCAAAGACTCCTTATTGCTTAGGAGTGGCTTCCCAGCCACTGGCCTCAGACTTGACAATGAATGTAAGAAATAAAAGGGAGAGACCTGCTCTCTGATTTGCTCTTGTTCTCCAGTGGTTTGGTTAACTCAGGGCAAAGCTGAATATCAGGGTATATTGCACCAAAGTGTAATGATCCAGTCAGTAAATGTTATAGTTATCCTCAGTCTAAAGAAATAGATGTCATTTACCTCCTTTCTGAATAAAACACTTGGAAAATACATTTGGTGGTAAACCTCTTTATCCTTAAGGGCATCTACATACAGGAGAGCTTGATGATAAAAACAGGCCACTGCTGATAAGACTACCACTAAACATGAGAGCATCAGGGGTCCCCAGAGTGTTAATAGTATTCAGCTGAAAATTACAGTAAGGGCACAGTACAGGTTTAGTTTAGTAAATTTGAAGGGCAAATTGACTCCAACAGGAAGCCCCTGCTAAACCAAGCCCACTTCAAGACTGTGATGGGTCTTGGGGGTTTCCTCTAGGGTCAGAGATTCTTAAACATTTTTGTTATTTGAATCACTTTAGGTGTTTGCTGAGCTAGCAAGTTCTGGCCCATCCTAAAGGAGTCAGGTTCTGTAGCTCTAGAGGGGTGCCTAGAAATGTGCATTTTCAGCAAGCACCTCAAATGATTCTGATATCTTGATACTCAGAACCGCGTAGGACTTTCATGGCTCCAGAGACTTTTGCCTTCACGGGTCCCTTACTCCATAAAAAGTAAAAAAGTATTAACAATTACATTTTGCAACTGCATTGATACAAACATGAATGCAATCAAAGCTGGATTATATGTTTCTTTTTATTATTATTTCAAAAGAAACTAAAACATTTTGGGGCCCCCAAAAAGCTCATGGGCCCCAGCCACTGTGCCAACTGGATAGGTCAGCCTTGCTGATACCTGGATATGTTAGGTGCAATGCTGAGCCATATTCTTAATAGAAATTTTGTTTGTAGTTCTTACATTCTCAGTGTGAGCTGAGCTGGAACCCATTGCCCCACCCAGAAGTGGCCCAGTCCTGGAAGCGGGGGAGAATGAGCCTGTATTCTTTAATGCCTCTGGCTTCTGCAGGGTCAGTGTATTTATCTAATAATTTCACTCACACAGGCACGCTTATCTGAGAAATGCATAATGAAATGGGACCCAGCTCCCTGAGTGCCTGATGGTCTCCCCCTTTTACTATCTTTCCTCACTGCCATAATCCCCTTCACAGATAGCCAAGGTCTCCCTCTTGATAAAATCAGGAAATTATCTCCCATCACCCATTTACACTTAGAAATCCCTTCATACCAATGTCTGAACTCTCTTCCCAGGTCTCTGCATGTCAAAGACCGTTGCCTCCAACTGAATTAAATTCTTTGTTTCAGAATGTCCTTCAAACTTTTGTCACCCCAACCTACATGAGGACATGAAATACATTTTATATCAGGCCCAGTACACACACAAATATAACTGAAAAGTTCTATGAAATATACTTACCCTAAAAAAAATACTTTTCCTGGAAAATTTCATGAAATAATACTTACACTTACTAATAAATTCACTGAAATCACCTATTCTATTTCAGTTTTTAAAAATGCTGGTCTTACCCACTATATTGATTTTATGACTTACTAACGGGTCACAACCTACAATTTGAAAAACATTAGTCAAAGGAGTAGCATATGTAAAAAATATCTGAAGAAAAAGATATGTCTATTTCTGCAATAAAGACCTACCTACTAAGGGGACCAGGCACCTTACCCTTGGCCACAACATCCTCTACCCCAATCTATTTGATGGAGTATTGCGAACAAGTTCTTCCTTTTATAATCCACTCAACCAAATATTTAACAAGCCCCTACCATATGCTGGAACTCTGATCAAGGCTCTGCGAACACAATAAAGATCAAAGCAAAGTCCACACCCCCATGGAGTGACATTCTGGTTGGGGTAGACAAACAATAATCAAATAAATAGGTATACTGTGGTCAACTGGCAGTAAGTGCTACAGACAGATTTCTTCCAGACCCTTCTTTTCCTGAGCATGTTCATATAACATCTCTCTCGCTGCTAGAAGGCATATATTTTCTTTGGATGTACTGATACCCTGAGTCTGAAGACTGACAAGGATTGAGTCAGTAGTCAATTCATCTTAAAAGATTACTTTTCTTACCTTTTGTTATGTATTTGTTTCACAAATGGTTACTCAGAGATCCATATGCTTTTCTAATTTCTAAATTCTTACTTAGACAGTAATGGTAATAATTATCCCCAGATCTTCTTGCAAATGTAATGAGAGTAGGCTCAATTTCACTAGACCAAACCTTTAGTCCGTTGCAAGAGCCTGTAACATCCGGTGCTTTTTCTTCCCAGGACTAGTGTTCCTAGATGTCCCAGTTCCTTCCATAAGGAGACCTTATATTGGACCCCCACCTACTTTTTTCCTGATTGGTATCCCGCTCTGGATGACAGAGAATTCTGCAGGTGTCACAAATGTAATCAGTCACTTCAGCTCAAGGCTAGAATCCACCCAATGGATGCATTAGGCCAAGGGTTGGCAAACTTTCTCTATAAGGGGATAGATAGTATTTCCAGCTTTGCAGGCCACACTGTCAGGCCGACCTCTGCCTGAGACTGCTGAAGAGATTACTTTCTGTTGAGAACACCTGGGGCTTACATTTGAGATAGGCTGAAAGGATCAGATGGGAGAGGAAAGGCAAAGTCACTGAAGAAAGAAGGCCTAACAACTAAGAAAGAGCCAGTTTGGCCAAAGAGTAATGTTCATGAATGAAGGTAGCAAGAAACTGAAACACATTTAGGTAAGAACAAGTGCATTTACAAGCATGTGCAAATTAACTTTTTGCTCTGCCATCTTTTATTTAACAATCATACTACTCAAAAAATATTTTTAAAGTATTATTTTAAAAGTAATTTCCTTAGAACCACAAACTTCTTCCTTGTATCAGAAGTTGTGCCACTATCCTAGTTACTTGTGGATTCACCAAGCAGTCTAGCAAGTCATCTGTAGAAATGAATGTTTGAGAAGGAGCCATACTACTATTTGAAGAGATTTGTTCCACAACTGCATCCTCACTTTTACTCATCATTCGTTGCCTCTTGGTACAATGCAATTTTCCAGAGTGTTCTCCACCTTCGCCAACAAAGTCTTTACCATCACCTTCAAATATGCCTCCTCTCTCTGAGGGTAGTTCTTCAGAACCCAGTATTACAGGAATCAGATCAGGGCCAAAGGGACTTGCTGCCTCCTGTTTTCCCGTTCCCAAGAGTAAGTCCTGGCCACCTGTTTGTCCCACCTCCATGTGATTGTGCACATCTGATCCCTCCTTTTTCATGTCCTCTCTATTTGTTCTCAGTGCTTGGATTTCTACTACCTTAGATGTTCTGTAATGATCAAAAAGGGCAGAAACGGCTCTATTTAAGTAGCGACAATTGACTTCATGGGATGTTTCCTCAACCTAAGGAGAAAGAAAAACTCTTTAGAATGGATATATGCACTTATATAAGTTAGAAAACGAATGTTCCAGCCAGGGTTGATTGATCACAGGAAACTAACTGCCATGATGAACACCAGAAGTGGCCTACCTCGGTTGGGTTTAACCAAGCTCTGGTATTGTGTGGATCCTCTGCAGTCTTCAGGGCACACACAAGCATGCGTGTGATTGCCTCTTCTACCCGGGCTTGGTGGTCCTCTTCCTGAGTCAAGATTAAAAAAGCACATTGTTTTCATTTGTCGCTATGTCTCATGGCTTAAAACAGAGTAGAGTCTCTATTGTGTGTCCTGTTCTCTTATTAATACAAGCTTTGTTAGAGAAGGAATGAATATATTATTGGAAGACCACAACTTTTACATATTCACTATCACCTCTCAACTAGAAGAGATGAATATTTCACCAACCACATTTAAATTTTATCCTGTCTGTAAGACATAGGCCTTAAGTATGAGCTACCTTGTGGTGTTTCTTCCAATCTTTTCCATTTGTTGACATGTTTAAAATTTTTTTTAAAAAGCACAACATACAGAGGAGTAATACCTATAGAATTTGATAAGCTAATTTAGGAATGGAAGAAAAATTATAATAAACATGCTTGGCCAAAAGAATGAAATGGCTAAAAATCCAAACATGTTTTTTTAAAGATACAATAAGTATAAACTAGAGCATTAATAATAAATTACATGAAAATCAACTTCTGTTCATCAAAAGGCAACAAAAGGAAAAAACCAAACCAGATGTTTGTAACACATAAAACTGATACAAGGTTAATGTCCAGGATATATAAAGAATCTACACACATCAATAAGACAAACAACCCAATTTTTAAAAATGGGCAAAAGACATGAAGACATGCATTTCAAAAAAAGAGCAATCACATGACTAATAAATATGAAATTATGCTTAACCTCATGAATAATCAGAGAACTGCAAATCGAGAAACTGATGAAATTGGCAAAAGAGAGTCTGATAATTCCAAGTGGTAGAGAAATGTGCATTGACAGACTCACTGATGGTCGGAGTGCAAACTGGTACAGCCATTTGGAAAACATGTTGGCGTTATCTTGTAAACTTGAGTACTGTACATCCTACAGACCAGCAATTCTACTCCCAGAGAAATACATATTCTTTAGAGAAACTCTTGCACATGTGTATAAGAATATTCTATTTATAAAAGCAAAAAACTGGAAACAACTCAATCATCCATCAACAAAGAACCAATAAATTGGGGTACATTATACATTAATACAAGAGAATATCATACCACAGTGAAAATGAATGAAATCCCCATGATCAGACACCACTTCACACCAGTATGGCTATCATAAAAAAGACAGATAATAAAAGTGTTCGTGAGGATGTGGAGAAGTCAGAATATTCACACATTGCTGGTGAGAATGTAAATGGCTTTGGAAACAGCCTGGCAATTCTTCAAAAGGCTAAACACAGAGTTGCCATATGTGATGGTTAATTTTATTAGTTAACTTGGTTAGGTTAGTTGTTTGGTCAAACCCTAGTCTAAATGTTGCTGTGAAAACACTTTGTAGATGTGATTAACCTTTACAATCAGTTGACTTTAAGTAAAGGAGATTATCCTCCATAATGTAGGTGGACCTCAGGTGAAGGCCTTAAAAGCAAAAATGAAGGTTTCCTACAGAAGAAGGGATTCTACCTAAAGATTCTAATAGAAGTCCTGAGTGAGTGAGTTTCTAGTCTGCCAGCCATCCTACAGATTTCAGACTCCACACTGCAACTTCAACTCTTGTCTGAGTTTCCAGCCTACTGGCCTGTCTTTATGATCCATTATTATACCATAGGATCCAGAAATTCCACTCCTAGATGAACACGTGAGAAAATGAAAACATATGTTCACATAAAAACTTGTACATGAATGTTAATAATAGCATTATTCATAATTGCAAAAAGTAGACACAACCCACATGTCCAGCTGATGAGTAGATAAACAAAATGTGGTATAGCCATTCAATGGAATATTATTCAGCCATAAAAAGGAATCAAGTACTGATATATGCTATAATAGCTGAATCCTGAAAACATATAATGCTGAGTGAAGGATGCTGGCCACATAGTCTATGATTCCAGAACTGGCAAATCTACAGAGACAGAAAATAGGTTGGTGATTGCCTATGGCTACAGAGGAAAATGGGGGAGCAACTACTCATATATAAGGGGTTTTTTTTTTAGGTTGATGAAAGTGTTCTAAAATTGATTATAGTATGATTGCATAATTCCTGGATATACATATAATTTCTGAACTGTACACTTTATTGTTTTTCCACAGAGTATTCAAATGCATTTATTTGGGATCTTAAAATAGTTCTGTTCTAGTCCATTTTCTTCTTAACAGGCTTTTAAAAAGCTGCATCTGTTTAAAGCTAGTAAAATTTTAAAGAAGTAAAATTCCTAGAAGCTCTCAAAACCTCTAAGAAATTTTTTTTAATTGAAGTATAATCAATGCACAATGTCACATTTGTTTCAGGTGTACGACATCAGGATTCAACAGCTCTATACACTATGCTGTGCTCACAAGCTTAGCTCCCATCTGTCACCACACAACATTCCTGCAATACCACTGACTATATTCCCTATGCTGTACCTTTCATCCCTGTGACTTATTCATTCCATAACCGGAAGGCTGTACCTCCCACTCCCCTTCATCCAGAAAGGAGTGGGGGGGGGGGATGAGCAAAATTATACTACTACAAATATGTTACATATACATTATTTTATAGGTATAAATAAAATGAAAGACGTAATAATGGAAAAATTACTAGAGCAAGAGGAAAGCCTTTAAAAATTAACAAAAAAAATTTCTTAAGTTTGGAAAAAATACCAATAAAATAAACATATTTCAGTACTAAAAGAATAAGGAGGAATACTAAAAGAAAAAGATTTAAAAAGGCACAATTGAGAAGAATTGAGAATATACTTTATCCTCTGGAACAGAGAAACAGAGAAGAGATGAATATTGTCACCTGAACAGGAACTAGAATTTCTACTTTTTCCCCAAATCCATGTGACTTGTGACAAGAATACCAGAGTCAGGATTTACATTGAGTTATTGTATTGAATATGGTAGGTTTTATTTTTATTTTTATTTTTTAAGATTTTATTTATCTGACAGAGAGAGACACAGCAAGAGAGGGAACACAAGCAGGGGGAGTGGGAGAGGGAGAAGCAGGCTTCCCGCTGAGCAGGGAGCCTGACACAGGGCTCAATCCCAGGACTCTGGGACCATGACCTGACCCGAAGGCAGACGCTTAATGACTGAGCCATCCAGGTGCCCCAAATATGGTAGGTTTTAAAACCTAAGGGGTTTTGGAGTTAAATTTGGCAACAAGAAAAAATTATGGTTCAGTGCTTGAAGAGACAAGGATAAAAGCAACACATGACAGAGGAAGATATAATTACTCAGCTCCTAGTCCGCATTCCAGTTTTCCAAGGAAGAATGAATGGTCTTTAAACTGTGACGTATGCAGAAGTTAAAGAAGGAACGAGAGTCCTGATTTGGCGATCATCCACTTTAAGTCAGCATCAAGTCCTTAGGTACCAAATTTGTAAGTACTACCTCATAGCTTGTTTTTACTCAATGACACCAATCCTTTGGAAAATTCTGTGAGAGACAGCTGAAAAAAATGGCATAAAACAAGCTTCTAAAAAGACCATAGTGAAGGCTTTCAGACTCTTGAGGCCAGGTAAATTAAAATCTAAATAAAGTATGAACAAGTGGTATTCTATAGTACATTAAGAAATAATACATCACAACCAAGTGGGATTTGTTCCAGAAATTAAGGATGGTTCAATCAATTCTAGGAAATCCATTGATTTAATTTACTCAAATCCCAGATATTTACTAAAGAGGAATATTATATATGATCATCTCCATCAATGCTTAAAAGGTATTCAATAAAATTTAACACCTTTTCTGGATAAAAAACAAAAAAAGTAATGAATTGACAGATACTTAACATGATAAAATATATATACAGTTCACTCACAAATCCAGCATTTCACTTAAAGAAAAATCACTAGAGGGCGCCTGGGTGGCTCAGTCAGTTAAGCGGCTGCCTTTGCCTCAGGTCATGATCCCAGGGTCCTGGGATAGAGCCCCATGTCGGGCTCCCTGCTCAGCGGAGAGCCTGCTTCTCCTTCTCTCCCTCTGCCTGCCACTCTGCCTACTTGTGCTCTCTATCTCTCTGTCAAATAAATAAATAAAATCTTAAAAAAAAAAAGAAAAATCACTAGAGATTTCTCTCTAAAATCAGAAAAAGACAAGGATGCCCACTATCTCCATTATTATTTATTATTGATCTAGACGTATTAGCCAATGTAATTAGACAAAGGAAAATAAGACAGAGGAAAACAAATTGGAAAGGAAGAGGTAAAAGTATCTTAATTTTCAGATAATCTGAGAGAAATCTGAAAACCCAAGAAAAGTCAATAAAAAAATCACAACACTCAAAAAAATAATTCAAATTAACACAAAAATCAATAGCCTTCATATATACAAACAATATCCACTCAGATGATATAATGGAAGAGAAGACCCACCTCACTTAACCACAGCAGCCAAAAAAGATGAAATGCCCAGGAATAAACGTTTAAAAGAAATGTGCAAATCCAATGTGAGGAAAACTTTAAAACACTCCTGAAACAAAGACAACTAGACTTGGATGAAAAGAAAGGTATCTCATTGCTGGATAGGACAATTCAACACCATACAGCTCATATAAAATTTAATATAAATGGAATAAAAAATATCAATCTTTTTTTCCCTGAAGCTAGACGAATTGATTCTAAAGCTCATACAAAAAAAACCCAACAACAACAAAACCAATTCAAGAAGAGCCAGGAAAAGAAAAGGTTTCTGGCCCTACAGATACTAAAAACATTCTATAAGACCTCTCTAAATAAAACAGGGTGGAAGTATTGAAAGAATGTGAAGAAAGGCCAGTGGAAGAAACAGACCCCAAGTACACATAGATATCTAGTATATGATTAAGGTAGTATTTCAAATCACCACAGAAAAGACAGACTTTAAAATAAATGATGTCCCTGACAATTCTATTGTCATTTGGTAAAAATAAAAATAGATCTCAACCTTACACCATACACTAGTAAAAACCTCTAAATGGATGAGAGACCCAAATGTAAAAAAATGAAACAATCCAAACTAAAAGAAAACATTGGTGAATTCCTTTATGACCTGGAAGAGGGAAAGGTTTTTCTAGCTATGATTCAAAAATCAGAAGCTAAAAAGTTCAACAATACATCCTGGTGATGAGGCTATGGAGGAAAGAAGCACACTCATATGCTACTGATGGAAATGCAAAATGGCACAATCACTGTGAAGTGGAATTTGGCAAAGCCTAACAAAATTAAAGCGAACTCACTTTTAAGACCTTCCCCAAAGACACTCTTCCAGCAAATACAGAACAACATATGCACAACATTATTCACTGGCATTATTTCTAATTACAAAAGATTAGAAATAACGCAATATCCATCCACATGGGAACCAGGGAATAAAGGATGGAGTACCCATATAGTGGGATACTACACAGCTGTTGGAAAGAAAGTGAAAATTTCTCTGTACTATTATTTGTCAAATTCAGAATAGTATTGTAATGTGAAGAAAGGGTGCAGAACAGTAGTTTATTACTTTCTGTGTAAGAAAGGAGAGGAAATATGAATGACTATGTATGAATAAGCATATGAAACAAATACATAAAAGTTTATACTTATTCACATATAAGGTCATACACAAATATCTTTATTTATTTACTTAATTATTTACATATATGTTTACAAAGAAGACACACTAGAGTGACAAACTAAATGAATAAAAACAGAGCCCTGTGGTGGGGTGGTAGGGGGTCGGGGGGGGGGGGTTGGGGGGGAGAGGGATGGAGTGGAGGAGACAGAGATGAAAAGGAGACTTCTCTATATAAAGGAGACTTTTAATATCATTTTAACAAGTTAAATGTTTTACATGTTCAAAATATTAAATGAAGTCAAAATAGGAAAAAAAGTAAATCCTAATGCTGAAAACAAACTAAAACAAACAAACCTACCTAAAATTAGTAACATAACCACAAGTGAAAAGAATCCCTTCACAATGATTTCTGAACACAGTACTTTGTAGCCCCTCAGTGGGATATAGTCTAATGATAAAAAGGATCACAAAGAAATCTTAAACTTTATTTGCAAGTTTTATGATTAGTAATAATAATATTGGAATTCTGGAATTGTAAATTTGACATCTTAAAAAATATATGGGTGGGGCACATGGGTGGCTCAGTCAGTTAAGTGTCCAACTCTTGATTTCGGCTCAGGTCATTATCTCAGGGTTGTGAGATTGAGCCCCGTGTCAGGCTCTGCCCTGGGCATGGAGCCTGCTTAAGATTCTCTCTCTCTGCCCTCCCCTCCAAAAAATATATACATATTTATTTATAATATTTAATATTAATTACTAATTAATATTAATAATTAAATAATTAATTTTTACAAATAGATAAATTTTATTTATTTAAAGAAAATGAATTTTTAAAAAAATAATTAATATTAAATATTTAAATATTTATATATTGCTATATTCTCCTATATACATACATATATATATAGGAGAATATAGCAAATAAGTAGATGTTACTGTTAGGATTGATCCTGATTTTCAGTGTAAGAGAAGAGATAAAAATAAAAATAATAAGGGGTGCCTGGGTGGTTCAGTCGTTAAGCATCTGCCTTCGGTTCAGGTCATGATCCCAGGGTCCTGGGATCGAGCCCCGCATTGGGCTCCCTGCTTCTCTCTCTCCCACTCCCCTTGCTTGTGTTCCCTCTCTCACTGTGTCTCTCTCTGTCAAGTAAATAAATAAAATCTTTAAAAATAATAATAATAATAATAAAATAAAAATAAAAATACAGAAACAAATAAGGAAAAAACCTATAATATTAACCTTGAATTAGAATTATAAATATATCCATGTCTATCTATCTATCTATCTATCTATCTATCTATCTATCTATATCACATTCTAGCTTTATCATTTATAGATCTGGAAACAGCAACACGCCAATAGCAATGAACAACAGCCTTAGAGCCCCAATCTCAGTTTCTAAATACCCTTCCCCACTAAAAGGAACCATGACCACCTGCAGAAATTATCAACCTCCAAGTTGGAAGCAGGGAAAGTCCAAGGCAATCCTGGGGTATCATCTTGTATTAGAAAGCAAGGATACATTCCAAGACAAATGAGGACATATCAAAAGGGCACAGGCCCGCTTGAAGGAGTTTACTAAAAACACAGAAGAGAATCAAATTCAAAATGACCTTGGCAAGCTGGAATGCTCACCCCAATGAACATGATGAAAGCCAAGAGAGGGGACTGTGAAGTGTGGGATGTGGGTTTCAAGGACCAGCTTTACAGCTTCACAATGGAGGGCAACCTGACGCGGCAGCTGACCATGTGGAAAAAAGCAGGGATATTCTCAAGCTGAGTATAAACCAAAGCAAGATAAGGTTCCTAAAAAAGCTAATGCAATATTCTAAGCAGCACTGAAGAAATTGAGGACCTAAATCATGTCAGGTAGAAACCTTATATTCCATGAACTGAGGCCTCCTGGTATTTATACATTAAGAGGGCTACTCTTTTTTTTTTTAATTTTTTTTTTTGATGGAGTGTTCCATGATTCATTGTTTGAGTATAACACCCAGTGCTCCATGCAGAACGTGCCCTCTTTAATACCCATCACCAGGCTAACCCATCCCCCCACCCCCCTCCCCTCTAGAACCCTCAGTTTGTTTCTCAGAGTCCACAGTCTTTCATGGTTTGTCTCCCCCTCCGAGCTCCCCCCCTTCATTTTTCCCTGCCTACTATCTTCTTCTTCTTCTTCTTCTTTTTTTTTAACATATAATGTATTATTTGTTTCAGAGGTACAGGTCTGCAATTCATCAGTCTTACACAATTCACTGCGCTCACCATAGCACATACCCTCCCCAATGTCTATCACCCAGACACCCCATCCCTCCCACCCACCACCACTCCAGCAACCCTCAGTTTGTTTCCTGAGATTAAGAATTCCTCATATCGGGCGCCTGGGTGGCTCAGTCGTTGAGCGTCTGCCTTCGGCTCAGGTCATGATCCCAGAGTCCTGGGATCGAGCCCCGCATCGGGCTCCCTGCTCTGTGGGAAGCCTGCTTCTCCCTCTCCCACTCCCCCTGCTTGTGTTCCCTCTCTCGCTGTCTCTCTCTGTCAAATAAAATCTTTAAAAAAAAAAAAAAAAAGAATTCCTCATATCAGTGAGATCATATGATACAAGAGGGCTACTCTTGACATAATAGTTCTTCCTCCTCATTAGCAGTTTCTGCCTTTAAACATTTCTTATGTGCCAGGCACTAGATGATATACCACTGGAGTGGGTGCAGTTATAATCCCTATTCTGCAAGCAAGGAGACTTAGGCTTGATGAGATGAACTGACCATCCAGGTTTGACAGCTAACAAAGGCACAGACCTATAACTTAAACCTACATAGTTCCAAAGTTTATGATCAAGATGGTGAAGAGTCTGAAAAAAAAAGTCATATAAAAAAACATCATTAAAGAAACCAGAGGTGGGGCGCCTGGGTGGCTCAGGCATTAAGCGTCTGCCTTCGGCTCAGGTCATGATCCCAGGGTCCTGGGATCGAGCCCCGCATCGGGCTCCCTGCTCGGCGGGAAGCCTGCTTCTCCCTCTCCCACTCCCCCTGCTTATGTTCCCTCTCTCACTGTGTCTCTCTCTGTCAAATAAATAAAATCTTAAAAAAAAAAAAAAAAGAAAGAAACCAGAAGTTTTGAGCCCGGGAAAGAAAAGTTTAAAGGGACACATGGAAGGTATCGTCAAATATTTAAAAAAAAAAAAAAAATTGGGTATAGTTTCAGAAATAATGGGTACAGTTACAAGCAGGCAGGTGATAGCTCCGCTGTGTAACAATGAGAAGAGCTACCTTGAGAAGCGAAGCACCATCAGGACTACTGTAGAACTGACTTTGGACTGGGACTGGACTGTATCTTGACATTTGCTCCAACTACAATTCAGCATGCTACCAGTAGCTAAGTAACTAACTGAGTAACTGAGTCCACTGATCTCCCGCCATACCGCTCACCTAATCCCCAAGGGCGACACGTCTTCTTGAAGCCCAGATAGTGCAGCTTCCTGTTACAGTCTCCCTGATGGTCCACCCATGCCAAAGCCCTCCCCGTTACCAAAGGGTAAGGAAAGCCCGAGGGGAGGAAGCAGCAGCCAAAGGGAGAGGAGAGATGCAATCAGGCTTTGTGTACAGGACAGCAGAGATGCCATCAAAACCTCTGCCATCAAAGCCTCTGGTTGAAGAGGCACAGGTGCCATGAAAGCCCGGGTTGAACCTCACTGGGCAGCCATGTTAGTTGTCAAGTAGAGCAGGCAACCGGGATTAAACAGCATATTGCAGGGAAAAGGCCTCCTTCATTTCCTGGCAGAAATGAAATGATAAAATTCTAGCAAAGACTCTACTTTGAGAAGAGGTAGAAGGCAGGACTGAGAATTGTGCAATTAGTAATAAGGGCCCTGAACCAAGAAGCAGTTAATCTCCAGCCTATCTGGGCGTGGACAGGACTGGCAACGTGGGACATACACAGCAGATCCAGACAGGCCCGACACCGTTCTCTTAACAATACCAGCTAAGGGAGAAGACCCTGCACACCAACATCAGGGCCCATGGTGTGCCCTTAAAGGAAAGAGAATGGTGCATCACTGAAAATCCTAATTCCAACCTAAACACCCATTAACAGAGTACTGAATACATAAATTATAACATATCAAACCAAAGTAGTACTGGAGTATTGGTTAAAATTAATCACAAGTTTTATAGACAGGCTATATGTATCTTAAAAGCAGGGATTACATTTATTAAAAAAAAAAAAAAGTACCAGCTCAATCCATGAGTTTATACTGACAGTGACAGGATCAATGGATTCTACGTAATGCCACCAGTGTCTGGGAACAAGAAGAACCTGAAAAGCAAACAAGAAGTAAGTTAGCACAAGAATAGCACGTTGGACTCTAATCGAAAATGCTAGGAATACATATGAATTTATAGCAATATTGCCGTTGGAAACAGAAACAAGAAAAAAAAAACAAACAAACTCATAATCCCTTTCTTTTTATCCAACAAGTTCACATGTTCCACAAAGGATATCACCAGCTTCTCCAACTTCTACTCTCCTTAATCCTGGACCTGCTCTGCCTGCATCTAAATCTTAGTAAAGGACTCTGAGATTCTAATTTTTCCTCCTTTCCACTGAAAAACAGTTGTATGCATTCTGAGAAAGGGCACAGGTAAAACCAGAGGAAGTAGTTTGTCTTCTCATGGTGTAAAATCGAGCCAATGAAGAAACAGTACATAGAGAGGGGGCACTGGGTAAGTGGTGACTCAAAGGAGCAGACACTGGTGCTAGGGAACCTCAGAAGTGGGAGACACAGGCATGAACCAGGGAGGGCAGGGGAAGCCTGGTATGGATGAAGTGTGGTCTGACCCAGGGTTAGGAGAGAATGTAGACAGAGCAAAGAATGAGGACATGCCAGGAGGGAGACGTAGTGCCAGCAAGGGCGGTGGGACTGCTGAGGGACAGCAAGTAGGTAGGTCTTACTGTTGCAGATGGGGCAATGGGAGATAAGGTGGGAGAGTTGGTTAGGGCCAGTGGAGGGCCCTGAATTCAGAATAAAGAATCTGCATTTTATTCTGTAAGCATTAAGGAGTTGCTAAGAATTTTTTTTTTTTTTTTGAGAGGGAGTGGGGGGGGGCAGAGGGAGAGGGAGAGAGAGACTCTTAAGCAGGCTCCATGCTCAGCGTGAAGCCTGATGCAGGGCTCAATCTCACAACCCTGAGCTCACGACCTGAGCTGAAATCAAGAGTCAGATGCTTAACTGACTGAATGACCCAGGTGCCCCACTAAGAAATTTTTAGTAAGGGGATGGTTAAAATAGCAACATTATGGGAGAGTCTGGGAAGGATAGGAGATCCTTATAGTGGTCCAACTATTAAATGTTAAGATCTAAACAGGAAGGTATAATAAACAAAAGCCAACAGCCAGAGTCAAGAAGGATTGCAATTGTCCAGACTCAGTATGAGATTAGTACCTATGGAAGTTTGAGCAGAGCAGATGGGATGATCCAAAGCTTTGGGGCCTCAGATTTAGAAAATGGGTGGCACTTGCTATGAGCAAGGGGGAGCTAGGAGTTGGGAATAGAGCACCTTTTAGGAGAACTGAGCCCTAAGAAGGGCTACTGCATTTAGTCATTAGGAGTTCATATATGTTCCATCAGATTATACTTTTAGTACAGTGGTAAGAGAGGGAGCCAGTTGTTGGTAGATTAAAGAACGAGCAGGATGTAAGGAACAGTGATACAACAGACAGAACCACATATTCAAATCTGGCTATTAAAATAGAAGAAAAAATGAATTACCAAGCATGTCACACCCACTAGAATGGCTATGATAATAGTAGGAATAATGGAAAATAACAAGTGTTGGTGAGGAGGTAAAGAAATCAGAACCTTCACACATTCCTTCGTGGGAATGTAAAATGGCATAGCTGCTATGGAAAGCAGCTGGACAATTCCTCAAAAAGTTAAACAGAGAGTTACCACAGGACCCAGCAATTTCACTCCTAGGTATATAACCAAGGGAACTGAAAAACTACCTTCACTCAAAAACTGGTACCCCACCATCTATGGCAACATTCTTCATAATAGCCAAAAAGTGGAAACAACCCAAATGCCTATCAACTGATGAATGGATAAGCAAAATGTATATGCGTAACAATGAAATACATTCAGCCATAAAAAGGAATGGAGTCCTGATAACATTCTGCAGCATTACGGTATGTGAAAGAAGGCAGACACAGAAGGCCACTTGTACGACTGATCGTGAGTGAAATGTTCGAATTAGGTAAATCTATAGAGATATAAAATAGATGAGGGCTTGTCAGAGGCTGGGGGACAGGTGCCTGGGGAGTGACAGCTAACAGGTTGAAGCAAGTTGCTCAAGTTAAATTATTTGAGTTGGAGCACTCACATGTGAAGGAAGCAAGAAAAGGGCCAGTAAAAGGGAAGGAAAACAGGCAGGGGGAGAGGAATGATTGAGGGAATAAAATCTCCTTAAGAGACTAAGAAAAACTTTCATATCGTTAATAAAATATCAGACAGCAAATGCCAATGTTGTAGAGGTGATTTTCTCCACTGGACAGCTGGAAATGTTTCAGAGACAATCCTTTATAAAAGGAACATCCACGCTTGCTTAACGCAAAACATTCTCAGTTCATTCTGCCTTTGTTGTCCCACCACCTAGATGCATTCCCACCTGCATTTACGTGTCTGGGTTCTAGTATAGTTGAAAAGATACTAATTGCAAACAGATGTTCCAGAGGTGCTCAAATACCCATGCCTTGACACTTTCTCTTAACCTTACTAAAAATTGACTGTGTGGGGCACCTGGGTGGCTTAGTCAGTTAAATGTCTGTCTTTGGCTCAGGTCATGATTTCAGGGTCCTGGGATCTGGCCATGTCTGGGCTCCCTGCTCAGTGGGGAGTCTGCTTGTCTCCCTCCCCCTGCCGCTCCCCCACACCGGCTCATGCTCTCTAGCACTCTCTCTCAAATAAATAAGTAAAATCTTTAAAAAAAAAAATGACTGTGAGTTCTTGTTTTCCTCCAAAGTCATTCTCCTCTTCACCAGTAGAAAGAGCTATATTCCCTCTTCCCATAGTTCCATGACCTGTGAAGCTGAGAAGTTTGCGTCTGAAGCCTTCTAATAGCAGAGAGCAGCAGGGAAGAAAATCACTCTCATTTGTATTCGTGGGGAGGCGTGTGGTATAAGGACATGAAAATTTATAGCTGGGGCACGCACTGACAGGTCATCAATGTTTTAAGGCGCCCATTACCTGTCCTGGGTTTAGTGTAACCATATGTCTTCGAGCTTTGCAGAACTGAGGAAAACGTTTTAAATCAGGATTGACAACATTGATTTTACTGAACACACTAGATTCTTCATAAGGGATTCTTGTTGGATAAAGGAAAGGAGTGTCTTCGGGAGGAAAGAGATGCCATCTTTTCCTAATTAAAAAAATAAGATACAAGTTAGTACTCTGAACTTGAGATAAAACATCTAAGAAGGCAGCAGCTAAGTCTTCATTTTCATTCAACCCATAAAGGAATATAGGAGCAATCTCAGTGGTCACCTGGCTCATCTCTCAGTAGTGGAATCTCCTATGCAGACACCTGGTGGAGATAAGGCAGCAGCCAGTGGATATCTCCTGATGCCCTGAAGCTGGGACAGGATCTAGTTTCTAAGATCATTCTTTCTTTTTTTTTTTTTTTAACTTACTTTATTTAAATTCAATTAGTTAACATATAGTGTATCATTAGTTTCTAATGTAGAGTACAGTTCTTCATCTGTTGCATATAACATCCAGTGCTCATTAACATCACATGCCCTCCTTAATGCCCATCACCCAGTTACCCCAACCCCCCACCCACCTCCCCTCCAGAAACCCTGTTTGTTTCCTATGGTTAAGAGTCTCTTACAGTTTGTCTCCCTCTCTAATTTAGTTTTATTTTATTTTTCCCTTCTTCCCCTATGATCCTCTGTTTTGTTTCTTAAATTCCACATATCAGAGAGATCATATGATAACTGTCTTTCTCTGATTGACTTATTTCGCTTACCATAATATCCTCTAGTTTCATCCACATCATTGCAAATGGCAAGATTTCATTTTCTTTGATGGCTAAGTAGTATTCCATTGTATATATATACCACATCTTTATCCATTCAACTGTCGATGGACATCTGGGCTCCTTCCATAGTTTGGCTATTGTAGACACTGCTGCTATAAACACTGGGGTGCAGGTGCCCCTTCAGATCATTCTTTCTTATCTCAAATCAAAGTCTACCTCCTCCTAAGTCGATGCTGTCCCTGATTCTAGAGATACCTGAATAATCCCTCCCTTTCAAATATCTGGATTCTTATCTTCTGCAGAGAAGCCACCCATACTGCTATCCACCAAATAGTTTCCAGACTTCTCCCAGTTTGGGTTGTAAATTCCTTAAGTCAAACCTGTGTTAAGTCAATCCATAAGCAAGAGAAATGCACAAATGATGCCACCCAACTAAAAAGTGGTATAATCGAATTTTCAAAAAGAGAAAACTATAAAATGTTTCAGTCACTTAAAACTTTGAAAAATGGAGATGATAAATCTTAAATCACAAGACACCAGAACACACCCAAACTTCAAGTCAATAGAGGGGGGACATCTGAGGCAAAGAAGGGAGAAGTGTTTGAAAAAGGAAGACACATAGACAAAAATACACAATGGGGAAGCAGAGAGAGAGAGAGAGGGACAGGGGCAGGGGCAGGGAGAGGGAGAGAACTAGTTCTGAGGAAAGCTTAAAGCTCTCTAGTGACCCCTTGCAGTTACAGTGGGACCACTATGTGCCTTTCAGCTGGCTGCTATTTTCAAACTAAGAAGTAGATACTAAAGTCTTATTTTGCCTTAGAGATAGAGCTGCTCCATTCCACCGTAGCTATGACAAGTTTGGGAGAATTCTTGGCATTTACTATGTTTAGAATGTCAGAGCTGGAAGAACTCTTAAGAGATCATCAGTCTAATTTTACTTTCAAAGTAGGGGAAAAGGGACCCAGTGCTGGTTCAGTGTCATTCACTGGACTAGTTAGTGATTAGTGGTAGACCCAGAACTAGGTCACAGAGCGCCTGACCTCTTCAGGTGCCAGCTCCTACCTCTGCCTCATGGCTGCATTCCTACAGGAATAGCCATTAAGATAACAATCCCATACAATTTGTTTTGCTCCACTTAAAATGTAACATACAGTCGACCCTTCAACAACATGGGGTTTGAACGGCACGGGTCCACGTATGTGCAGATGTTTTTTCCAATACGGTACAGTACTGTCAATGTATTTTCTCTTCCTTATGATTTTCTTAATAACATTTTCTTTTCTCTAGCTTACTTTATTTTTTTAGGATTTTATTTATTTATTTGAGAGAGTGAGTGAGTGGGCATGTGAGCAGGGGGAGGGGCAAAAGGAGAGGGAGAGGGAAAGAATCTCAAGCAGACTCCAGGCTGAGCACTGAGTCTGATGCAGGGCTGGATTCCACGACCCTGAGACCATGACCCAAGCCAAAACTAAGAGTCAGACGCTCAACCGACTACGCTACCTAGGAATCTCTTGCTTACTTTACTGTAAGAATATAGTATATAATACATATAACATACAAAATATGTGTTAATCAACTATTTATGTTCTTGGTAAGGCTTCCAGTCAACAGTAGGCTATTAGTGGTTAAGTTTTTACAGAGCCAAACGTTATATGCAGACTTTCAACTGTGCGGGGGTCAGTACCCCTAATCCCCTCATTACTCAAGGGTCAACTGCATATGCATCCTTCTTTTATTAATCAGAAAAGGTGGTCAATCACCATGTCATCCCCTAATCAAAAAACATTTCACTGTCCTGCATGCTGAAAGAGAGTAAGAGGTTATTTGCCTGAAAGTAAACTTCTGGCTCCAACCTCTCTTTCCTGCCTAATGCCTTTGTTTGCAATGCACAACTTACACTGGACCATTCACAGGGTTCCTTCTCTATACACCACATGCTTTCCTAGGGCTCTGCTCATGCTGGTCCCTCTGCTCCTCCCACCCATGTCTTGGGACCCATCCTTCACCCATCCTTCAAAGCCCATCACAAATGGCAGCTCCTCTCTGTAATCTTTCTTAATCTTTCTAGCAGAAATGGTATCTCTCCTACTTTTC
Organism: Mirounga leonina; assembly: GCF_011800145.1. Taxonomy (NCBI): domain Eukaryota; kingdom Metazoa; phylum Chordata; class Mammalia; order Carnivora; family Phocidae; genus Mirounga; species Mirounga leonina. Next base: position 88,980,345 of record NW_023270268.1, on the reverse strand, counting down.
AGTTCCACAGCTCTATGAAACCTTCCTCAAGAGCATGCTCATTCTGCCTTCTATCACACTGCCTGTGGGCTTGCCTGGACTCTAACTATAAACTCTCTCAGGGCAGAGACATGTCCTACTCATTCACCTCCATTCCTACTCTAACACATGGTACCTACTCCATGAGTATTTACTGAATAGGTATTTTACTATTCCAGAGCTTTATGAGACCAGAAAATATGCTCTATTACAAAGTTAAAATAAAGCTATATTAATTTTATGTCACAGAAAGAACCCAGGTATTTTTTGGTAATGTTTTCCCAACTGAATTTCTTGCCCAATTCAGAACACATGGAAAACAGCTGCTTACAAGGATACCTCTCTTACCAAGTTTAAGATTCAGACTATTAACTCCCTAAGGGCAAGGACCATGGACACTTGATTCACTGTGGCATCCACAACACGTAATAATGCACCTGAAACGTCCTAGACCCTTTAATAAGGACTTAATGAATCCAGAAGTGGACTGTCTTATACCATTTTATAGTTTTCAAAATACTTCACATGTGAAATCTATTCACATGCTTACTCACTGTTTCTTTTGGATCCACTCATAATCCTTGTCATGTCTAAAGGGTCTGAGAACTAGGAAATGGCCATTTCTGCTTTTCCCTCTGTACTGTCCTATAAATGTTCCAAAAGGCCAGGAAAGGAGACTCAAGCATCACTAACTGGAAGAAAAGAAGGCTATACATATAACATTCTGAGTACATCCTCCAACTAAAAGAAACATGTAAACTCTCATGGAAATCCTGGAACCAGGGACTATCAAAGTATTTCCTGACCTACCCTTATATATCTTAGGGTCCACAGACAGATGGAGAAGAACTTACCTAAAGTAATAAAATACTGCATTGTGTCTACATGTAGACACAGACTGAAATTTAGACTTGAAAGGGGCCATAAATACCATCTCATTCAGTGGTTCCCAAACCAGACCCCTGGCATCTCCTCAGGGGCCTGAAGGTAGCAGCAAAGCCTCTTTCTTCCAACAAACTGCTCCACTCTTGTTTATTTAGATTTGAAGAAAGGGTCTTCCTGCTTTTAAACAGAATTTTGAAAACTACAAATGCAGACTCTTACATAACACAGCTAAGCAGACAACTGTCTAGCTGAACTGGGAGTGGAATCCTGGAGCTCTACGATCAAGTTTCTGAAGGTAATCCTGATCATGAGTGAGAGACACATGTGGAAACCATCATTTGAACTATTCCCCTTACTTCAAAAAGGAGGAAATCGAACCAGAGGTTAACAGATTGGTCTTGGTCATGAGGCAGGCTGACAGGGTAGAGCTGGGACTAAACCTTGGGGGCCACCTGCCTGATCCTCATTGCTCTTCCTGTGCAACACACACACACACACACACACTTTCTCTCTCTCTCTCTCATGCATGCACCTGTGCATTACCTTCCTTGTACCTGGAATACTAAGTTGCAACCATAGGAGTCCAGATGACAGGGCGTATGGGCCCCCATGGAGCCGATCCACAATGTACTTTCCCGTCCATTTCTTCCAGGAAACCCGAAGTCAGACCATATCACATCCTGTTTTGAAAATAAAGTTACAGTCTGTCAAGAACCAACCAAATATGCTGTATGGTAAGGTTACACATTTTCATTTGCACATCTGCTTTTCGGTAGTTGGAATACTCTTTTATAGAAAATGCTATAGATGGAGGAAGTTAGGCTTCCAGAGCAATCCAAGAAATCTTTTAAACCAATAACATACCTGACGTACCTCACTATTAGTAGTTATTCAACAAATATTTACTGACTGGTTCTAGAAGCTTGTGATGAATCAGTGAATAAGAAAGACAAATATGTCCACCCAAGCGAAGCTTACATTTTAGAGGTTGGAGGGAGAAAATAAACAACAGACGTAATTATGCATATATCTAGAGGAAGAGTGTTTCACTCAGGTAGCAGGAACCATAGTGAAATGGAAACAGAAGTTTTTTAAAACGTCTCCAATGAGAGGAGTAGAATGTTATGTCATGTATTCTAAAAGTTAAAATGTAACTCATTAAGGAATGCACTTGCATGAGCATCCATGATATATGGTATTACTGAACCACTATATTGTACACTTGAAACTAATATTATACTGTATGTCAACTAACTAGAATTAAAATAAAAACCTAAAAAGCTATAAGAAAATATAAAAATAAAAATGTCTCTGAAGCTCAACTCAGGAAGCCAGAAAGCCATATTTTCTCTAAGCAGTGCAGATATTTCTAGGTATAACTAGTGCATTAACTTTTTACACTCTAGTGACATTAAAAAAGCCTTCTCCTAAGTTAATGGAGTCATTTAAAACTACAGATGCTGGAGTCTTATTTCACACCTACTAAATCAGAGCCTCCAGGTAGGGACTGCATACATACAGTACTGAAATACATATCCATACGTGACTTTTGCTATGCTCCCCAAAGTCATGAACTCCTTAAGTGAAATGAACTTTAAAACAGAGACAGCACAGCGCTCTTGACTTGGCTCTCCTTATGCCTGGTTCTGTGGACAAATCATGCCCTAGTCAACTACTGACCCATAAATACCATCTAGTCCAGCAGTTCTCAAACCAGGATCCCTGGCATCCCCTTAGGGACCAGGGGGTAGCAGCAAAGCCTCTTGCTTTTTCAACAAACTGTTCTGCTCTTGTTTAGTTTAGAATAAGGGGCTTCCTGTTTTTCTTTTTTAAGATTTTATTTATTCATTTGAGAGAGAGAAAGAAAGTGAGTGAGCATGAGCAGGGGGAGGGGGAGGGGCAGTGGGAGAGGGAGAAGCAGACTCCATGCTGAACAAGGAGCCCAATATAGGGCTCGATCCCAGGACCCTGGGATCATGACCTGAGCTGAAGGCAGATGCTTAACCGACAGAGCCACCCAGGTGCCCAGGCTTCCTGCTTTTAAATAAAAATTGGAAAACTATAAATGTAGTGTGACATAAACTCAAATCCATAAATTATAGTATGTATAAGCTAGAAAAGAAAAAGAACATACTAGTGAACCAGACACAGAGGTTTGCCTCTATTTCTGTTTTTTTTCTTTAAGTTTTCTTTCTTTTTTTTTTTTTTTTTAAGATTTTATTTATTTATTCATGAGAGACACAGAGAGAGAGGCAGAGGGAGAAGCAGGCTCCCAAGGAGCAGAGAGCCCGATGCGGGACTCGATCCCAGGACCCTGGGATCATGACCCGAGCCAAAGGCAGACGCTCAACCATCTGAGCCACCCAGGCGCCCCTTTAAGTTTTATTTCTTTAAGTAATATCTACAACACCCAATGTGGGGCTTGAACTCATGACCCCGAGATCAAGAGTCATTGCTCCTCTGACTAAGCCAGCCACGGGCCCCTCTATTTCTTTTCTTTTTTTTTTTTTTTTAAAGGATTTTATTCATTTGAGAGAGAGAGAACATGAGTGGGGGGGGGTGGGGAGGGGTAGAGGGAGAAGCTGACTCCGTGCTGATGCGGGGCTCCATCCCAGGACCCTGGGATCATGACCTGAGCAGAAGGCAGACACTTAACCAACTGAGCCACCCAGGCACCCCTATTTGTTTTTTTAAATCATGAATTTTTCCTATTGAGTTTTAAGAAATAAAACAAAACAAAAAACACTTCTATGTGCAGAACCTGGGCATAAATGCTGACCCTTCTTTTATCAGTATCTTCCATCTACATTCTCTATTTTTAGAGACAAACCATTCACAGCTGTAGTCAAAGAGAAAGGATTTTGGAGAGACATTTAATGGGTGGTTTTGAGGAAGACTAGAAAAAGCATTTTCATTTTTGTTTTGAGTATTGAAAGTCGTGGACTATGTGCATAAAACTAATGTCTGTTACAAAGGGGGACTTTTTGTAAGGTCAGTGCTATTGTAAATGCATCTGCACATGGCTCACACACAGCTGCTCCAAGGAGCGGCAAAGATCATGTCCCTCTGGGTATGTCCGTAAGCTCCATGGAGGGAGCTTACCTCTGTATTCCCAATGCCTAACATAATACCTGGCTCAGAGTAAGTGCTTCAAACATTTGTTGCTTGGGACAGAAAGAAGAATGTTGGCTTATTATGGGTAAATGGTTCTGGTCTTGGTATGATGCTCCGTGTTCGGAATACAAAAACTAACACAACACAGGGCTACCCTTCAAATCTAATAACAGAAGATGGTCCCATAAATCAACTCACATCATGTGGCAAGTGCTCTGACAGAAGTGAGCAGAAGGTGCTCTACAATCACTAATGAAAGGCTCTTGGTCCAAGCAGGGAACCTAGAAGAGGCTTCCAATTAATTCTGGCCCTTGTTGAACAATCTACCACACCTCAGTTTGGAATTTAACTAAAGGCAGCTGAATGAAATGTAGAAGCAAAAGAGATTTGCCTTACCAAAGAAGAGGCTTGTGTAAGTGATTCTTATACTCCTTTAGGAATCTAATGAGTGCCAACACCCCTCTCCTCAGAGAAATGCACACATATACACAATTTCACATAAACTGAGGGAGTCAATGGACTGACCCCTGTGAGAAACTCTGTTCTAGAGCACTGCTTTTGAAAGAATCACAGAAGGAAGATTTTCCTATGGGGGATAGGGTTATATGAGAAACTGGCAAGAAGCTTTCCTGACAGTAAAGACAAAAAAGGAAAAATTATTTTGGAATGATTAGATCAGGGTGACCTAAACCACCTAAATTCAGCTGCAAATTGGTTAGGAAAACCAAAGGCTGAAAAAAAGGAAATTTGTCAGAAAATAGCATTTAGTGTACATATTTTGTGCCCCTACTCACCCCACGCCCAGACTCTTGAGAGTTGAGGCTTTCTTGCCAATTGTGTTTAGCTACCTATAGACAGTCAAATGTCTGAAATCAAAGTGGGCGCAGAAGGAATCTACCTTGAGTCTTGCTGGGAACAGTGAAATTAATAAAGGTGATTGGTGGGGTGATCTACCCTAGAGTCTATTCCCACACCCACCTCAACAGTTGGAAAAGTCTAGAAATCATCTATATCCATAAAATTCTATTTGACACCATCGCTGAAAAGAACAATCAAGTGTCTGGCTGACTGTGTTAAAAAGAAAACTGCAGAGCAAGGATGGAGTCACTTATGCTAGGCCATGTCACCAAACTAGGGCTTAATATTTAACTTAATTGCAGTTCAACCTCTCCCAGAAACAGTCTTAATTAGTGGGTCAGGAATTTTCTGGTCAGCACCAATGAGGTAATCTGTCACATGGGCCATCTCCTTCTCCATCCCCACCCCCACACCCAAAGGAAGCTGAGGTAATATGCTTGATAAAACCCCATGCCCTTTCCACCAAGGGAAGGTGATCTTACCTGAATCAATCCTTTCTTTACCTTTGCTAATAACTTCTTGCCCCAGCCTTCTCCCTATAAAAACCTTCCATTTTGTAGCTCTCCTCTACTTGCTAGATGGGACGCTGCCTGATTTGTTTAATAAAGCCAATCAGAGGTGCCTCCTTAGCGCAGTAGGCAGCGCGTCAGTCTCATAATAAAGCCAATCAGGTCTTCGAATTTATTTGGTTGAATTTTTTTAACTGCTTACTACAAAATATTTGCTTTCGTGTAACTCACAGAAGAAGGTTGTAGATTTGCTTTCTACAGACAAGTTTACTTTCTCTTCTGCCAAAAATTGCTGTCTTTAAATTATCTGAAAAACTGTCATGCCTTTTCTTTTTTTTACACCTAAACTCAGTAGCATTAACTTTTCCCTCCAGTTGCTGTCTTCTCAACTACCTTTGTCAACAGCTCTCTTAAGCCTGACTCCCCAACCCTAGGCACAGCCTACATGAAACCCTGTCTATGGGACTGCAGCATTCCATGACCCGGACATTATACCATTCATGTACCATCAGACAGTTTAAGCAACTGAATTATACCATGGCTAATCTTGGCTTGCCTGCCTTTTTCTTATGAACTGTGGTCTAGCCATACTAGCCATTATCTCTTCAGCCTTGACTTATTAATAGATTGTAGGAAAAAGCCATGGGATCCTACATTTATCCCTCTTAAACTGAATCTTATTTCGTTTCTGTCTGGCATTTTACAATGTTTAAATCAACTTGTCTACATGACTCCCAAGCCTTATCTTGAGTCCTAACAGAGTCTCTCCCCTTTATGACTAGACCCATATTTTCAATTGCTAACAAGTTACCACCATCTGGTTACTGGATTCTTATAGTAGACCAGACCCCAATACTAACATTTTATGTGTATTATCTCCTTTAATCCTTATGAGATTGACGGTAGATATATCCATTTTACCCATTTTTATATGTGGAAACTAAGGGATATAACTGTCCTTTTGACAGTACTGTTACAAAACACGCACAGATTCCTGTCTGTCATAACAAGTGGAAGGAGGGTGCTACTGGTACTCAGTGGATAGAGGTCAGGGATGAGCTCAACACAACGAAGAAAGGTTCTGTATCTTGCACAGTTTTCATACCACTAAAAAATTTGATTTTAATTCTCTGAGAGTAGGACTCCAACTCCATTTCAAATATCATCAAAGGATCTTTGGCATGTTTTTAATACATACTGAGTTTTCCCGAAACATAATTACTAAATAAGTCAAGGGAGGATTGTACTTGTGTTTTTGCAGCTTTACCAGGAGTTGTTACCCATTTTGAAAACCAGACCACCAACAGCACTGAAACTCACTGCGTTTGGGTCAGCAGTATATACACCAGTATCAGTCTGTGCTTCTATTATCTCATAGTGGTGACTCTACACCTATAGATACAAATATACTCACTTAGCCTCATTTCAAAATGTGAAATATACAATTTTGGAAATATTCTATGGAATTTTATCTTAATTCTTCAAAATTGAACCTTTTCCTTGTAAGTACAAGCATCTGATTAGTTCGTTATGACTTCCAGTATAGTCACGCTTGATTAATTACACATTAAATCACATATTTCTGCTTAACTTCCCCTGTATTTTATAGCAGGGCAGTTTAATTGTTTTTAAAAATTATGTGTGAAGGTAATTACCCACAGAACAGTGAAGGGGACGCAGGGTCTGGAGGGAGACCCCTACCACACCACCTCTACAGCTTTCCTGGTATGGACCACACACACCTCCCCCTGCCTTTACTCCTGCTGTTCCCTCTGCCCGACTGGTCTTCTTGCAGCTCTCCCACACCCCAGTTCATATTTCTCTTTGAAGACCCAATGTAAATGTCACTTCTTTAAATGCTTCTATTCCCCCTTATGCAACTCATCATTCTCTCTTGGTCTCTCCCTCCCAAAGAACTTTGACTCTTTTTGCCTCTGACCCATTCTCCTTACCACAACAAAAGCAATCTTTTTAAAATGTTAAGACCTGTCACTCCCTTGCTTTGAACTTAGAATTAGGTCCAAATGCCCTCAACTGTGGGCCTGTATGACCAGGCCCCTCTCACCTTTCTGACACCTTCTAACCCTCTGCATCTCATCGGCCAGGCTTCAGTCATAATGGCCTTCTTCTTCTCCCCCCCCGCCCCCACCAAAAAGGCACATTTTCCCTTCTTCAAAGGCTTTGCATATGCTATTCACTCTGCTTAGAAAGCTCCTGACCCTCCTTTCACATAGCTAGCTTCTCATTTCTTAGGAATCAGCTTAAATATCATCTCCTTAGAGAAAGCTTCCCAACTTACCCTATGTAAAGTAAGTCCCTCTCCTGTTGTTCTTGATTTGGGCCCATTTTTGTTTACTTCATAACACTTAGGACAACTGGCCATTACTGGTTAGATGCATTTGTCTGTCTTCTCCATTAGAATATGAGCTCCCTGAGGAAAGGGGGCCAGGGCTGTCTGCGACTCTCTAGCCTAGCACAGTACCTGGAAAACAGGCGTTTGTAGAATGAATAACCACTCACATTTTATAGTCATCTTCTGTCTTTTCACTACTTACATACCTCACTAGCTCCAGCAACTGGCTGGGTCCACAGCACATACCAGAGCTTAAATCTAGTTTCCGCTTTTATCTATCCTGACCTTTGGTATTTTTTTGTTTTCTTTCTGGCTGGCACACTTATTACTCTGTTTTACTCTGGAATTTTTTTTTCTTGGGCAAATATAGATCTGGTAGGTATGGTCCTGGGATTCCTTGGTCATCCCAAGCCAGTCCCAAGTCTAAACAATTCTAACACACAGCACTGACAACAGTCATTTGGTACAGCCTCACCTAGAACTTACCAGGCTCCCTCACAGTCTGCAATATCAGAAAAGGAGCATCGCAGACCACAGGGTGCATCAGGGTTGGCCCTGGTTTCTGGAGTAAATGGAATGTGGTATCTGTTCGAAAAGATGGCATATGGTTTTAGAGGTGGTCTACTTAATCACATACCTGATTTGACTACTTCATTATGTCTTCTAGTGTAGTCAATAAGCATTAACACACCAAAATATATGTTGTTTTATTTTAAATTACTTCCTTTAAAATGTTCCTTTATGTCATAGGTAAGGCATTTTTAAGCAATTTTTAAAAATTACATGTGTAGGTAACTATACCATCTACAAGTTGTATTTCAGAATCATAAAGGGAATGCAAGAGCTGAGAGAGTTGAGAATCATGACCACACCACATGTACTTGAATCAACAAATACTGACTGGTAACATGGGATATGCTAATCAAGGATGGAGACTCAAAGAGCTATAAGACATAAACATCTCTATTATCTGTATTGGAAAACTTTACAGTCTAGTTGGAGATATCAACCTGAAACAACAACATAAATAACAACAACAACAAAAACGCCACAGGCAGTTTCTATCACTATCACACGATGGTACAATAAATTAAGAGGTCAAGAATGGTTGAAATTTGGCTTTTACCCTTCTCAGTCTTGACCCCTCAACAAGGAACTAATAATGCATTAGGACTTGAGAGAGAGATCTGAACTTTGCTCCTTTCCCTTCCTCTGCTCCAGTGAGAAGTATGGCAGATTGCTAACCTATGGATTTAACCATGAAATAAAATGACCATCAATCATCTTGCCCCAGGCATCTGGCCATAGGACCTTCCCTTGAAACTGCCAGACCTATGGCTGCCTGAGAACTGCTCTTCCATTAACTTCAAAAGCCTCTTTCCCCTGCTGCACAGGCATTAGCCCTATGCATCTTAAGCAATGCACAAAGGATGATGGTGCAGAGGGCCAGGACTCATTCTTGGAACCCTCCCTTCAATGGTGCAATTTTCCCAGACCCTATACTTGTTCTACACAGACACCCTGTAATAACTATCTTTTTAAAATGTTGCTTTAATTTTTCATGTCTTTTCATGAGCAGGGTGTGGCACAAACTGCCTATCTTTCTTAATATCTCCCAATTGTATTCAGGGAGATGCCCACTAAGAAATACCCATTTTCCAGCCTCCCCTGCAGTTAAGTGGAGCTAAGAGATTAAATTCTAACCATTAAAGAGAAGTTGTTAGGTGGGCCCTCTGGGAAAGTTCCCTAAAAGTGAGACAGAGAGCTGGGAGTAGACTTTTGTCCTTCCCTCTCCCTTTTCAGCGATACAGTTGTAATGGCTATCGTGGAATACAAGATGGCCTTGAGGATGGAAGCCATATGCTTAGAAGGACAAAGCAGAAAGACAGTAAAACTTGGGTTCTTTGTTATGACAAAGCCTCCATTACAGCCCAGGCTAGTGCAGCTCTGAACTCTCCCTATATGAGGGAAAAAAAATCACCCATATGCATTTAGTTAGGCATGGTTATCTGTTAACAAGCAACTAAGTCTGTTAAAAACAACAACAACAACAAGAAAAAAACAAAAACAACCATAGCCTCAAAATGGCCATCACTTAGGTTAAGGCCCTAAATCAGTAAAACAAGACTTACTACCTAACCTAACTGCATTTCACTCCCCTCCCCACAAGTGTAATCTTTAACCAGTCAACATGGAATTTCCTGGTTAATAGTAGGAAATTTACTAATAGACCTCTTGTACTCCCCTTAGGAGGGCAACCTTGCCTAAACAATGCATTCCTTGCTAATAAATTTCTTTCTTCTTCTTCTTTTTTTTTTAATGCCCTCTCTCTGCCTTTAAAAACTTTTCTTTTGTTTAGCTCAGTGGAGTTTTCTTCTGCTCGCGAGATGGGATGCTGCCCAATTCATGAATCGTTTAATAAATCCCAATTAGATCTTCAAATTCACTGGGTTGAATTTCGTTTTTTAACAGGTCTAATTCAAACTGATTCAGGAGGTTAGTCCAGGGAACCTGTCTTTCCCCAATAATCCCATTCTGTTGGGCACTTTTTCCCAGGTTTGCAGTTGGCTAGTCCTAAACCCCATATCGGAGAAATGCATCCCTGAGGACATACTCTTATAGACACTTTGGGGTGGGAGTAGGGAGAGTTCTATGTACTTCTTTGAGTAGTTATATATTTAGTAGGCTTCCCCAGGCTGGCCTGGAGAACAAGATCAGCATTATTTCTCCAGGAAAAAAAAAAAAATGTTCTCAGTCCAAATAATTGATATACAAGTAAAATGTGTAGATCATAAACAATGAAAATGACAAAAGACAATAAAACAGTCAAAAGGTCTAGATCATCAACTCTTTAATTAAAGAGGAAGGCTAGATTTATTATGGAAGTGCTAACATAGGGCTGTTATAATTTGGTAGTTCGTTAAATACCCTAGTGGGAAGGGGAAGTTCTAGAAGAAAATCATATCAGATTTTACCCCAGTACTTAAAGACGTTAACCAGGAATCCAGTCTTGCTTTTTTATCCTCCTCCAACCGCAGGTAATCAGCCCTGATTCCTAGTTGCTTCTCAGAATCTATCTGGGAAGTCTACTGGCAGTTTAAGGATGCCTTAAGAAAAAGAGGTGGAAATAACACATTACAGTGTTTCAGGATAAGAATAAATATAGTACAGCTTCTGTGCAGAATGAGCATTATAAGCAAAATTCATTGTTCACTCACAGTTGAAAACTGGCTGACCAATGAAAATGAACTTTGTTTATAACACAAAAGTAGGGCAGGTACTTTATTCTCCTCTTTCCTTCAGGTGGCCCTGCCCTTGTGATGGTGTTCTGAACATATAACTTATAAATAATGATGGCTTTATTTCTTGTGTACATAGAGTGATCATTCTCCCAAATAAAAAATCAGGGCACAAGAGATGACAATGCATTTTTGTGCCACTTGTGAAGATACAAGTTAGGGAGATACTGCTTGAATATCAACATAATGAAATATTTAGAAACAATATTTTTCCATTGCCTAGTTTTCTTTTTAAGTTAATTTTGGGCGCATGGCTCAGTCCGTTAAGCATCTGACTTCAGGTCATGATCTCTGGGTCCAGGGATTGAGTCCTACATCTGGCTCCCTGCTCAGCGGGGAGTCTGCTTCTCTCTCTCCCTCCCCCACTTGCTCTCTCTCTCTCTCTCAAATAAATAAAATCTTTTAAAAAACAAAATCAATTAATTTATTGAGAGAGCATATTTATTTATTTGAGAGAGAGAGAGAGAGCACACACATGCACACAAGAGCGAGGAAAGGAAAGGGGTAGAGGGAGAGACTCTCAAGCAGACTCTGCACTGAGCGTGGAGCCAGATGCAAGGCTTGATCTCACCACCCTGGGACCATGACCTGAGCCAAAACCAAGAGTCATATGCTTAACCGATTGAGCACCCAAGTGCCCCTAAATTAATTTTATTGAGATAAAATTTAAATACAATAAAATGCAGTCATTTTACAGTATAGTTCAACAAGTTTTGACAAATGTATACACTAGAGTAACCAACACCCATGATCAAGATATAGAATAGTTCCATTACCCCAAATAGTTCCTCTTACTCCTGTGCAGTTAATCTGCCTGCCTTTACCCTTAGCCCCAAACCAACCACCAATCTACTGTTATCACAATAATTAAATACTGGGTTCCTTTAGGTAAACATAACAGTAATGAGGATCAGTTTTGAAAATCGTTTAATTAGGGGGGGCCTGGGTGGCTCAGCCGGTTAAGCAGCTGCCCTCGGCTCAGGTCATGGTCCCTGGGTCCTGGGACCAAGCCCCACGTCGGGCTCCCTGCTCCGCAGAGAGCCTGCTTCTCCCTCTGCCTCAGCCTGCTGCTCTGCCTGTCTGTACTTTCTCTCTGTCAAATAAATAAAATCTTAAAAAAAAAAAAAAAGAAAACTGTTTAAGGAGACTTCAAAACTCGGATTGAATTAAAAAAAAAAAATTCAAGGGACGCCTGGGTGGCTCAGTCGGTTAAGTGGCTGCCTTCGGCTCAGGTCACGATCCCAGCTTCCTGGGATCGAGTCCCGCATCGGGCTCCTTGCTCAGCAGGGAGCCTGCTTCTCCCTCTGCCTGCAGCTCCCCCTGCCTGTACTCTCACTCACTCTCTCTCGCCCACGCTCGCTAACAAATAAATAAAAATAAAATCTTAAAAAAAAAAAAAATTCAAAATGTGTACACTTCAATATTCTAGATTATGCATAATATTCTAAAACTATTACTACTGTTTAAGTGATAAAATAATATCAGGAACAATACTGAACTCTAATAGGACATTTTATACTCTTCTATCTTAAGGTTTCTGCATTCTACTATAAAGTCCTATGGGAAGCCAATCTTTTATTTTATTCAGGTTACCATCTCCAGTGCCTAACACAGTGAGTACAACAAATGCTCAAAAATTGCTGACTTACTGATCTAGGTAACTAGATCTATTTTTATGCTGAACCTGAGTAACTCCTAAATCTGTTTCAATTAACAAGTTAAATAATTATTCCAGGATCAAACACCATCTTAAAAACGTTGTACAAGTAACCAAATCTTCCATAATTTTAGTTTTAACCAAAGAACTAAAGAAAACTGGTAAGATGCTTATAATACAGAATAGTGGCTTTTTTTAGCTTACTATGTAAACCATTCACCAAAAAATAATCCATTCTTAAGTTGTTTTGTTCTAAAAGATGGTATATTTTGAGTTGGGGTATTCTCAGAGCCCAGATTCAGTATGAGTTAGTTGATGTAAGCTCTAGGCTCTGAGAACACCCCAACTCAAAACTATTTGTTCTTTTACCTATACAATGCTGTTTGGGTGACTCATGGCCCTGGTTAATTTGATTCTATTTGTCACATAAAAAGTCTCATTCTATTAATTCTCCATGCCTAGATTAAAAAATATAGAAAAACTGATTACACCTAATTCCATAATGAGTTTTATTCCTGAAAAAAAAAAAAAGAAAGCACAATATTGGTCAAAACAACAAAAATGAAACTTTAAAACAATACAATTAATTATAATTACATATAAAACTTATAAAGGATAAATACTTCAATTTAAGTTTTAAATAGCCCCTTAAATGGACATTATAAATTAGCAAGTGCTTAAGGCTCTTTTTTCCTTAGGAAAACTACCTTAGGTAACATAAACAGAAAAGAGGTATTTAGCTTTCTACCCACAGCTAGGCTTGGATAAACACCCAAATTCTTACACTCCAATCTGCCTCATCAGAAAGCATCACTGGCCACCAAACTCTCTTAATCATTACTAAACCACCTGGCTCAATTTCAAGATACTCTCATCACTACGTTACAAAGTCCAAGACAGGTCAGAACTAATCTTCGATGTATTGCATTTTGTGCAATTCTGTGTCCTGGTGACTTAACATGGCTCCTGGATCACAGCAGCCAATGTGAATCACAACATAAAATGGAATCTACCTGGGACACATTCTTAGGGCAAAATCCTTTTTGCTATATGTTGATTCTAAATAGCTTCAATTATGATGATTCTTACTGATAATTACAAAAGGTAAGACCTGTCATTCTTACCTAATGAGTGAGAGATAAAGAAATTTTATGTGGGACTGTCACAAATACCCTACCTTTCTTGGGAAGTAGAGAACAAAATGTTCTAAATTAAGTTTTATTTAGATTAGTCAATGATATGATGGACAACTAAAAAATAATGAGACTAATTTCACTTGCCATACATGAAAGTCAGTCAAGTGTCAGAATCACAACTGTTGGCCACCTCTAAGGCTATAGATATTTTTCAATCATATCAGTGTATTTACCAGTGTATTTATCAGTATATATAAATATTATATATTTATCGGTGGATAATTTTAATTTGTGGAAGAAAAGGGTTCATAGATGGAAATTTTAGAGCTTATAAGTAAAAACTTAAAAAACTAGTAGAAGCCTGAAGAGAGCTAAGAAATTCTTACCAAGATTGACAAATGCTATGATTAACTAGAAGCCACAGAAAATTTGACAAAGGTGAAACTAAGGGTATAAATTAAAACATTCCTTGAAAGATAGTTCCAAAGAACTATCAAAACAAGAAATGGTAAGAGTAGGACAAAAATTCCCTTCTGTAATCATTCAAGTATCTATTATGTATTCAGCATTATGTTAGCAATTTGGGGGAATAAAAAGTTATAAAACATAGTCCCTGTTCCCAAAGAGCTAATACTGTTAGAGAAACAAGACACAGACATGTCATGCACCATTTAAATAACAATCCAAATAAAACATATAGGAACAAAGGCAAGGGATGGATAGCTGTGGGTACAGTGGTTGAGAAGGCTTCATAGCCAAGACTGAACATGAGCTGGGCCCTAAGAAGTAGAATTTTAACAGACAGAAGTTGAGAAGAGCATGAGCAAAGGTCAGAAGATGAGAGAGGACAGAGTGGTCCAGCATTCATCAAGGAGACAAAAGGGACATACACGTGGGGGACAGGTCATATCAGTCATGTCAGGGAGAGTTTTAAATGCTATTCTTATACAATTTTAAGTCATGAAATTTTAGTGAACATGATTAATATATTTCAATATTTAATCTGTAGCATGACCTGGAATGTATCTTCATGAGAAACTGTTTTAGAATTGATTGGAGGAGGAGTCAGAGCTGGAGGAATAAAGAGTAATATCAGAAGTGATGTTGTAAAACCAGAAGTTCTCAAGGTGGTCCGTGGACCCCTTGGGAGTCACTGGGACCCTTTTAAAGGACCTGTGAGGTTGAAATTATGTTCATAATACTATTAAGATGGTATTTGCCTATTTCACTGTGTTGACGTTTGCACAGATGGCACAAAAAACAATGGTGAATAAAACTGCTGGTGTCAAGACAGTGAACCAAAATATACCAGGCAGCATTGTATTCTTTTGTTTTTTAAAACAGCTTTATTGAGGTATAACTGATGTATAATAAACAGCATATATTTAAAGTGTACTATTTGGTGAATTTTTACATATATGGACATGCAAGAAACCATCGCTATAATTAAGATGGCAAACATTTTTATCATGTCCAAGTTTCCCTGTGATCCTTAGTAACCCATTTCTCTCTAGCCCCTTGTTCTTGATCTTTTTTGGTCACTATAAATTTATTTGCAAGTTCTACAATTTTATATAAATGGAATTATATAGAAAGTATTCCTTTTTCATGCTAACGCTAACCAAAGGCAAACTAAACAAAGACTTCAGAACAAGGAAAAACCCAGGAGAAAGAGGATCATTTCATCATGATATAAGATTAATCGATTAAGAGGACATAATAATCCTAAATGTATATGAACCTAGTAACAGTTTCAAAATACATGACACAAAAATTGACCAACCTAAACTGAAAAAGAAACATATATACAATTATAGTTGGGAAATTTCCATACCTTTCTCTATATAATGGGCAGAACAAGTGTACAGAAAATCAGTAAGGTTACAGGAGACTTAAAACAATTGACTTGAATGACATTTATAAAACACAACAATAGGAGAATACATATTACTTTCAAGTGTACCTGGAACATTAATCAAGAATGACTATATTCTGGGCAGTAAACAATTAATTTCAAAGGACTGAAATCATATAAAATATGTTCTCTGACCACAATGGACTGAAATTAGAAACCAACAACAGAAAGACAGCTGGAAAATCCCCAAATATTTGGAAACTAAACATTATACTTCTAAATAATCCATAAGTCAAACAATACATCACAAGGGGAATTCGAAAATATTTGAACAGAATGAAAATGATTTTGGAAACTGGTATCATGAAACACATGAGCTTGAAAGCTTAATACTTAAAGACTTCTCTGATGAGAACGGTGATATTAACAAATGTCACTTTTTTTTAATGAAGTATATGGAAATGTGTCAACATTTGGAAGATCTATATAACTCAGTAAACCAGTATTTTCCAAATGGCCAATGAAAGGCATTACAAAAGAGCCATTCCATGCAAGATGGACCAATGGATTTTATTGTAAAAGTACAAAGAGTTCATTGACTATGCGTTCAGATTCTGTACTGCAACAAACCAACCTTTCAGAAACTACCTCTTGTCAAGTTTGGTGGAGTATAAAAAAAAAATTCACAATTATCTAAAAAAGTTTCTAAAATAGTCCTATTTTTTTCAGCCGCATATGTGTGTGAGGCAACATATCCTTCATATACTTCAAACAAACCAACAAATTTTAACAGACTGAATAAGGAAGCAGATAGAATACAGCTATCTTCTATGAAGCCAGACATTAACAAGACTTGCAAAAATGTAAAACAATGCCACTCCTCTTATAACATTTAAAAAATTTTTGAATATACTTATTTTCTTTTTTTAATATTACTACCAATCTCATTATAATATAGTTATTTTCATAAAAATGTTATTATGTTCACATACAATGATTTTATTTTAAATGAATTAATAAAAATTTTAAAAATTTATCTTTTTTAATGTTTAACTACCCACCATTTTTAACAGATAGAAGAAAGCTTAAAACAGTTAAGTAGTAAGACTTGGTGAATGAATGAATTATATTGGTAAAAGGAAAACAACTTAGGTACCTATGATGTAAGACTTGGTGCTCAGAAATCTCTGAGATTAAAAAATGATATAATCATAATGAATTTTTTGTTCATAAAAGATTTCCCTGTTCTAATCCAGAGGATAAATCACCATAATTGAGCTGACCAAAAACTCATTCAACTGAAAACATGAGGTTGTATAAGGGCTCAATTAGAATTCCGGCACACTACCAAAAGGCCTTTTATATCCACACTTAATGGACAGGACACGTGTCTGTCCAGTGCTGTCATGCCTGGGCTGAGAAAGAACGACTGATGGAGTCAGATGGGAGATTCATGCAAGGTAGAGCGAGCCCAGACTCAGCAGACATGGAAGTCCTTACCCCAGCTGTGGGGCCCCTAAAGAACTAGATGTATTCGGACCCTGTGTATGCATACCCTGCAGCAGTTAAAGCTCGCAGGACAGACTGCTTGGGTTACTCTTTTCTTAGCTGTAGAATTTCAGAAAAGGTTTACGTCTTTGTGCCTCTTTTTTCTTAAAAGAGGGATTTTTTTTTTTTTTTAAAGATTTTATTTATTTATTTGACAGAGAAAGAGACAGCGAGAGAGGGAACACAAGCAGGGGGAGTGGGACAGGGAGAAGCAGGCTTCTGCCAAGCAGGGAGCCCGATGCTGGGCTCCATCCCAGGACCCTGGGATCATGACCTGAGTCGAAGGCAGATGCTTAACCGACTGAGCCACCCAGGCGCCCCAAAACAGGGATAATTATTATATCATAGGGTTACTTGATGATTATAAATGTAAAGCACTTAGAAGAGCACCAAGTATAAGAAGTACTTGATAAATATTACTATTACACAATGTTTTACCTGAAATATGGAGTACAAAAGTACTAGTCTAATCTACAGGATGGGTGACAGTGCAAGAAATATAATAAAAGACTCTAAAAGTTAACTATGATATCTAAAAGTTCCAGGGTTAAAGATTCATAAAGTGATCACAGATAAAGTTACAAGAAAAAAATTACCTCAAAATTATCATTTGAAAATGAGTAAATAGATTTGGTATAGACTTTCGATTCAGAAAGCATCTACTGAATATTTTCAAAACTGATGCATTCTTTCATGTTATGAGAAAAATATATACTCAACTAACAATTCTGAGACAAGTGATACATTTTTCCTTTTTTTTATAAAAAGCAAAATTTAAGTAAGCATTCAAAAAAATTCTTTAAAGCTACAAAGTATTGATCATTGTGTTACATAACTATGTAAATGTCAGCATCTACACCTTGACTTGAAGTGAAAAAAAGAAAAATATAGGCTGAATGGAAAAGGAAACAGGTGATGTGGATTAAGGAGTGCACTTGTTGTGATGAGCACTGGGTGATCTATGGGATGCTGAATCACTATGTTGTACACCTGAAACTAACATTACACTGTATGTTAACTAACTGGAATTTAAATAAAAACTTAAAAAAAAAAAGTCTAAGGACTATCAGCCTATGTGAAAGGAAAATCCAGAGAGGGGGTAATGGTGACAGGCAGGAGGAGAGCAGTCCAGGGGGCCGGAGAGTAGGAGCATGACAGCCTGCAGTGATGGCCAAATACTTCTCTGGACAAAGGATCAGGGGCAGGATAAAGGACTCTGGAGCCCTGACCTGATTGTGGGTAATGCAGAGTCATCCAAATGGCTTCCTGGAACTACTCCCATTCCTGCCTCATGGCTGAGACACACACAGAAACCAGAACAGGGAGTTTGCGAAATCACCCCACAAATAAGCTGGCAGTTGGAGGCAGAAAACACTTAAAAGAGGATATGGTAGTCTGCAAACTCTTCTGTCAGTTATGTCAACACATGACAAAGAATTTCCACATTCTACCCTTCTGCAAGCACTCCCATACTTCTGCAGGTCTGCAATCAACCAGGAGCCCAGCACTCTCTGCCTCAGGCCATTAACCCGTCTGTACTAATCCCTCAGAGCAGGGAGGGACGGGCAGCAGTAGCCTGGAATGCCTCCAGGCTTTCGTGAACGCTTCTTCAAGTAATAATCAGGAAATAAAGTTCTATACACAATCTATGCTTCCCATACATGCCAAACCAGCCCTGGGACTGTTTAAAGGCGAATGAGAGAGTGTGTAAGAAGTTTGCTGAGTAGGAAGAGTGACAAGCCTGCTCATCTGAGTGAGACGACCATTACACTTCACCTGAGCAAAACTTTTAGCTTGAATGGATAAAATAAGACTCACAGTGACTACTTTTGAGAGAAGATGATAGTGAAGGAATAAGGTACCAGAGAAGTTCTAATTTGTGATCTTTTCTCAAGAATAAATTATTACCAAGATTAAAAGGAATGTATTGACTTACCTGGAAAATATCTGCCTTGTCGTCAAATAGGCTGACAAAATATTTATAGTCAGCATAAGCCCAGAATTTGGAATGATCATAATCTCTAAATGGTCCATATATAGTAGGCTGGTCACAGTTCCAGCTCAGGAACTCTTCAAGTGTAGCTTCTACATAACCACATGTCGTTTCAAACTGAGGAACTGCAATGGAAAAGAACTCAATTTTAAATGTACACTGAACACAATTTCCAAATATTGTTTTTTTAAATGATGAAAATTTCAACCAAAAAAAGTTATCGTTTAACATTAATTAAAAATTAATTTTGTGCTTGCTATATAATTAGAACCATCTACAACACTCACAATACTCATGATTTAACACAAAGGTAAAAAGGTTTTAACCTTAAGATTAAAGACTACGCTTAGGATAGCCTGATTCAGTAGTCCAGTGGTATACTTTATTTTTTTTTTTAAGATTTTATTTATTTGACAGAGAGAGAGAGAGTGCACAAGCAGGGGGGAGGGGCGGAGGGAGAGGGAGAAGCAAACTCCCCACTGAGCAGAGAGCCTGATACCGGATTCAATTCTAGGACCCCGAGATCATGACCTGAGCTGAAGGCAGACGCTTAACTGTCTGAGCCACCCAGGTGCCCCAGTGGTATACTTTAGATTATTAATTTTCCAAGATGATGTTTTCAGGGGTCTATGAGGTCTAAACTATTTTCACAATAATACTCTGATGTTTTTCATTCTCATTCTCTCACGAGTGTACAGTGGAGTTCACCAGAAGCTACATGACATTAGTTGATGTCACTGCTCTCACAACTAGTGGAATACATACTTATGTTCTTGTATTTTAATAATGTCTCAGTTTTAATTTATAATACGGTAAGCATCACTAGATATAATCCTCACTGACAAAAACTCATTGGGGAACTCAATTTTTTTTAAAGGTACAGCATTTATTTATTTTTTTAAAGATTTTTTTTTTTTGTGCTCGCTTCGGCAGCACATATACTAAAGATTTTTTTTTTTTTTTGGACAGACAGAGAGACAGCGAGAGAGGGAACACAAGCAGGGGGAGTGGGAAAGGGAGAAGCAGGCTTCCTGCCGAGCAGGGAGCCCGATGCAGGACTCGATCCCAGGACCCTGGGATCATTACCTGAGCCGGAGGCAGACGCTTAACGACTGAGCCACCCACGCGCCCCAGGTACAGCATTTATTGAGTTTCCAAATATCACAGAAAATATGGAATGCTTCATGAAGTTGCATGTCATCCTTGTGAAGGGGTCATGCTAATCTTCTCTGTACTGGGGAACTCAATAATTTTTAAGTGCAAAGGGATCCTGAGACCAAAAATTTGAGAGCTACTTCTTCAGATTAAAAAGGAAAAAAAGCAATGACATCTTTTGAAAATTTTCTGACTTTATATTGCACATATATCATACATAGCTCCTCAGAATCATTAAGTGGCCAATGGCAACTTAAAGTCTGTTCATTTATTCATTAACTCATTTATTTCAGAATTGTTTATTAAGTACCTAATTTGTAACTAACACTGTACTCAGGCTTGTGGGAACATAAAAGAGAGAAGTAATACTCTTGAATTGAGAACATACTTAGACAAAGACAAAGCTTTAGCCAGAATAATAGGAAATCTGAGGCATTACCTAATTAAATGCAAAATTTTGTGCCACAGACACATAGGAAAAGGCAAAGACCCAGAGAAGAGGGTTGATCAGGAAAGCTTAGAGAGAAGTCTATTGTCTGTCCAGAAGGGTTTGTTATTATGGGGATGACTCATTCATATAAGAACTGTTCTTCCAAATAGTGATAAAATGAAATTTTTCTGGTAACAAGCAGAATATTTTCAATGCACACTGGGAAGTTAATATTCAAGAAATCTGATTATGATCAGCATGAAATCCTTTTAAGTGATACAGATCTCCTGCATGTAAATCAGTTGGCACAATACCTGAAACATAGCAGATGCTCAGTAACAGGCACTAATTCAGATTCTTATATTAACTTCAAAAGTTAGCCAGATTAGTAGTAAGAGGAGAAGTGTATTCAAACTCTTCTTTCAACAGCTTTTATCTTTTCCCTCCATTTCTGCCTGAACTGCCTAGGATTATCTTGACCTTCCTTCCCCCCTCCTCTCTTTTTCCTATAACTTCAGAATGGTGGAGAAGTAACAGAGGGGAGGGTGTATGTCAAAGAGTCATCCTAATTCATCTACTTCATCAACCTGTCATCTGACCTTGAGAAGCAGGAAGACTTATAGGAGTGCATTTATCTAAAAGGTAAAAATCTGCAATATTAAGAACTATTTAAATTCGACAATTTTTGAGAAGCACTCAGAACAGTGCCTGCCACTGTAACCCATCAATATATATATATGTTCCTAATATTAACAACATCATCATTAAGAATTTACCCCAACAACAGGGGCACCTGGGTGGCTCAGTTGGTTCAGCGTCTGCCTTCGGCTCAGGTCATGATCCCAGGGTCCTGGGACCGAGCCCCGAGTCCAGCTCTCTGCCTGGCAGGGAGCCTGCTTCTCCCTCTCCCTCTGCTTGTTCTCTCTCAAATAAATAAAATCTTAAAAAAAAAAAAAAAAAGAATGTACCCCAACAACATAGGAATACACAGAGTTTTTTAACAAACAAAAACCCATGTGGCAAGAAAGCTGCATGGTTGTGGGAAATAGGAGTCATTTTATAGTCATTTCAGTAAGCTCCAATGGAAGCCTGAAGTCATTACACTGTCTTAGGAGTTTTCACTTCATAAAATTCAGTCCAACTGATCGAACTGAATACTAAAGCCATTACTTGAGATACTTGTCCCTGAGGGGTACAATAGTAGGCCGGTTTTCACAGGCATGTCTGCACTGCAGCCTTATCAAGGGACTTTGTTCTCTGTCACAGCAAGTTCTGTACTTTAAAAAAATTAAAATCTAAAAGGGCAAAAATTACACGTGACAACTGTTACTGTCAGGAGAAAATTACAATGAATAGAATGAATGGAAATGACAGACTTTTTTACATTTACATAGTGATTTCAAAATAGAATCTTTTGAATTTTTCCTTCCTGGAAGTAGCAGCACCAAAGGTACTGTTTTCATTCTGTTATCATGACAAGTTCTTTCTGGGTAGTACAGTTGTTTTTCTTAGTTTATTTCCTGCAATGCAATTATTCCTTTCTAACTTTATTATTATTGTTCTTTCATTTAACATTGAAGTAGCCTAGGCAGCTGCAATTTTCATCCCACTTACTGTCAAAGTGTTAGGTAAGAAGAAGCTCAACTGAGCTCAGGATTTGGAAGTAGTGTGTCAGTTGAGTTTGCCTCAACCCTCATAAAAGGGAGTCCTAAAATATGTTTTGCAGAGTAGGGAAACAAATATTTCTCCATTTTGTTAGATTTCCTCATTTCTTTTTAAAGCTTTTATTTATTTATTTAACAGAGAGCGAGAGGGAGAGCGAGCACAAGCAGGGGGAGGGGCAGAGAGAGAGGGAGAAACAGGCTCCCAGCTGAGCAGGGAGCCCAACACTGCGGCTCCATCCCAGGGATCCAGGATCATGACCTGAGCCAAAGACAGCCAGTTAACCGAATGAGCCACCCAAGCACCCCTAGACTTCATCATTTTACAAGCAAAAACACTGCATGGAATGTGGGTACTTTTGACCATCATTGCACCTCCATCTACAAATGCTTAGGGTTATTTCTACAACTGTTTTTCCCAGATTACTGCCAGTTGAGGTATCGTATTGCCACTGGACCCATATGATCCACATGAATTTGATCCAGAATCGTTTCAAAGAGCTATGAGATGTTACTATCTGCTTCCGAAAATAAACTAAGAGATACATATAATTCAGATAGTATAATTACTAATACTGTTGTCTCAAGCATTCTAGAAAAACTCAAACCAAGACCTAAAACAAAAATAAGAAATACATTCAATAGGAAGGAAACAAAGTTATCACTGATTATAAGATCAGGTGCCTGTCTTCCTAGAAAACCCACAAGAATAAACTAAAAAACTACATACACTAATAAATAGCTGGATAAAAAAATAAACATACAAAAATAAATGGCTTTTAAAAATCTACTCATCACAACTAGCTAGAAAAATATAATGGGTAAAAATATTTTCCTTCATACCAGCTATAAAAAGTTTATATTTATAATATTTTTAAAAATTTGTAGACCTGTATGAAAACCCCAATCTTTTCACTGAGAGATGAAATGGACTTGCTAAGTGATAATGACATGTTCTTGCGTAGTAAGATAACAGTATTATCACAAGGTAGATTCTTTCTGAATTAACTTACAACACTTAATGAATTTTCACTTAAAATCCCAACAGGATTTGTTTAATATGAGTACATTATTTAACTCTAAAATTCACTTAGAGGAATAAAATTCAATAACATCTAAGAAAATACTGAGAAAGAAGAGTAATTAGGGAGGATGAATTGTTCTTTCAAATATTATAATATATATCAGTTGCTAAAATAGCATTTAAGAAATGTTTTACTGGCTTCAAAACTGATAGCGCAATACATGGTCCAAAAACAGATGCTGGAATTTATAAGAATACAGTAATATAATAAAGATGATTTTAAAGTCAGTAGGGGTAAAAAGGATTATTCAGTAAATGGTACTGAAATAAAAGGTACTGTTATTTCCAACTTAACTAAAAAAGTCAGCAAACACCATACATCAAAATAAATAAGGAAAGGATGAAGAGTAAAATGTAATAGGGAAATAAGCTATTAGGAGAAAATATTAGAATATTTACCTATTTTTAAGATACAGAAAGAATTTCTAAGTAAATAAAATAAGGATAAAATGTTAATGAGATTGGACTATATAAAAATATCAGTCCAATTTTTTTTTTTTAAGATAAATCTCAGTTTGGGCAAAGGAGTGGCAAAACAGGCACCCTCGCATGTTTTGACAGGAGAGTAAATGGAAACCACCTTTCTGTGAAGCACTTTGCCTTATGTACCAAAGGCCTTTCATTCTTTTACTCCACAAATACCTGAGTGTCCACTTGGTGTTCAGCCCATGGTGAGGCCTGACCCAGGCCCTCGCGAAGGAGGCCTTCTTGAGGGGAGGAGAGACTTTAAAGAGTTAATTACTTACAGACTAACCACGTGATTCTAACTGAGCTAAGTGCTACTGGGAAATACAAGGTGACGAGTAGCTGCCCCTGATTTGGGAGGCAGAGGCGCTGTGATCAGGAAAGACTTCAATGAGAAAATGATATTTGAGCTAAGATCTGAAGGAAGAAGAGGAGTTAACCAGGGAAAGCTGCAGTAAGGGAAAATGGGAAAGGAGAAAAGAAAGGCTGGACTCTGTATGCAAAGGCCTTGAAGAAAGGAGAAGCAAACCTCTGGAAATACAAAAGCTGGAAAAAAAAATGTTTGTTTGGCCCAAGCTCAGGGAGAGGGATTAAGCTGATGAGGCAAACAGGGATTTCTACACCACACAAAAATTTTGGCCTAAGCTTAGCGTAAGGGTTATGGAAGACACTTAAGGGTTTTAAAAATAAAAACAGGATTGAGATTTGTTTTTTTTTAAAAACTGTCTCTGGTTTCAATATGACAAATGGCCTGGATGGGGAGGGCAGGGGGTGCAGAGGGACCAGGGACGAGACTACTACAACTATGTTGGTGAGAGAGAGTAGGGTAACCCCGCCTAGAAGATGGCCATGGGGAATGAGAGAAGCAGGTAGATATGCTACATATTTAGGGTGTAAGTCACAGGGTCACCAGACACCACTTAGAGGGGAAATCAGATGACTCAGGTTTCTGGTGTAAGAAGGTTAATGCACAGTGCTGCAACTCGTGATAACATTCACACCCTTTGACCCAGTCATTCTCCTTCTAGGAATCTATCCTAGGGAAATAATCAGAAACTTGAGCAAGATTTGTTTTCAAAGATGCTCACTATAGTCTTTTTTTTTTTTTTTTTTTTTTTTATTCATGAGAGACAGAGCAAGAGAGAAAGGCAGAGGGAGAAGCAGGCTCCCAAGGAGCAGGGAGCCTGATGCGGGACTCGATCCCAGGACCCTGAGATCATGACCTGAGCCGAAGGCAGACGCTTAACCATCTGAGCCACTCAGGCGCCCCGCACTATAGTCTTATTTATAAATTTGAAGCTTCTAAGCAATCTAAATAATCAAAAGGAAAAAATTTTAAATTCATCATGATACTAGCATACAACACAGTGTTAGCCATTTAAAAGTCACATTTAGCATCAAGAGAAACTGCTCAGGACATGTGATGTGAAAAAAAAAAAGCAGGCCGTGAAAATTAATACAACTTTATTTTTAAAATACAAAAAGTCCTGCATAAACAGTTATCGGAGTGTAACTAGTGGTTCTCTCTTGGACAAAGTGTTTTTAAATTTCTTTGGATCTTCCCCTTTTTTCAATGTCCTCTACAATGAGGAAGTCATACTTTTATTTTTTAATTATTTCTATTTTTAAATAACATTTGTTGAGCATTTACTATGTGCTAGGCACTGCTCTACATGTTTTATGCATACAAACACACTTAATCTTTTTTTTTTTTAAGATTTTATTTATTTATTTGAGAGAGAGAGAGAATGAGAGAGAGCACATGAGAGGGGGGAGGGTCAGAGGGAGAAGCAGACTCCCTGCCAAGCAGGGAGCCCGATGCGGGACTCGATCCAGGGACTCCAGGATCATGACCTGAGCCGAAGGCAGTTGCTTAACCAACTGAGCCACCCAGGCGCCCAAACACACTTAATCTTGAAAACATTTGTAAGATACAGAGAAGTTAAGTAACTTGCCTAAAGTCACATGGTAAACCAGAATCTGAACCCATGCAAGCTGATTCCAGAGTTAGCCCCGCATCAGGCTCCCTCCTCAACGGGAAGCCTGCTTCTCCCTCTCCCACTCCCCCTGCTTGTGTTCCCTCTCTCACTATCTCCCTCTCTGTCAAATAAATAAATAAAATCTTAAAAAAAAAAAAAAAAAAGGCTTTGTGTTAGATGATTTTGCTCATCTGTAAGCTAGTAAGTGTTCTGAGCATATGTAAGGTAAGCTAGGCTAAGCTATGATGTTTGGTAAGTTAGGTGTATTTTTTTTTTTTTTTTTTTTTTAGATTTTATTTATTTATTAGAGAGAGAAAGAGAGACAGCATGAGCAGGAGGAGGGGCAGAAGGAGAAGGAGACTCCCCGCTGCGTAAGGAGCCCAATGCTGGCTCGATCCCAGGACTCTGGGATCATGACCTGAGCCCAAGACAGACACTTAACCAACTGAGCCACCCATGTGTTCAGTTAGGTGTATTAAATGCAGTTTTGACTTGAGATATTTTCAATTTATGATGGGTTTATCAGGACTTAATCTCATCATAAGTTGAGGAAGACCTGTAAAGATCTCTTTTAAACTCAACAACAGAAAGACCAAACCTCCCAGCCCCAAACCAAAAAACACTTCAATTAGAAAATGGGAGGGACGCCTGGGTGGCTCAGTTGGTTAAGCTTCTGCTTTCGGCTCAGGTCATGATCCCAGGGTCCTGGGATGGAGTCCTGCATGGGGCTCTCTGCTCAGTGGGGTGTCTGCTTCTCCCTCTGCTCCTTCCCCACCCCCCCCCAGCCCCCACTTGTGCGTGCGTGCATGCGCTCTCGCTCTCTCTCTCTCTCTCTCTCTCTCGTGCGCAAAAATAAGTAAAATCTTAGAAAATGGGCAAAGGACTTGAATAGACATTTTTCCAAAAAGATATACAAATGGTCAATAAACATGTGAAAAGATGCTCAACATCATTAGTCATTAGGGAAATGCATACCAAAACCATAATGAGATAACACTTCACACCCACTAGGATGGCTGGAATAAAAAATAGGGTAAGTATTGACAAAGATGTAGAGAAATTAAAACCCTCATACAGTGGGGTGGGAACGTAAAATGTTTCAGCTACTTTAGAAAACCTTTTGGCAGTTCTTCAAAAGGTTAAACACAGAGTTACCATGACTCAGCAATTCCCCTTCTAGGTATAAGCCCAAGAGCAATGAAAACATATATCCACATAAAAACCTGTACATAAATGTTCATTGTAGCATTATTCATAATAGCCAAAAAGTGGAAACAACCCAAATGTCCATCAACTGATGAATGGATAAACAAAATGTGGTATATATTACAACCTGGATGAATCTTGAAAACATGCTCATGAAAGAAGCTAGACACAAAAGGCCATGTATTGAATGATTCCATTTATATGAAATGTCCCAAATAGGCAAATCTATAAAAAGAGAAAGCAGACTAGTGGTTGCCAGGGGCTGGGGGTAAAGTGGAATGGAGAGTGATTGCTTAAAGGGTACTGGGCTTCCTTATTGAGTGATGAAATGTTCTGGAATTAGACAGTGATGATGGTTGCACAACATCGTGCATATGCTAAAACCACTTAATTGTATACTTTAAAATGATAAATTTTAGGGCGCCTGGGTGGCTCAGTTGGTTAAGCAACTGCCTTCGGCTCAGGTCATGATCCTGGAGTCCCGGGATCGAGTCCCACATCGGGCTCCCTGCTTGGCAGGGAGTCTGCTTCTCCCTCTGACCCTCCCCCTTCTCATGCTCTCTCTCTCTCATTCTCTCTCTCAAATAAATAAATAAAATCTTTAAAAAAATAAAAAATAAAAAATGAAATAAAATAAAATGATAAATTTTATGTGAATTGTATCTAAATTTTTTAAAAAATTATCTTTAGTAAAAACAGAGCAGTTGCTCACAACTGCAGAGACCTTCTACTTTCTTTTTCATTTATGCTTTCATTAAGAGGGTCCCTCTGACCCTCCCCCCTCTCAGTGTTAATCCTTGACTTCAATTGCATCCATAGCTTGAAAATGTCAAATCACTGTGCCTCATCTACAAAATAGGCTTATAATAGTACCATTCTAAGAGGGTTTGAAGAAGATTAAGAGAATTAAAATGTATAAAGCACTCAGAAGAGTGCCTGACACAATAGCTCTCAATAACTGTTAGCAATTAGTGGTCATATTGTATTTGGAGCCTAATCAGGTATGAGAAAAAAGTTACAGTTCCTATTTATCTCCAAATTACTGTCTAACAGACACCTCAGTGGATGGGAGATTTATTTGACTAAAATCAAGAAAGAAAAAGCACAAGCTAAATTTTTATGTGCCTTTTGCTGGTCTAGCATTTAATTTTAAAATAAAGTAAACATTTTGGTCTGGGATTAGAATGAGATGCCAAAGAGTTTTAGGTATTAATCCTGCTCTACCTGCCATGAGTACAAGGGGGTTCTAGACACCAAAAACCAAGTAATTCTTGAGAGATGTACGAGAAGGTCAACACAAGAAAACGAAGTTTAGAGAAGCTAGAAGGGAAACTGGGTAATTTTCTAGTTCCTTCTGAGTTATTAATAGATATTCATAGAGCCACTTCACAGCAATGCTGCAAACATTAGACTACCAAACTCTAGACACCAAACTACAAAATAGAAGTTATACACATTCTAAAGCCAGACAATCGTTATGGACTCCTTTAGATTAAAAACAGCGCTGTATCTTTCCTTTAAATTAACTATTTTTAGAGTTAACAGTAACTGTGTTATCTGACTATAAGGCAAAATATCAAAATGTTACA
This sequence comes from Mirounga leonina, assembly GCF_011800145.1. NCBI lineage: Eukaryota > Metazoa > Chordata > Mammalia > Carnivora > Phocidae > Mirounga > Mirounga leonina. The sequence goes on along the minus strand of NW_023270268.1, from coordinate 88,951,551 downwards.
AGTCTCCAGGGAAGAAGAAGAAGCTGGCAAAATCTAATTGCTTAAGAGGATGAAAAAAAGACAGCTTTACATACTTTTCATATTTATGCAGTACTGTAGAGGTCAGGCAGCTGAATAGAAGAGAGAGAGAAAATTACAACCAAGAGTAAGCACTATAAATATAGTGCCTGAAGCCACAAATAAAAGGACACATTCTACATGAGTCAAAAGTAAAAGGGACCATAAGCTTAGTAATCATCTTCTCAGTCACAGGGGAACATAAATAATAACACATTAACAAATATTAAGTATCTGTGGTCCATGATACATGAACAAATACAACTTATAAGGTTATCAACTGTATAATGTTATCAACTATAGGTTTACTCTAAAAAAAAAATTTTTTTTTTTTGAAGATTTTTATTTTATTTATTTGACAGAGAGAGACACAGCGAGAGAGGGAACACAAGCAGGGGGAGTGGGAGAGGGAGAAGCGGGCTTCCCACCGAGCAGGGAGCCCGATGCGGGGCTCGATCCCAGGACCCTGGGATCACGACCTGAGCCGAAGGCAGATGCTTAACGACTGAGCCACCCAGGCGCCCCTAAAAAAAAAAAAAAATCTTAACACAAATTGTCCTTCTAAAACTTCCAATAAAACTTTCCTATCTGCAAATGGTCAAAAACAGGATTAGAAATAAAGGATTCTCTAGAGATAAAGAAACCACTGCTAAGAATGTGAGAATGCTACTAAAGAGACATTATTATGATGATTACTTGTAGTCCTACCTGTATCTGTTCTTTTTATTCCCATCCTGAATCGTATCTGCTTGCCATGAAGGACCTCAGAAAGGTGTTTAACAGTCCAGTGTTGTGCTGGCCAATCAAAAGCCATGTTACAGAAGATTGCAGGTTGTTGTAAAGACATTATAATTTCTTTTGCTTTCTCTGGTGTAAAAGGTTTGACGTGTTCACCTAAGAAGAGAAATAGATAACTATAAAGTTATTTCACATAATATGAAAGAAAAATAGCTAACATCATTTCTATTATGATAAATCTTTCTATGCAATTATACTACATTTTACACTTCATTTATTACTATTTACATAAATATTTGACCTCAAAAACTGTAATTCTTAAATGATTTTTTCATATGAAATTTTAAATGTTGGAAAATATTTACAATTTTCATGTCAAAAAATGTTTTTAAAAAAGGCTTTCCAACTATATTTAAATTTTAAAAGACACAATTTTCTGAAAATTGTATTTCCTAAATAGAGGGTTGTATACGAAATGCTGATGGGAACTACTCTAGAACTAGAGTTGCTGGAGTCAGGTGTAATTCTACTTGCTATATCATGTGTTTACCCAAAAAGACTACTGAATTCATACATCAGTCAAAGGGGTGAGGGGGGGATTATTTTCATTCACGATTTAAAAAGGTAAAAGATGTACTAGGATGGATATCAGTGTTAATCCTTGACTTCAATTGCATCCATAAACAGTATAAGGGATATGGGATATTGTACAAACAAATACTGTGACTTACTGAGTACTTCAATAAATTTCACAGAATCATAGACTATAAGTAAATCTTGGATAGGATGTAATGATAAGTATTTGCTAAATAAAAGAACAAGTAAGTTTCCCCTTAAAGACATCTTAAAAGGAAAGTTTTTTGGGAAAGTCAAAAATACTTCATACTCTCACTCCTGATATATAGATACATATATATATCATCAGCATATATTTATGATTCTCTAGATTTGATTCTCTAGAATAGTCAGCTAAACCCTCTAATTCATTATCCATTCTGTAATTACACTTAATTCAAAAAAATTAAGAAAAGCTCATATAATAATCCAAATTCTTCCATCATCCAACTTTCTTCTAAACTTTCTGCTTTGGGGCACCTGGGTGGCTCAGTTGGTTAAGTGGCTGCCTTCTGCTCAGGTCATGATCCCAGGGTCTTGGGATCGAGCCCCATGTCGGGCTCCCTGCTCAGTGTAGAGTCTGCTTCTCTTTCTCCCTCTGCTCCTCCCCACTGCTCGCTCGCTCTCTCTCTCAAATAAATATTTTTAAAAAAATAAAAATAAAATAAACTTTCTGATAAAAGGAAGAGGGATGGGGAAGGAGTCATCAAGGAATTTGAGTAATTTGCACTTGTCTGAATGCAAGGCTTGTTTTTAAAGAAAATGAAAATTTAAGTCAATTTGGCCCCTTTGCTCAGACAAGGGGCAAATACTCAGAATCCTTCCCTAAGCCCTTGATGAAAGGAAGCAAGACATGTGAGGACAGTCTGTCATTGTCTACACAGTCAGGGCTCCCAAGTGAGGAGATAAGGGTGGACACTCAGAGGGAAAAGGCAGTAGAAGAGCTGGGGGCTGGGTGGGGGGAGGAAGAGAGAAGATACCCTTGGGTATCTCGAAGTAAATGAAGCCCCAGGCTTATCTTTAAGTGCTAAGGAGCCTATGAGGGAAACAGGATGTGACCAGGAATAAAATTTTCTATCCTTCCTTGAGGTTCTTGTTTTCCACTTTTGACATGTTTGATAAATTCACATTAGGGGACTTGAACCATATTCGCCTATAAATGTTAAGTACAAGGTTACCTGGATCGCGACCCACCAAACTTTCCTGGACTTGGAGTGCCTGGAATCCGTGTACATGAAAAAGGGACAAGCCGCATTTTTTATTATATATTTTTTAAGTTTTGCTAGGCTGTGAGAAGCTGTAATACATTCATGGTAATACTTTGTTGTTTGTGGCACATAAATTAGTACTATCCTTTGGCAAACAACTGTAAAAATGAAGCAGAAGTCTCAAATAACCACCCATTAACCTAGTAACTCATGTTATAGGAATTTGCTTTTAACAAAGTAATCATCAGCTATATGAATATTTATATATATTATATATGTATACATATACACATAAAATATCTACTACCATAATACAAAAACTGAAAATATAAACAGCCTAATGTCTAAAAGTAGAAAAATATTTACTGAATATTACTAAATGTTATGCAAATTTTTTCCCATGGTACATTATATTCATTAGCAATAAAAATGAGGGCTATGGAGAAATGTGTGGAGATGCAGAGACTGGAATTGACTCAGAGAGCTACTGTACTAGCCAAGTAAAAAGTGTTACAGTAAGGCCCTGAACAACGTGGGGGGGGGCAGTAAGGAGGGTAGAGATGGTAGATATATAGAAATACTAAGATAATAGTATCAAAGACTATTACAACCAAAGATGTGGGGTGGGAGGCAGATGCAGCCATAAGGGATATTGAGGTTTCCAGACTTTGTGACGTGACATAAAAAAAAGTTAGGAGCAGCAGCTCATTCTGGTGGGAAGATGAAGAGTTTGGTTTTGAACATCATCATCATCATAATAATGCATTTCTTCATATGATGCTTTACTATTTGCCATGTACGTTTATATACATTAAAACTGCTCATCTGACCATCTAAGAAGCCTACAAAACAGGCAGAGAAGACATTTTATCTCCATTATCCAAAAGAAGAATAAATAGGAAGCTCAGATGTCAAAGCTCAACACACCAGTGACGAACTGGAACTACAGGTCAAGTTCCCTGATTCCAAGTGCAGTGCTCTTTCCACTGCACCATCCTGCTTCCAGAGAATTCAAACTGTGGGACCTACACGAACACTACAAACTCAGGAGAGACAGTATAATCCGAAAAGAAAGGTAAGTTTTGGAAAGCTGTAGACCAATTAATGGATAATAAATCCAGGTGTGCTGTCGGGGAAAGAGGCATGTTTTGGTTTGTGCCTATGTGGACAGGGGTTGGTGGGATAATACCTGTAGTAGAGACTTCTAGTTGCCTACCTTATCCCATTCCCACTTTCTTCTTCCTTACTAATAGAACTCTGTGCAACGAGTGTGGCTGAAAAATTACAATTCCCAGACTCCTACACAGATACAAGCGGCCAGAGATGTATCTGGAAGTTGCCTAGTCAGTCTTTTTGCCCTTAGCCTTCTCTCCTACATTTTGCCTGGAAAACAGACATAATGGTTAGCCACCTTGAGAGATCAAAGGCCCAGGGGGCGCCTGGCTGGCTCAGGTGGTAGAGCATTTAACTCTTGATCTTGGAGTCATGAGTTCAAGCCCCACATTGGGCTTAAACAAACAAACAAACAAACAAACAAACAAAAGCCCAGGAAATTGCAAACCTCAGCTGAAAGAATGCAAAAACATCCATCTTTGTGCCACTAAATCAATACCAGCAAAATTCTACCTCCTAAATCCCTTTACATATAAAAAGTAATTCTTATAGTCAAGATTGTTACTAGTTCATAACTGGTTTAACACCTTGCCTTCTGAGGCTATTGTTTTCAAGGACAACCATATTCTCTCTATAAAATACTCTGTGACTTACACTGAATGAATCATGGCTGGTCTGACCTGTAGCACTCTTTCAGTTCTATAGTTACAAAATATTCAAGCTTTGAACACTTTTTTTCTAGAACTTTAAAGGGCAGATAAAAAGAGAAGCACCAGTCCTTTTGGGGTAGGGAATCATTTATTCTGCTTATTTTATTTTATTTTATTTAAAGGTTTATTTATTTGTCAGAGAGAATGAGAGAGAGAGAGAGCACACAAGCAGAGGAGTGGCAGGCAGAGGGAGAAGCAGGCTCCTCCCTTAACAAGGAGCCCAATGCGGGCCTCGATCCCTGGACCCTGGGATCATGACCTGAGCCGAAGGCAGACGCTTGACCGACTGAGCCACCCAGGCGTCCCTATTCTGCTTATTTTAATCAGAGCCAATAGATCTGGCTTTGAACATTCCCCAAAGAGTTCTCATATTTGGGTAAGATATATCTTGCCACCCTTCCACAAATAAATACATGGTCATTAGTAACACATGAGTAGTGTTTCGGCACTACTTTTTGAATAGCTTCAAAGAAATACTTTTTCCTCTAACATAATGCCTTTTAAAAAAGTAGTTAATGATCTGATTTAAAAATCCCAGACATCCCAGAAGTTATTTAACAAGAGACCTTAAAAACTAAAATTTGCTGAGAAAGCACCTGGCCCAGTGACTGGGATATATTAAATGCTCAAACGTTTGCTAAATGAATAAAAAGTGCAATAAAGTGTGTACAGAACAGGCAGCAGGATGCTCACCATAACAAGAAATTGGCATATTTACAGAATCTCAGGCCTATCAATGAAATAAAACAATCAGTTGGTTGTGACATAAAAGTAATTTGGTTCTGATAGTTTAATCAACAATGAACTGGGCCATTAAAATAACAAATTAAAGTGTTACAACTTCCTTTAAAGAAGAATGCAATCTACATTGTATTAATTAAATAGCCTAGGGATGCACTCAGTCACTCCAAGCCAGGAATATCTGCAAAGAGCATAAAAATTTTGAAGCAACCCTGACAGCCTTTAAAGGATAAGTGTATTTAGGTCTAAACTTGCAGCAAGCAACAATTTCTAATGAAATGACTTAGAAACTGCTGGAAAAAAGATTAGTGATCTAGGTGTTGCACATAGTTTTTTCTCCCTCTAAATGTAGCATGTTATTCTTACAATTTATTAAAGCTTTGGTTTCAACTAATTCTTTGGAGATAGTGAAACATGATTAAAAAGCAAATTGCCTCTTTCTCAGCAATTTTTTCTTTAATTAATGCAAGCTACATGATAATTTGAAACCTAATTTCTCTGAATTTGTTAGCAATCTGCCTTCCTCCATCAATTAATACCTGGCTTGGATTTGTATCTGAGATTTAGAATTCAAGATGAGAATAAGGAAAACTTACCAAGTTTCCAGAATTCGTTCCTAATATTGATAGAATACAACAAAGACAAAGATCCTGAAACTGAAATTAACTCATCTCTCATGTCAGGTATAATTTTAATAGAAATGTTAATAACTATAAAATTTCAATTAAATTTTATTAGATTTTATTAAAATCTTATTTAAAAGTTTTTAGAATGTGACAGAAGAGCAGGTCACAAAACTGGGTCCTGGCATAGTAATCTAAATTATTTCTAAATATATACATGTAAGCCTATGATGGTTTCATCAATCTAACAACTCTGTATATACAAGAAATTTAAAAATTTCTGGAATGGTAGATATTAGGGTAAAAAATAATGAACATCTAGGCCACATCAGAAAAACACTTATGGAACTATGCAAGTACTACTTAACAAAATGACTATATTCATACCAAAGACCAAATGGTAAAACTTACACCAATGATAATTTTTCATTTTATAGTCACTATTTTAAAAATGTCAATATAAACCAAGAAAATTCTCCTAAAAGTTAATATAAGTTGTTAACTTATATGCTTAAGTAAAATGATGATCAGTCATAAACCCTTTGAATTTCAAGGTCTAGAAGGTGGTGCCACTGACGAAACCATAAACAGAAGTGTTGAGGCTGTTATGACATAATCTTTCCAATACCAATGCTTGGTGCGATAGTGAACACCCAAGCAGGTTCAGGCTGGGAACAGGAGACAGTTATGTGCTGGACACTTCACATCCTCACACACATTTGTAACTCTTGCCCAGTCAAGCCAGAAAATCATCTTCTCCTCCTCACTTTAATCCATTTATGCCAGAACTCATAAATAGTACTTGTAAGTTCAAAACAAATACTGGTCCTACACTTAAAGTAAGGAAAAGTACATCTATATTTTAAATGAAATTAATAGTAGAAAGAATAGGGGTGCTAAGGTGGCTCAGTTGGTTGGGCGTCTGCCTTCAGTTCAGGTCATGATCCCAGAGTCCCAGGATAGAGCCCTGCATCAGGCTTCCTGCTTAGCAGGGAGTCTGCTTCTCCTTTTGCCCCTCAACCCTCTTGTGCTCGCTCTATCTCTCAAATAAATAAACAAAATCTTTACCAAAAAAAATACTGGAAAGAAGACTGTCTCAAAGACTAAAATTCTTTAAAAGGCTCCAAAGTATCTTCAAAATTTCTACCAAAATGTTTCCATCTAGCTCTTCAGAATTCCACTAGGAAAATTTTCTGTATTTCAAAATAAAATGGCTATTTATCTTAACTATTCATCAAAAAAATTCAACAGCAGTCTTAAAAAGATATCTGCACACTCATATTCATAGCCACACATTTATAATAGCCAAAAGATGGAAGCAACCCAAACGTCCATTGACATCATACAATGGAATATCATTCAGCCTTAAAAAGGAAGGAAATCTTGTCATATGCTACAACATTAATGAATCTTGAAGACATTATGCTAAGTGAAAAAAGCCAGTCACAAAAAGACATATACTGTATTATTCCACCTGCATGAGGTATCTAAAATAGTTGAATTCATGGAAACAAAGCAGGATGGCAGTTACCAGGGGCTGAGGGGAGAGAGGAAAGAAGAGTTGTTTACTGAGTACAGAGTTTCAGATTTGCAAGATGAAAAAGTTCTAGAAATCTGTTTCACAAAAATGTGAATATACTTAACACTACTGAGTTGTCCACTTAAAAATGGTTAAGATGATAAATTTTCGTCGTTTGGTTTTTACCACGGTTAAAAAAATTCAACAGTATAGTTTTTCTGTTATTTGTCCTTATCAAATATAAAGTACTTAGCTACACATGAATTATATATATATGCTCTAGCATGGAAAATTGTTTACATAGGCTTTTGCTTTTCTTTAAACTCCCCTGCATCCTCCTGCCATTTTTTTTTTTTTAATGAAAAAAGAAATGACAGAGTATGGCATCTCCAACTGAGGAGGAGTAAATCCAGTCATATAGGAATGTCAGCTCTCTAAGAAACTCAAGTCCCTACAACTCTGGAATGAAATTTTTCCTTGGGAATGTCAACCTTAAAACAGCCAGTTATTTTACCACCAAAACGTGCTTATTTGGGAATAGCAGGGGAATTACAATTCAGGAGAAGCAAATTGACTTTCGGAGGGAATTGGGAAGTTTTGAACAAAAGTTCATTGGCAAAAAACAAGAGTTGGAGGTTGTGGCGGTTTCTCATTGGCTGCAAGGGATGGTTAGTCCGTTGTTGCTGGGGCAGGGAGGGATCTTCCTTCTTTAAAAGCATGAGATAAATTCTTACATTAAGTGTCCTCCCTTATCAAGTTACTTCTTATCTGCCTTCTTCCTGCTGATGATATGTTTACTCATTTCAAGAAAGACTGGAATAAGAGTTAACTAAGAATACATTCTTCTCTTCATCAAGACATAAACCTGGCTACAATTAAAGCTACCAGAGCCCAAGAGAAAAACAACCTCAGTCTGAAAGGTGGAATCAGATTCAAAGAATTGCAACTTTTAATTTCACTGAAAAGCTTCAAACAATGTGTGATCCTCTAACATCTCACACTCAGAATTTAAGTTGATTCTTAACATTAAGTAGTTTCATGTTTGTTGGTTGGTTTTTTAAGAATTTATTTTAGAGTAATTCTAGGTTTATAACAAAATTGAGAAGGTACAGATTTCCCATATATCCCCTTCCCACATATGCATAGGCTCCCCCGTTATCAACATCATTCACCAAAATGGTACATTTTTTTTTTAACCAGGATAACTTTTTTTTTTGACACATCATAATCACTCAAAGTCCATAGTTTATCTTAGCGTTCAGTGTTAGTGTTGTACATTCTACGGATCTGGACTAAAATATAAAGACATATAACCATCATTATATCATATAGGGTATTTTCATTGCTCTAAAAATCCTCTGTGCTCTGGCTATTGATCATAACCTGAGTCAGACACTCAACTGACTGAGTCACCCAGGTGCCAAGGAAACAGATCATCTTTATTAAATAAAATATTATGAACTATAAGCTATAATAGCAGTAACATGGTTATTTTGCATTTTTAAGGTCCCCTTTATTTTCTTTTTTTTTATAAGTACATTTTTTTTAAAGATTTTATTTGAGGGGTGCCTGGGTGGCTCAGTCGTTAAGCATCTGCCTTCGGCTCAGGTCATGATCCTGGGGTCCTGGGATCGAGCCCCGCATTGGGCTCCCTGCTCAGCAGGAAGCCTGCTTCTCCCTCTTCCACTCCCCCTGCTTGTGTTCCCTCTCTCACTGTGTCTCTGTCAAATAAATAAATGAAATCTTAAAAAAAAAAAAAGATTTTATTTGAGAGAGAGAGGGAGTGAGAGAGCAGGGGGAGGAGCAGAGAGAGAGGGAGAAGTAGATTCCCTGCTGAGCAGGAGCCCCAACAAGGGGCTCAATCCCAGGATCCTGGGATCATGACCTGAGCCAAAGGCAGACGTTTAACCCACTGAGCCACCCAGGGGCCCCTAGGTCCACTTTATTTTCAAATTAAGGATTCTAATATATTTGATTATCAATATGATCATGTTTTGCTTTTAATAACTTTCAAGCTGTTACTTCAAGAGAAAATATCACATCCTTGAAGGCAAGACGATTACTTTTCTATCCCTAGAGCTTAGCACAATGTTTGGCATAAACTGATGCTAAATAAATGTTTTCTGAATTCACACCTCATTTTTAGCAATGTATATAAAATATTGAAGTTTTATTAAAACTAACGACTTGTTTTCTCTACTTCTCCAAAATGAGCTCTTGAGCACAATCAAAAACAGTCTCAAAACAAAGGGATCCACAATGTGTGGAACAAAGGTCCACAATTCCATGCTCACCTCCACCAGGTTCCTTGCCTGTTCCCAGCATGGTAGTTATCACTAGCAGATTCCTAATCACCCTCGCCCCTACAGCAACCATTCTAAAGCTTCTTCACTTTCAAATTCCCAATACCTCTCTCCACTTCCTCACTCTTTGAGGTGCCTTGCTCTATTTTTTTTCTTGTAACACTGAAACCCATGATTTCCCTCTTCTTCACATCAACATTTCTGGTTGACCCTGCTCTTGTTTGGTTTTTCAAAGGACACAATCTTCCTTCTTTTCATCTGCATTCTCTGCTACCAATTCTACTCTAGTAGAACCAGTCTGTCTCCTCACCTTCCTCCCTGCCCTCTGGGCCTTATGTGACTCAGGCTTTTCTCCACTCACTCCTATTCCCAGCCTTGACTGCCAGAAATGGCCTCTTCCATTCGTTTCCATATTCAAACTATACCAAACTCAAATTACTCTAGGAAGTACAGACCAATCCAGTTTGCATTAGTTCTTTCTTCTCTCAGCCCCAAAGCACTGAAGATGTGTAATATTTACTTCCCAATTAATTCCTTCCTGCTTGTGGATATGTCTTATACTACAACTCTTTTTATCTGCATCTTTTCCCCCCAAACTATATTTACAAGCTATTTTAAGGCAAGGTCTGTCTTCTACCTCACTGTACGAGTCTTCTGTTTACAATATACATTCCAATATTTTTTGATAATGGACTGGTAGTAAGTTTGCTCAAAAATTAACTTTCTTATGACTCCCACAATATTCATCATTATCCTGAATATACTGACCCTTTCACATTGTGTATTTAATGTATGCACTTTTTTTTTTACCCTTTGTTCACATAAGCCTTATGTAATTTAAAGCAAAGCCTTCTCTTCCGGTAGGATTTTCTCTATTTAACTTACTTTGTAATGGTAATAAGCAGTCATCCCAAACTGGTGATTCTGGGGAGGATGACAGTTTAAAATGTGATTGAAAGTTCCACAGATAGGATACTGAGAATCTAATACAAAAATACGAAGTCACCTGCAAAAATGTGTATTTATGCTGCATTTTTCAGGGGAGCAAATCCGTATTTTCATCAGATTTTTTTCCCTCCTTAGGACTTCAAAATTAAGAATCACCAGTTTCTTCTGGGGCACCTGGGTGGCTCAGTCAAGTTAGATGTCCAAGTGTCTTAATTTCAGATCCGGTCATGATCTCAGGGTCGTGCGCTGGAGCCCTGCATGGGGCTCTGTGCTGGGCATGGAGCCTGCTTAAGATTCTCTCTCTCCCTCTTCCTCTGCCCCCCACCCATGCTTGTGCTCTCTCTCAAAAAAAAAAGATTCACCAGCTTCTTCAAAAAGTTAAACATGGAATTATCTTATAACCTAGCAATTCCAATTTTATATATATGCCCAAGAAAACTGAAAACACATGTTAACACAAAAACATGTACATGAATGCTCACAGCAGCATTACTCATAATAGCCAAAAAGTGCAAACAACTCAAATGCCATCAACTGATAAATGGATAAACAATGTGGTATTACCATACCATGGGATATCACTAGGCCTTAAGAAGGAATGAAGTATTGATAAATGCTAAAACACAGATGAACCTTGAAAATATTATGCAATGTGAAAGAAGCCAGACCCAAAAAGCCCCATATTACATGATTCCATTTGTATGGAACATCCAGAGTAGGCAAATATCCACAGAGACAGAGTAGATTAGTGACTGCCAGAGGCTGGGGAGAGGGTCTAATTGGGAGTGACTACTAATAGATAACAGGTTTCTCAGTGTGATGGAAATGCTCTGGAATTACAGTGGTAATGGCTGCACAACTTTGTGAACATACTAAAAACCAATGAACTGTATACGTTAAAAGGGTGAATTTATGGAAAGTGAATACTAAATCTAAAAAAACCTCTCCTTTTACCCAGCTGCATGCTTGATATCTTTTGCATCATCTTTCCAAATCTAAACTCTATGCATTCACTCATTACTCCCAACCACCTCCTTTTCTTCAGGTTTCTAATTTACATGTAGTTTCTCAGGTTGGAAAATTACAGAGCTCTCTAAGTTCTTTTCTCTCAGTTCAACATCCATCAGTCACCAATGCCAGGCCTTTCTTTAATAATAAAAATGGTTGCCACTAATGAATATGTAATTCCTGCCAAACACTATGCTAGATGATCCCCAATTATCTTTAACTCTTACACTAATCATGCATTTTACAGAAGACAAAATTGAGGCTTAAAGGGTAAGTACCTGTTCTTTAGTCTTTCTCCCTCCCATCTATCCTCCTGATCCTCCTAAAATCAAACCTGATCATGTTACTCCCTTACCTAAAGCTCTTTAAAGGCCTCCTACTGTCATAAAGTCCAGACTCCTTAACTTGGTATAAGGTGCCCTTCACGATCCCACTTCCCTCACCACTTCTAATACCCGCTTCTTTCGGTTCCTGGACCATGCCATGCTCTTTCTCCTCCTGCCTTTGGACTTGGCACAGAGTTCCCTTATTCATTCACTCAACAAATATGTACTAAGTGTCCACTATGTGCCTGGGCTTGGGCCATATGGTGAATAAAACAGATATAGGTCCTGCCCTTAAGGCACTTAAGGTCAAATGGAGGAAACAATAATAAACAAGTAATTTCAGATTGTAATAAGTGAAATGAAGGAAGCAGGAACAATAGATGTTAGGAGTCAGGGGAAAACTAAAACGACTGTTTTAGATAGGTTGCACTTAGAATAAAATTTTTTTGCTGAATGGAGAAGGGATTGGAGGGGCACAAGATAAAAAACAGGATCCCGTGGCCTTAAGATATAGCAGTGGTTTAGGTGAGAAATGTGGATCATCTGGACAAGGGTCTGATAGTGAAGGTGGGGAAAAGTAGACAAATTAGATGCAGAATTAACCTGACTTGCAGTCACCCATTGAAAGTGAGAAAGAGATGAAGAGAGGATATATAGAGTCTGCAGAATTGTCATGGGGGGTAGTAAGCTTACCACAGAAATAGAATCAGAGGATCTCAGGCCCATGCTGAATGAATATTCAAGAGGTTGATCATTTTCATTTTATACTGTCATCAGTTTGCCCAGGACTTTTTCCAGAAAAATTCAGCCATGTAAGTGCAGGTGTAAAGAGAACAAAAGGTTGAGTTCATCAAGAGTATGAGTTCTGCCAGAAGAATAAAAGGAAGGGAAGGACAAGGGAATGGTGCATCTTCAGGGGAGAGATCATGACAAAATAGAGCATGCATTATAAACTGGATAAGGGGGTACAGATGTACAGAAAATGTAAGAATCAATGGATGGGAAGTATAGATGAAGTTCAAGAATTGTATCCTAGAGGTGCCTGGGTGGCTCAGTTGTTAAGTGTCTGCCTTTGGTCCTGGGATGGAGTCCCACATCAGGATCCCTGCTCAGTGGGAAGCCTGCTTCTCCCTCTCCCACTCCCCCTGCTTGTATTCCCTCTCTCGCTGTGTCTCTCTCTGTCAAATAAATAAATAAAATCTTAAAAAAAAAAAAAAAAAGAATTGTATCCTTGGGGTACATAAGGGAGTTTATAAGGACAAGAGACTGGTCAGACAGGACAAAATTATAATTGTTTCCTCTGCTTGGATTGGTCATTTCCTGCTCTAGGTAAACATGAGTATTTGATCTCCAATCACAGCCATCCTGTTTTTCTGCTCCCTGTCTTCCCACAACTCCCCCGCACTACCACCTAAGTCTGTCACGATCTCATTCAATCTTAAAGACCCACCTCCAACTACTCCTTCCTCGAAGCATTTATGTTTTCCCCACAGGGATCTCTCCTCCTGGTGACAGCCTTCACCCAGTGTGTACTGCTAGTATTATTCATGTTATCAGGTATTAATCATTCTTTTCCTTTCTAGGCCCCTTTACTCAACTGGAAAAAAAGCATTATTATAAACAATCAGAAGTCTCTAGATTCTCCAGTAGCAGTACCCAGAACTGTGCCAGGCACGGAGCAATCACTCAATAAAGGCTAACAGAGATCTCTGGCACAAGGGCCCCCCCAACCTCACTGGTTACCTAAGGCAGGGTTCCACCAAAATCTAACAAAAGCTCATAATCTCTGTTCATAGAAGTCCCAGTCCCAGATATTTCCATTTACCTCAAGAGTGGGCTCCACTTTCACAGATTTAATTTTAATCCATTCAAACCACCCTCATGCGTGAATCAGCCCTGGCAGGATGTGGGGATACAGGGCCTGCACGATGACTGGAAATCTGGATGCCTCAATTTGAGAAAAGCCACGTTCACTAAAAAATAATAATTTCTTCACAGTTTAATGCAGTGCCGGAGAGACGTGAAATAAGAGCTAGACCAACAGGCCACAGGAGAAGTGCCAAGAATGAGCTGGCACAGGGTTGTACTCATGATCTGACTTCAGCCTGGCGCCTACCTTCCACCTGTCCAGCTCCAGCTTCGGGGGCCGTTTCAGGGGTCGTCCCCGGGGTTGCTGCCATGGCTAGCTCCGCCCCAACCCAAAAGTGGAGTGGAGTGGGAGTGGGTTCAGAGGACCGCCAAAAACCGGGCTCTGGAGTCGCAGGACAGGAAGGAGCCGCGCTAGCAACTCCAAGGCTCCCCCGGAAGCACCGCTCACGCGGCAGTCACGTGACGGGCGCTGGGCGGGGCCACGCAGGTTTGTTTTGATTCCCAGGTTGTTGAAATGTCAGCACGTGGTCTCGGCTGTAGCGCTTTGTATCTCCCCCAGAGTTTAGCCTTCTTTCTTTGTAGTCTTTTCTTGGATTAGTTTCTGCTCCCCGTCTTTTTTAGTCACGTCCTTCCTATCTGCCTTGCCGCTTTCCTACACCCAACAGTATTGGAGTTTTAGGGGATGGTTTGCAGTTCTGTGGGGCTCGGAGCAGTGGAATGGGGGCTCCGCCTCCGCCTTACTCTGCAGACGCTCTTACCAGGAGAGCTAACGCTTCTCTTCCACCTTTCTTGCCCTTCTGGCAGCAACATGACTCCATCTGTTTTTTGTGGCTTCTGGGGAATACGAACTTCAGGCAAACGTCCTTTAATTGCTCTCTCCGTGACTCATTTCCCGACCCACACAAGCCAAATCGCTTGACTTAGGGTTTCAAGGACACTAATCGACAACTGTCAGGCTTCTGGATTTGTATAATGAAATAAACAACCGGCTGCTTGATCAAGAGATCAACCCCCACCCTTCTCACTTTTCGTCTGGTCAAAATTGTAATAACTGGAGATGAATCTAAGTCATGAGGGGCAGAAATCTCTTAAGTCTTAATCAACATATCTTTATTGCTAGCCTATTAGTGACAGGCAACGAGTAGAAAGATATTTATATCTTTTTAAATTACATATGAATGTAATTGGCTAGTTTATAATCTCATTGGGTATGTAAGACAAAGGGTAACTGAAAAAACTAGGCAGTACTTACTGTCTGTAAAAAAGAAATTATTTTCAAAGGGCAAATCCAACAGCTCAATCTTACCCTATCTCCCCCTTTAATTTCTAAAGTTAGAAATCCAACAAAAATAATAAATCCAATATAGAAGCAAGCAATAGCTTAAGTGACCGGAGGTATCCGAGTTGTTTATCCGACACGTGATGTAAACTTAGGCACTTCCTCCAGCAATCCCAGGTTCCTTGCCCAACCTCCTCTTAACACAGCCTTTCTGGGAGTTTCCTTTTCCCCGGCTCAGCCGCGCTCCTCCCGCCTTTTGGTTTCTCCTTGTCCTCCCTCAGGGACGGGGGTCTTCACGCCCTCTACCGCCTCAGTTTATGCTCCAGTGCCCGCGAGGGGACTGCCCCAGAGCGGTACCCCGGCCTCCTCCCCGCCCGCGGCACCTGCCCCGCCTTCCAGCCCCTGGCCGGCTCGCGCGGCGCAGGCGCACCGGGCGCGGCTCAGAGGCCGAGGGCGAACGCAGCCTCTTCTGCCTCCGCCTCCTGCGGCCGCATCCGCGCGGGGCAGGTCGGCGGCCCCCCGGACCGCGCTGGGCAGAGGCCCCGCGGGCCGCGCGTCGCCATGGGCGCGGGCTGGAGCAGCGAGGAGGAGCGGCAGCCACTGCTGGGGCCCGGGCTCGGGCCTGCGCCGGGGGCTGTCTGGAGAAGCCGGGAAGCGGCGGCGGCGGCGCTGCCCGCGGCGGCCCCGGGTCCCGGGCGGGTGTACGGGCGCCGCTGGCTGGTGCTGCTGCTCTTCTCGCTGCTGGGCTTCGCGCAGGGCCTGGTCTGGAACACCTGGGGCCCCATCCAGAACTCGGCGCGCCAGGCCTATGGCTTCTCCAGCTGGGACATCGCGCTGCTCGTGCTGTGGGGACCCATCGGCTTCCTGCCCTGCTTCGCGTTCATGTGGCTCCTGGACAAGAGAGGTGAGGAGGTCCGGGCAGCGCCGGCCGGCGCGGTCGCTCCGGGGAGAGCCAGAGCCCGCCAGCCGCCGCCCTCGGCTTCGTCTTAAGGGTTATGTGAGGTGACCGAGTGTTGCTGGTATCCCATTCCTGACCAGGAACCCTCCGTCCCTAAAGCGACAAATATGGGGAGGCTTCTTTGCAGATACTGTATTTATGTTTACATCAAGGCCCATTACGCAACAGCAGAGATTAAGTGATCTCTAAATGTTCATGTTTTTGCACAGTGTGGACATCAGAGCATTCCTGTGCACGTGCTATACGTTTTTTCACACCTGACCAAAATGACTGATGCTTTGACTTCAAAGGGATTTGAGAATGTTGAGGGTGAAAGGTCAGAAAATAGACTGATGATGCCCAGATACAAGGAAGTATTTGGCTTTGCATAATAGATGACTCCAGCCCAGGGCTTTTGGGAAACTCCGATCTGAGTGCTTTGATTTCTCTAAAATGGTGCAGGGCAGCTTTAAAGTGTGTGTTTGTGACTAGGTGGTTGTGTCAGTTGAGATTTATGACTCTCAGATAAAGCGTGGCGGATGAATGAAGACTCTCTAAGGGATACTCTGAAGAGACGTCTCACTTTACCACTTGCCAGTGTGATTCTGTGAGGAGAAAAAAGAGGTCATACAACTGAATGAAAAGGCACTGAGTTATACCACATAGGTATGGGTAAATGATTCATGATCACCGTGATGTAGCTGCTGACAAAGGAGGGCCGTTTTAGACATAGAAGTATAGCATCAAACAGAAGGAAGACCATTGACAAACTGGAGCACTTTTTAAAAGTGGCGTGACAAGAATAATGATGTAAAAATCATGTGTAAGATTAAGGGAACTGGGTGTGTCAACATTTACAAAGAAACTTGAGGCAAAATACAAAATATGTGAAGGTCATGTAAAAGAGGAATTAGACTTTGTGTAGTTCTAGAAGGAAGAACTAAATTGAGTGAAGCTACAAAAGGATATAACTCAAAACAGTAAAGGGAGAGAGAACCTTCTAAGAACAAAAAGGTGTCCAGCCCTGGAAGATGTGTCTTGACTGGCATAGAACTTACAGATTGAGTAGGTACTTTTGCAGAGGATGTGTGCTAGATGCTGAGGAAAGGTTTCTCGTACTGAATGGAGGTTTTCTTTCCTTTTTTTTTTTTAATTTTTTAAAAGATTTTTTATTTATTTGCTTGAGACAGAGTGAGACAGAGAACAAGTGAGAGAGCATGAGCAGGGGGAGAGGGAGAGGGAGAAGCAGACTCCATCCCAGAACCCTGGGATCATGACCTGAGCCCAAGGCAGCCGGCTAACTGAGCCACCCAGGCGCCCCCTCAGTGGGGGTTTTCTTTGTTTTTTTTTGTTTGTTTGCTTTTAAACTGAATTATAGATTGGATTTCATCAGTTTTTCCACTAATGTCTTTTTTTTTTTCCATTCCGGGATTTCCATTCCTTGAAGACGGCAAGGATTCAGTCTAGGGTTCCAAATTGCACTTAGTTATGATTTCTCCTTAATTTCCTCCAATCTGTGACAATTCTTCTGTCATTCCTAACAAGGTTGGCTAAATTTAGGGGAAAATGTTATTTTGTTGTTTGTTTTTATTTATATTTTTGTCAGGAGCATTTTTCAATATTATTTTCTAAATTTAACCAACCTTGTTTTTATGGTAGAAGAATGTTAATTTTTACCTTTTTTATTATAATTGTATGAACTATCTGTGGCTAGATAAATTAGGGAATACCTGTTCACTTTATAAAATAAGTTACTTCAGGAATTCTTTCAATAGTTCCTGTAACCACATGGGGAATTCAATTTTATATTCGCCATTGGTTGAAGCAATAAAAAATAAATGTAAAAATTCTCTTTTAGTATGTGGTTTTCCTTTTTAGTAGGAGAAAGCTAATACACTTTCATATGTTGGCTGTCCTGCTGCAGAAGTCCTCTCTACATACATAGAAAGTAAGTACCGGCATTATTGGGTACTAAAATATCTTGCTCCCTAAAGGGTAGATAGTTGTCTGGCCTTGCTGCTGCCTCAGCCGGCTTATCATAGAAGACCGGTTATCTCCCTAAGATGGGTTTTGTACCCTCTTACCCCTTTTCATTTTTCAGAAGAGACAAAAAAGGACTAGCTAGTGAGATAATAGGAGAGCCAAGAGCAAGTGAACCCTAGAAGCCAAGTGAAGAAAGTTTCAAGGAGATAGTACCTAAATGTGTGCTAAGTACTGGGAAGATAGACTTCACAGAGCCTATATTCTAATGAGATCTAGGCAACAAACAAAATTAAATATTTAGTATGTCAGATGGTGATAAATGCTATGGAAGAATATAAAACAAGGCAAGAGAGAAAGAGGAGGTCATGGTTGAAGAATGGAATGCTTGAAATTGAGTTATATTATGGATGCAATCATAGTAAAAGTTAGATCAGAGTATATACAAGAGAAAAGACTACTGAGGTGTAGGGTAGAGGACATGATCATGGAATAAGAAGTTGGGACTGAGAGGCAGGGATATTGAAATGATCATCTAGTGAATCTCGAAATCACCAGATTTATGAAAAAGTATTGTCATAAGGAGGAATAATGAGCCAAGATATTTGTAAACAGTGAGGGTGAATGCCCTGGCGACAGGTGTGTGGTAGTTTCTAGACAACTGCAGCAAGGAGTTTTGAGTATTAGAATTAAATATAATTAGATCAAAAGCTGTTCTGGCCATGATGGAATAGTAGGAACTGGATTTATCCTTCAATTTTCAACCAAAAACAAAAAATTAAAGTATATGAAACAGTTTTCAGACATTGGACAACAGGCAGGGCAGGGTGGTGATCCCTATGAACACCATGAAAGAATTTCCAGGTATCAGTGTAGAGATGGGGAGCCCAGACTGAGTGCTGCAGTTTCCCTAGGTTGAGGAGACAGTTGAGAATTGCAAGAGACCAACTTAGCTAGAATTCTTAGGGTGGAGTACCAGAAAGGAAAAGAGCTTTACAGAAAGTTCTAGATCTACAGGGAGTTTCTACAGATCAGTCTTCAGCTGATAACCAATCAGCAGATACATGTGAGGAAACTACCAAATGCTGGAAAAAGGAGCAGCAAAAAAAGAATAGGCAGAACAATTCCCAAAGTTCACACAAAGCTAGGAATAGTTCACATTCCCAAGGTCAGAAAGGGAAAACCTCAAAATACAGAAGAGATTGGGTTGAAAACTCATAGGGGCATTGCCTCAGTAGTAAAGACAAAAGAACCCTAGGCTGAAGAATGCTCTGGTTTCACCTAATAAAGCTTAAAAGTATGCCTCAGAAAGATCAAAAGTAACTCAGCTGTATCTCACAATATTGTTCACAAACATTTAAAGAAATGCAAAAAAAAAAAAAACCCATCATCCAACAAGGAATTCCTGACATCAAAATAAAAATTTGCTAAGCATGCAAAGAAGCAGGAAAATACAACCGATAAAGAGGAGAAAAACAATGAATAGAAACAGATCCCCAGATGGCGCAAATGATAAATTAGTAGACAGGAACATCAAAACAACTACTTTATATATTCTATATATGTTCAAGAAGATAGAAGAAAGCATGAACATGTTAGGGCGAGACACAGGAAACATAAAAAGACCGATATTAAATTTCTGTAGATGGAAATGCAATCTGACCAAAAAAAAAAAGGTGTATAGGACAGGATTTAATAGCAGAGTAGACATTGCAGAAGAAAAGATTAGTGAACTTGAAGACGGCAATAAATACTATCCAAAATGGAAGAGAGGGGGGCAAAAAAGACTAAAAAGAAACAAGCAAAAACTCCACCAGCATCAGTGAGTTGTGGGACAGTTTTAAGTGACCTAATATACATGTAATTAGGGATCCAGAAGCAGAAGAGAAAAGTAAGGGAAAGGCATAGAGTGAGATGAGAGAGGGCCCCCCAAATTGAAGAAATAATGGCAGAAAAATTCCGTATCTATAAACCCACAACTCTAAGACAAGAATCCTAGCAGAAGAAACATGAAGAAAACTACACTGAAGCACATCATAACCATATTGCTTAAAACCAGAGAGAATCTTAAAAGCATCGAGAAAAGAGACTGAGGAACTTTAGGGAGGAGGAAGTGACAGTGATCTGGAAGTATTGGGGGAGCAGTGTCATGGGGGGAGAGGTTTTGGTGGGATTAGGAAGGTAAAGAGAACATTTGGAGAAGGGCTTCAGAATGTAGGGATTCCACGGATTCCCTGATTGTGAGCCCTCCAGCAGGCACAGTGGAAAGGTTTCAGGAGTTGGGGAAGCTGTAGAGATGAGTTCAGATTAGGGGATATATGAAGCCAGATTTGTATAGGGATGACCTGTGAATCTTGGATCTCCCAAGCCTGATGTAGACAGAAAAAAAAACAGGCACAATATGATTGTTCCTGGTGGTCTCCAAAGCAGTTTGGGGTGGCAAGACTGTGGCTTTTGGGGATAGGGAGACTGGAGGTCTCCTCACCAAGAACAGAGCTCATCTTCTCTCCAGTTGATGGAAGTATGGAGCCTGAGAACAGTCTTACCAGATGAACTTTATGACTATAATTAATTTCCCATGCATCCACTATGAATGTGTGTGTGTGTGTTCCAATTAACTTTGCATCCTGATTTTTTAAGCACACCTGTTGTAGAGATGCCATTCCTGTACCAAATATGTTCCCAGCAAAGGAGTGATTTCATCCATGGGAAGGAAGCTTCCTGCAGTGTCTGTGCCATGTTTGAATAGAATTTATTTTTATTTTCAATCATGTTTGGTTTTCTGAAATTGTTCTAATACGTTTCATCAGATGGTTTTTGCACTCAACATCCTAGTACTGTAATCACTTGGGATCTGTTTATTTACATAAAAGTACTAGATGTCTCATAGGCTTATTTTCCTGGAGTCCTCATACCTTTTCTTCCCGAAGTCAGTTGATGTTATTTTGATTACATGAAATTATAGAGTCCTGCCTTGTTGAGATTCAAATGAGATAAAGAAAACATTTTATTCAGAATTGAGCATCATCTGGGGTGGATTAAGTAATACTTGGCAACAATTAAAAATAAGCAAGAAAGCCACAAGCTGTACCTGTGAGGTTGCTTTAATAATCAGCTTTTCACAACTTCTTTATTATGAAATGTATATATTTAGCTGTTATATTATCATTTATTTGATAAAAGCTATAATTGAGTAGAAAAGCGTGCCAGCCTTTAGCAGTAATAATAGGAAACTGGGTTATTTGGACTATATGGTCATAAACAACGCCTCACTGCTTAGTTGGTGGCTGCTTACCTTAATTACAAACCAAATACTTAGGAAAAAAATAAATATGTAGAAGGTAAAGCCTTATAGTCCCAAATCTGTAACATTTTAATCAGTATCTCATAAGACACCCCATATGTAAACCTTGTAAGAACAACACTTTGCAAGTTTAGCATATTTATGACCGAGTGTAATTTATTAATTACACTCTATTTCCCATGGCTATAATATGGGTTTAAAATTTGCATTCTTTTAGTAGAAGCAGTAAATGAGCAGTATGTATGCATTACTTCTTACTGGGAAGCACAATTTTCTATGATATTCCTTCTGCCAAATTGTATTAATCATATTCAAATCATTTAAGAATATTATAAAGCTAACTCAGTTCATATCACAAATTATCTTCAATGTGGCATGTGTGTGCCTGATCCAGATCTCAAGTTTATTTTCCTTGCTAAGTTTAATCTGCATAATTATAGTTTTGTTGACTTTCAATTTCCTTGGTTAAGAAGCAAAATTCAGCTGAGTAAATTTAAAGATCTTACTGGCTCTATTCAACGATTCATGAATCAGGCAGGATCTCATCTAGCATATAGAAAGGAGTTCCAAGGGCTGTGCAAAATGAAAGACTTTTACAGGCAGAACGGAGTGGGAACAAGGAAGTTTTACTAGCAAAAGTGGATTGCTTGTGGCAAGGTCATTTTCCTTCAGGGGACAGGAGGGGGTCTGTCAGGCAGATTACCTCACTAGCACTGATTGATTAGATTAGTGTTCCATTTCTGGGAGAACCAAAACTGAAATTAAGTCAAGGCAGTTTGGTGACATGAGACTTAGCATGAGCAACTCCATTTTGGGCCTGTTGTCTTGTTTTTAACACCTTCAAGCAGAAAAGCCCTTTGAAAACCAAAATACTTAACTATTCCCTGCTGTCAAAAAAAAGAAAGCCCTGGGAAAAAAAGAAAAACTTAGATTTAAAAATTTGCATTCAGTCTATTCACTATGAAATGGTTTCCATGAGGCTTTGAATTTGGGAGAAATTGGAAGAAATGTTGCCACTTCTGCCACACGCTCAGTATGAGCCACCTGTGTGATGTGGCTGCCACAAACAGGTGGTATTAGTTTAGTAGTAACAGAAGTGCAGCATTCCAGCAGTAGGAATTTATAATCCCATTAAACTACTCTGCCATACCTAGAATATTGTGTCTATTTTTGATTGCCTTATTTTAATATTTTTATATTCTCTTTTACCTTGTTATCCATGTGACTGACTATTGGCACACATTTTTAAAATAATTGATTATATTTGAGATAGAAAGGGAAAAGCTATTTGATCCATATTAGAAAGTCCTAAGCCATGCCTTTTTTTTTAATGGTATCATTCTATAAATTGAAAGCCATCTGATAAGTCAAGAAAAATAAAAAGACCATTGTTGTATTCATAGTCAAAGGGTTCTAAAGGACCACCTCATATAACAAGCATTAGTTTGTCCTGCTAATTATATAAAATACATAATTGGCCAGTTGTCATTTTTCAAGAAAATTTAAAGCCATGATATATCTACATTAAAAAACTTTTTAGGGGCAGTTTAGAGTTTCTGCAGCTTGCATTTGAAAACTGGAAATTTTATAATGGAAGTATAAAACAAAAGTAGCTAGTCCTTTAAAATTATCTTCTATATTTTTTACTGTTATATATGAATAAAACATTGTAGCCATTCATTTTGAAAAACTGGACCTAATGGATCTTCTTTGATGTGATCATTCAAGTTTTCTATTAAAGTTAGAATCCTTTCATTTTTAGCATGGAGAGGTTTTTTTCCCCCATGTATGGAGTTTTAGCAAAAAGCTAAAATACTGGAATATAATATCACTGTGATTGAGTAAAACAATCTTTGCTCTTAACACTGGACTTACATGAAAAGAATGTAAAAAATAACCCAGATTTTTTTTGTTTCCTCCTAGGTCTTCGGGTAACAGTGCTTCTGACATCCTTCCTTATGGTTTTGGGAACTGGTCTAAGATGCATACCTGTATCAGACTTAATGCTTAAAAGAAGGTAAATTCTATAAATAACTTAAAATTTTTTCCCACATTTTTCTTCATTACGAATATATTAAATATGTTTGGTTATAAGCTTTTAGTAAATGGTTCCATTTTTTTAAATAATTTTTTTTAAAGATTTTATTTATTTGAGAGAGAGAGAGAGAGCGCACACAAACAGGGGAGAGGGAGGAGCAGGTAGCCTGATGTGGGGCTCGATCCGAGGACCCTGGGATCATGACCTGAGCTGAAGACAGATGCTCAACTGACTGAGCCACCCAGGCGCCCCTAAACGGTTCCATTTTTAAGAGGATCAATAGAGGGTCATAGTTAAATTAGCATTTATTTTTTTTCCCTACATAATGATTAATTCAGTAGACATTTATTAATTGTCATATGGAAAATGACTATACTAATTTTTGTGTAAATAGAAAAAGAACAAGTTAATCTTCATGCTATCTAGGAGCGATAATAACCACGGGAAAATAATGGTATAACGTAAGGAAGAATAATGTAGCTAATGCAACAGAAGGGGTATAAAACTGTCCTGAGACACTGAGAGAAGTTTCAGCTGAGGGTATCAAAAAGAGTTGATGAAGGAGGTGATAATTAAAGTAGGCATTGAAGGATGAGTAGAACTGGGATTATATAACTGCAGTTACCAAAGAATATTCCAGAGAAGAGGAATAACAGGAACAAAGGCATAGAGGCAGGTAGGCATAGACCTCGTCTGGGATGGTTAGGTAATTTCATTTGTGTACAGCAGCATTTCTGCACCTGGGTCTGTGGATTTATTCTCAGAGGGTACAAGGTATATGAAGATTTTAAAGTTTTGTTTTCCTTTTGGTTAGAATATTACTAAAATTATTTTACCAGTAATAATCTGTAATTAAAAGACATTTTTATTGACTAGAATGTCATTTTCTTAAATTAGTGTTTCTCAAACTGGGGTCCTTGGATGTGATCCTGAAGGTCATTGAAAAATTTTTCCTCTTTAAAAAGGATCCATGGGGGTGCCTAGGTGGCTCAGTCAGTTAAGGGTCTGCCTTCGGCTCAGGTCATGCCTGGCAGGGAGCCTGCTTCTCCCTCTCCCTCTCCTGCTCTACCTGCTTGTTCTCTCTCTGTCTCTCTCTCTGTCAAATAAATAAAATCTTAAAAAAAAAAAAAAGGACCCATAAATTATTCAAATTTGGGAGATACTCGTCTACAGGTTAAGGTATAAAAATGGGATATAAATAGATGAGTTTAGAAAAGGTTATCCAGATTATGGATAGATTTAGAAAAGATTATCCAGAGGGATCTTGATGCCATCCTGTAAAATTGTGTTTTCTTCACTGGGCAGTTGTGAGCCACTTAGTTCTTGTGGCTTAGAGCAGCAATAAGATCTGACCTGTGTTGGGTAAACTACTGATTTGAGGTATATAGGATTGATTACAGAAGGTAGAGATAGGGGCGCCTGGGTGGCTCAGTCGTTAAGCGTCTGCCTTCGGCTCAGGTCATGATCCCAGGGTCCTGGGATCGAGCCCCGCATGGGGCTCCTTGCTCAGCGGGAAGCCTGCTTCTCCTTCTCCCACTCCCCCTGCTTGTGTTCCCTCTCTCACTGTGTCTCTCTCTGTCAAATAAATAAATAAGTAAATCTTTAAAAAAAAAAAAAAAAAAAAAGGTAGAGATAGCTGGGAGGAGACCAGGAAAGAAGTGAGAGCCCAAACTGGAATCATTTTTTATTTGTTTATTCATTTATCAGTTCACTTACTCAGCAAAATTCACTGAGCTCCTACTGAGTGCCAAGCTCTCTTCTGGACATGGGGAACACAGCAGAGAACACCAAAGACAAATCCTTGCCTCTTGGAGTTTACATTCTGGTTGGGGAGACTTGCAATAAACCAGATAAATAAATAAAATATGTAGTATGTGTTATAGAGAAAAAATAAAATAGGAAAGAAAGATCTGAAATGTCAGGGGAAGGATGGTGAAATTTCAGAAAGAATGCCCCAAGAAAACAAAAAACAAACCAAAAAAACCTTACTGGGAAGATAACTTTTTGGGGTAAGAACCCAAAGGAATGGACCATGCATTATCTGGGGGCCAAGCATTCCAGGCAGAACAGCAAATGTAAAGTGCTGGAAGGGAAGAGCTCTCCTGGCAGGGAGGTTAATGTGCCTGGAGCCAAGTGAGACAGGAGAGGCTTCGTGGGAAGAGTGATAGGAAATGAGATCAGTACGGTTATGGGGTGGTGGTGGGAGTGTGAGACAAGATCCTTTAAGACCTTAGCTTTTTCTGAG
Source organism: Mirounga leonina (assembly GCF_011800145.1). Lineage (NCBI taxonomy): Eukaryota > Metazoa > Chordata > Mammalia > Carnivora > Phocidae > Mirounga > Mirounga leonina. The sequence continues at coordinate 88,925,990 of NW_023270268.1, read as the reverse complement.
CTGGGAAACCATTGGTGATTTTGAACTGAGGAGAACCCTGGTCACAAGCTGCTTTGTTGAGAATAGACTGAAGCTGGAGGTCAAGGGCAGGAGTAAGAAGACCAGTTGGGGAGCCAGTGCAATAAACCAAGTGAGAGATGATGGGTCTCTGTGGAAAGCTAGTCTTCATTTCCTATCCTTTTGAGTGAAGTCTTAACAGATGAGTTTCATTATTGTGTTTGAGATGTTCTTAATTTTTCAAACACGGCATCCACAGTTTTTAAATACAAATTTCAGTAAGCTTAACTTTAATAATGCATTCTTTTAAAATGCCCATTAATATTTTTATTAGCTTTTCTTCTGCTTTGAGCCATCCATACTATTCTCTCTAGTCTTATTTCCCTTTATATCTTTTCCAGATATAAAGCTCTAACAGTAATAAAGAATTGACTCTCTGTCTTGGTGAAGAAGGTGATATGGAAAAAAAATAGAGCTCGTAAAGAAATGTAAACAAAGATAGGAGGAGATGAAAGAGAATTACTGAAAGAGTTCAGAGAGATTGAATCTTTGATAAAAAGAGGGCATAAATTGAATTTTCAATCCTCGTGCATTCATCTATAAAGAATGTGGGAATATTATCCCCTTAAAATGAGACTTTGTTTTATGTCCATACAGTATTTCCTTTAAGCAGTATTATTAACAATGCTTATGCAGCTATTAAAATGAAAATGCTACAATTAGAATATGTGTTTTTGACTAGTAAGTTTAATAGATCACCACTTTTAAGCTTCCATCACCATCTGATACTCAGCAGGAAGGGGTAAAGACCTGTAACATCCATTTGGCCAGCGTTGAAACAAGTATTTGGCAATCTGTGTTTTTGTGCCCGTTTTACTTGGAGCTTTTTGAACCTCAGACCCAGCCTTCTGGAATAGTGTCCCTGCACCCTTGGCGTCCTGTATCTTAGCTTCCTTAAGTCTCCAGACATGATAAAAGCAGCTTCTGACAAGCTCTTTCATCAACCAAGACTCTTCTCACCACCTTCCTAATGGTGTTCTATCACTGCATGGTATCAGTATTTCTTTTACCTGCATAGTACCAGTAAAAATCCAGGAAAATTATTTTTCTACTTCTATTTTTCTACATCATAGATAAATGAGGAACTTAGAATAATGAACTTAATTTTTTTTCTTTAATTTTTTTTTTTAAGATTTTATTTATTTATTTGACAGAGAGAGACACAGCGAGAGAGGGAACACAGGCAGGGGGAGTGGGAGAAGGAGAAGCAGGCTTCCCGCCCAGCAGGGAGCCCAACGCAGGGCTCGATCCCAGGACCCTGGGATCATGACCTGAGCCGAAGGCAGACGCTTAACAACTGAGCCACCCAGGCGCCCCAAAATAATGAACTTTAAAGCATTTCTTCTGTGATCGGGAAGCAAATCATACCAAAAAAATTATAAATGTCATTGCTGTATAGCACTGGATGATGTTACTTTGTAGCATGAAATATGATACTGCATGCCCAGTAAACAATTTAAAGATTTCCAGAGGGTGAACTTACAGTAAGATATATGTGCTTTTAACTGTAGGTATATCCAGGGATTCCTGTAACACATGCCATGTTATCTTCTAATTCAGTGTAGTTTCCATTAATATAAATTATAGATAACATTTACTAATGTGTGTTAGTTAAATAGGATGGTTCTAGTAAACATAGATTTTTTTTTTTTTTTTAAGAAATATATTCTATTGTGAAATGCTTGCAGCTGGCAAAATTACATTTAAAATGACCATACCAGGGGCGCCTGGCTGGCGCAGTCAGTGGAGCGTGCAACTCTTCATCTTGGTTGTGGGTTTGAGCCCCACGTTGGGTGTAGAGATTACTAAAATAAAACCTTTTTAATTAATTAAAAAAATAAATAAAATGACCATACCGGAAAAGATTGTTTAATACATGGTTTTATGATAATTGCTTAACTATCTGGGGACAAAAAAATGAAGAAAAACCTTAAATCTCTGTCTTACCATTTAAGTAAATTCCAGTTGGGTCAAAAATTTTAATGTAAAAAATGAACCATAAAAGTGTTAGATAATGAGGCTATTTTTCAATAATCTGACAATGAGGAAGACCTTTCTACTAAAACGCAAGTCCGAGAAGCCATAGAAGAAAGGCTTCATACATTTGACTACATAAAAAATTTAGAATATCGGGTGGCTCAGTCAGTTAAGCATCTGCCTTTGGCTCAGCTCACAATCCCGGGGTCGTGGGATCGAGCCCCGCATCAGGCTCCCTGCTCAGCAAGGAGCCTGCTTCTCTCTCTCCCTCTGCTGCTCCCCCTACTTGTGATCTCTCTCTCTGTCAAATAAATAAATAAAATCTTAAAAAAAAAATTTAGAATATCTGCATGATTAAATGTACTATAAAACAAAGTCAAAAGACAAGTTAAAAGCTGGGAAATACGTGCAGCAATAAAACATGGGTAATTTCCTTTTTTTTTTTTTTTAAAGATTTTATTTATTTATTTGAGACAGAGAGAATGAGAGAGAGCACATGAGGGGGGGAGGGTCAGAGGGAGAAGCAGGCTCCCTGCTGAGCAGGGAGCCCGATGCGGGACTCGATCCAGGGACTCCAGGATCATGACCTGAGCCGAAAGCAGTCGCTTAACCAACTGAGCCACCCAGGCGCCCCCAAATGGGTAATTTCCATAGTTGAAAAGAATTTCTTCAAATCAATAAAAGATAGCAACTTGGTAGGAAAATGAGTGACAGATATGGGCAACTAATTACAGAAATTAAAATACATATGACATAAACTTAAGGAAAGATGCTCAACTTTCTGTCATAATTAAAGAAATGAAAATTTAAACAGCATGTAGATGTGTAGATGTCTGTTTATTGGCAAAGATGAAAAAGTGTGATAACATTATATGTTGGTTGGGGTAGAAAAAAATGGGCCCTGCTGATGTGTGAGTAGTTTGGGGCATTCCTATTTGGAGGGCATTTTGGCAGTATTTATTAGATTCAAAATGCGGTGTCCTTTAACCCAGTATTTGCACTTCCAGAAAATTAGCCCACATATGAAGTTCTACCAGTTTGCAGGGGTAACCATGTTTGTGCAGCTTTGCTTGTAATGGTCGAAGGCTACTGTCAGAAGGCCAGTGTCTTTGGGACGCCTGGGTGGCTCAGTTGGTTGAGCATTTGACTTTTTTTTTTTTAAGATTTTATTTATTTGAGAGAGAGAGAGTGAGCGAGACGGCACACAGCAGGGGGAGCGGCAGGGAGAGGGAGAAGCAGACTCCCCGCTGAGCAGGGAGCCCAACGTGGGGCCCGTTCCCAGGACCCTGGGATCACGACATGAGCCAAAGGCAGACGTTTAACCGACTGAACCACCCAGGCACCCCAAGCATCCGACTCTTGATTTTGGCTCAGGTCATGATCTCAGGGTCATGAGACAGAGCCCTGTGGCAGGCTCTGTGCTCAGCGGGGAATTGGCTTGAATATTCTCTCTCCCTTCCCCCTACTCACATTCTCTCTTTCTCTCTCTCTTTCTTTCTCTCTCAAATAAATAAATAAATCTTAAAAAAAAGAAGGCGGCGGCCAGTATCTTCAACAGAGGACTGGTTATGGTAAAGTATATTGTGAAATAGTATGCAGCTGTGAAAAGGAAGTAAAAGTTCTGTATGTGCTGAATGGAAATATCTCCAAGATATATTGTCCAGTTTTATAAAAAGGCAGTTTACATGTTATGTAACATGTTATATTTAGGAAAAAAGTAGGAGGGATATATGTATGTGTGATTATATGGCAAGGACTGTTTCTGAAAGAAACCATTACCATTAGTTGTTTTAAGGAGGAGGTCTGGGGAACTAGAAGTCTGGGGTGGAAAGGAGATTTACTTTTTATTTTGTACTCTTTCCTACTCTTGGGAATATTTTTACCATGTGCATATATTACCTTCTTGACAAGACACAAGTTAAGTGAAACTAAAATGATCATGTTAGAGTTTCAATGATGAGAACAAGAAAAAGAAAGGCAAGGAAGGGTTATATGCAGATTTCCCCAATATAGAAATATAAAGATTTTGATGTAAAAGTGAACAGTTGGTAGATTTCAACACTAAGACTCTTCTTTGTAAAATACGTTAAGATTCAGATTTTCCTAGATCAGTGTTTTTTAAAAGTATGATCTGCACAGTACCTACTTATTAAAAATATGAAACCCAGGGGCCCCACTGCAGTACCACTCATGTAGTCTCTGGAATGAGTCCCCAGAATCAACAATTTTAACAAGCTCCTTTAGTTAATTTTATGCTCATTTAAGTTGGAGAACTATTGCCCTGAGTACTAGCATCCTCACTTTAAATGGGAACCGATTAAGCAAATTGCATTGTGCTTGCCCATCCTGCAGTATAATCACATGATATATTTAATGTCTTAAAGCAGATTAAGATTTAGCCTTGGGGCGCCTGGGTGGCTCAGTCGGTTGGGCGACTGCCTTCGGCTCAGGTCATGATCCTGGAGTCCCGGGATCGAGTCCCGCATCGGGCTCTCTGCTTGGCAGGGGGTCTGCTTCTCCCTCTGACCCTCCTCCCTCTCGTGCTCTCTGTCTCTCATTCTCTCTCAAATAAATAAATAAAATCTTTAAAAAAAATAAAAAATAAATTAAAAAAAAAAGATTTAGCCTTTATTCAGTCATTTTATTTGGCCTAATTTGACTCTTAAATGTCCAGGGGTCAAGTTTCACAACTGTTTCTACATGGTGGTAATATGGGAAAGAGAAAAATTGGTAAGGGAAGATAACTCATCTTGATTAGTATTTAACAGGGTGAAAAAAGAGAGTAGAAAGGTGTAGAAAATACTTTTTCCCCCTTTTGGTTGTCTTTAGGATATAGTTATTTCTGAGACATTTCTTCCAAGGGCCCATACAGTAGCTTATATGAATGTTTTTATTTACTTTATTTAGATTAAATATAATACACATAAAAGTACATAAAAACATATGTACACTTTAGGGAAATAATCATAAAACAGACAGTCATGTACTCATTACCCAATTTAGAATTCTAGAACTCCCCATGGGCCCCTCCGTGATCATACCTCTCTCCTTCCCTACTGTACATAATCACAATCACACATGTTGATAGGATTTTCGGAACAGGCTGAGTTGAAAGTTATGAAGAGTACATTCAAAGTCCATTGCACATCTCTATTTTTTTCTTCTGAGTAAAGATTTGCTCTAGATGTTTTTTCTCTTAATACTTTCAAAAAGAACAATTAAAACATTTTATGTATAATAATATCATTATAGGAACAAAATAGACTAGAAGTAGACATTGATAATTTAATGTAATTAAAAACCTGTAAATTAGGATTGGATTGGTAAATAAATCGTATTTTATTAAGTTTAGGTTTATCTAATATATGTTTGGGAAAATCAGTTACCTATTTGGTTACTTTACATGCATCAAAATATATTCCAGATGGAGTGATGAGCTATGTATTTAAAACTGAGACTGTGTAAGGGAAAATTAATCTTATCACTAAAGAGATTGCTTTTTTCCAAGCATAAAAACAATGAAAGACATCACAAAGGGAAAGGTCAATAGGTTTGACTACATAAACATTTGAACATTTAGGGGTGCCTGGGTGGCTCAGTCGTTAAGCGTCTGCCTTCAGCTCGGGTCATGATCCCAGGGTCCTGGGATCGAGCCCCACATCGGGCCCCCTGCTCTGTGGGAAGCCTGCTTCTCCCTCCCCCACTCCCCCTACTTGTGTTCCCTCTCTCGCTGTGTCTCTCTCTGTCAAATAAATAAAATCTTTAAAAAAAACAAAAACAAAAAAAAACATTTGAACGTTTAGGCTCAAATCGAAGTTAAAACTCAAACTGGGAAAAATATTTGTTGCAAGTATGATAGATAACAGATAAAATAATATAAAAATATATAAGCAATTTAGGAAAGTGAATGGAAAATTGGGTATAGTAGACATAAGAAATGTTGGCTCCCAGATTTCATCCTTTAAATTCATAATTCAACAGTCCACATTTATTGACAGACCATGTATTAGTAAGGTATAGGCTAAGCTATGTAATAAAGATACCAAAGATACACAGGCTCAATGAGAAAGAAGTTTATTTTTCTCTGAAGAAAGCCTAGGAGATAGTGGGTTGCTTGTAGGCAGCTCTGTTCCACAAGGCCCTCGAAGGACCCACATTTCTTTTCTGTTGTTGCTCTAACATCCCCTAGGGTGGTGCCCTTGTCCGAGTGGTCAAAGCTGGCTCATAATCCTACTCTCATTCTAGCCCCCAAGAAGGGGAAGTAGGACATTCAGGGCAATGACTACATCACTCAGTGATGTCTAAGAGGTTGTATATGTCATCTGTCCTCACATCCACTTGTACAGACTTAGTCCATGGCCATGCCGTCTGTAAGAGAGGCTGGATGTGTAGCTCAGCAGCCATGTGCCCAATTAAAACTCAGGTAGATAGGGCGCCTGGGTGGCTGAGTTGTTAAGCGTCTGCCTTCAGCTCAGGTCATGTCCCAGAGTCCCGGGATCGAGCCCCGCATCGGGCTCCTGCTTGGCGGGAAACCTGCTTCTCCCTCTCCCACTCCCCCTGCTTGTGTTCCCTCTCTCACTGCGTCTCTGTCAAATAAATAAATAAAATCTTAAAAAAAAAAAAAAAACTCAGGTAGATAAATATATAAAGAGAAAAAAGAGAAAAATTGTAGTACACCAATAGGAGAAAAGACCAGTAATCAAAAGAGAAATGCAAATTAAAACAAGGAGATGCCTTTTGGCCTTCTCAAGTGTGGTAGGCAGAAGAATGCTCCCATCCCCAAAGGATAGCCATGTCCTAATCTGTGGAACCTGTGAATATGTTACATTACGTGGTGAGGGAAAGCTTTGGTTGCAGGTGGAATTAAGCTTGCTAATCAGCTGACCTTAGGGAGATTATCCTGGCTTATCCAGATGGTCCCAGTGTAATCACAAAAGTCCTTAAAAGAGAAACAGAAGGGGCGCCTGGGTGGCTCAGTCGTTAAGCATCTGCCTTCGGCTCAGGTCATTATCCTGGAGTCCTGGGATCGAGCCCCATATCGGGCTCTCTGCTCGGCGGGAAGCCTGTTTCTCCCTCTCCCACTCCCCCTGCTGTGTTCCCTCTCTAGCTGTGTCTCTGTCAAATAAATAAATAAAATCTTTAAAAAAAAAAAAAAGAAACAGAAGAGGAAGTCAGAGAGATGCAGCATGCTGGGACTCAAATCTCTCTTGCCAGCTTTGAAGACAGGAAGGGAGCCATGAACCAGGCTTGCAGGTGGCCACTAGAAACCAGGAAAAGGCAAGGACATGGATTCTTCTAGAGCCTCTAAAAAGGAGCACAGCCATGCTGACGCTTTGTGGCTCCATGAGACCCGGGGGCTTCTGATTTACGGAACTGTAAGATAATACATTTGTGTTGTTTTAAAGCCTTTGGTTTTGTGATAATTTTTTATAAGAGCAATAGAAAACTAAACACCAAGGTATATGAGTGCACGTGTGTGTGTGTATTTTTTAAATAATGACAGTGCTGGTGAGACAGGCACTGTCAATCACTACTGATGGGAATATAAATTACTACAAATCCTTCTGAAAACAATGTGGGAGTAGGTTTCATAAGGCCTAAAATATTCATATCCTTTGACCCTAAAGAAGTAATCTGGAAAGTAGCAAATATTTACATACAAGGACTATCAGAGCATTATTAATATTAGCAAATAAGCAGCAAACATTAGGAAATGGTTAAATGAGTTTTTGTGTATCTGTATAGTAGACTTTCACAGAGCCGTAACAATTATGATTATAAAGAATCTTTAATGAGAAAATGCTTATGATAGGCTATGAAGTTAAAATAATTTAGTGGATAAGACTGTATATACAATATGGTATCTACTTACCCATGTTTAGGTATTGAGAGATGCATTGGGAAAAAAACTGAAAGAAAAAAATACATTAGTAGGGGTTGTCTGGGCTGCTTAATTGAGTTATTGAATTTATGGATATTTTCTGTATGTATTTTTCTACTATAAGTATATATACTTTTAAACTAAGAGGACAAAATAAAAGTTACAAGAAAGAAAAAAGTTATGAGACAAAATGGGGGGAGGTAGACATCTATTTTTCCCCCTTCCTTGCCAAGAGATGATTGTGTTTGGCCTTAATAAAAACCCTGTGAGATAAAGTACCTTCGGAGAAATTGAAACGGCAAGAGAATAAGCGATTCACCAAAGATTACACGATTAATAAATTTAGCTCAGACTAGAAACTGAGTTTTCTGATACCTAATCTAGTACTCTTCACTGTGTTTTTCTATGTGCTCTCTGTAACTGGTACTTGATGTTATTATAAGTTTATTTAGGGCCAGGACTATAATAGTCATCTTCAGTGATATCATCTTCCTTGGCCATAGTAGATATTCAACAGATATTTCTAGTCGAATCATAATTAGCCCCAATTATTAAAGGATACAGAAGAAACCGAGTTTCTAAAAACAGACTATAGCAACAGTCCCTAAAAAGCTTCTTCCTTTCTACTATCATCGGTTTCTTCCTTCCTAACTTCCTTTTTCCTCTAATTAGTTCATAACATCCCTTTTTTGCCCTATATTTTCTTGGACTAAATAAAGGAAAACTATTCCTAGCACTCTGCCATTTTAAATATCCAGGAAATGGTGTAACATACCAGTTTATTCTGCTGCAGGATAATTAGGAATTGTGAGAAAGTTTGTGAACCATTGGCATATTGAATCTTAGAGGTGAGTATTTTTGTGGATTCTAAATTACTTCATATTAAAAATACGTAGAATTTAAGTTAAGAATGCTGGACTTACAGTGAGGAAGTATCTGCTAAGTTTCTAAACCAATTTTCTAATGTTATCACCAATGCTAGTCATAATAAACTAAAGGTTTCTAAAGTAGGTCTGTGCACAGAATCAAAATATGCCAGATACTTGCGTGCCTTTGGATCTCAGAGCCTTGAGCTATCTTAACAGTCAATGATTTTTATTTATACTATTAACAGAGAACCTTCAGAATGAGACCATGTTGGAAGAGTAGAGAGATTTGTAGACCAATTAAATCAGCTTTGATTTTGATTTCCAGTCCTGGCTTAGCCATTAGCTAGTTATATGACTTTGGAGCTCCCCCCATCCCCCATATTTTTTGGAGAAAAGAAAGTTATAAAATTATAATTGTGATTTTAAATGTCATATTAGCCTCTCTGGAACTCAGTTTTTATATCTATAAAATGCAGAGGTGGGTTATCTAGGTGAGGTTTGAAGTCTCTTCCAGCTACAAAAATTCTAATTCTAAAACATATATTCCAAGTAGAAAATAGTTGAGGAATCATAGGTATTTGTTCCAGGATGTCAGAAAGCAAAAGGGTAGGATACCGGAATATCATTAAATACAAACTAAAATGTCAAGTACATTAGAAAACCATGAACTGTAGGTCTTCGGTTTGAACTTTAGCTATTGGCATTTGTTTGAAAAGCTATAGTATATTGAATGATATGGAATGGAATGCAGCTGTGCTCAAATGCCAAGCCACGTGCCACTGAGGCCTCAGCCGTGGGGGCAAGGGGGGGCTACCAAGCGAGGGCTGAAGGTGAAGGGGCACAGGGCAAGGGCAGGACTTGGTGCAGTTTCCGTAGGTCCGTCGTGTCCAGTCCCTTCCTCCTCTCCCCTCCTCCTGCCAGGCCTCGGGAAGGCTGCAAACCCCCGGAAGTACTGACGCTAGTGAGCCACACCTGCTCCTCCTGCTCTACCATCTAGTTCTGCCGCTGCTGCTTCAGGAGAAACTCCAGGTCTTTCATATCCTCTCGGCCTGCTCAGGAAATTACCCCCTCGCCCATTTTCCCACCTGGCCTGTGAGGATGGGACAAACACAGATGTAGGCAGCAGCTAGGTAGGAGGAAAAAAGGAAACGGGGAAAAGACCGGAGGGAGACGGGGAGAGGGAGTAAATCAAGGACGCCGCGAGAGGAGACTGGGATGAAGAAAGAGGGCAGCACACCGGCCCCCTGGCAGATCTGTCACAGCTTGGCCTGCCAAGTTCGAGATTTGAAGTCCCCTAACTGTGAATGTGTACTGGCCATCATCAGGTGTGAAGCAGGAGTTAAAGCCCTTGAGTTGGCGAGTCCACTTTCTGCTGCAGGGCTTACTGCCCAGGGGCTGCCTCCATTCCTAACTGCTGCCCACCCTTCCAGGGTCCAGTGCGCCCGACACGGTAATAAAGCGCTGGCCATGCTTGGACCACCCTCAATGTTTGCTTGATTGCTTGTGTTTTTTTTTTTTAAAGCTTTATTTCCAGAATATTTATTAATCACCTTGGTTTTTGTATCACTGAATTTAGACTTTTTAAAATTTATAAATGGGGGCACCTGGGTGGCTCAGTCGGTTAAGCGGCTGCCTTCGGCTCGGGTCATGATCCCAGGGTCCTGGGATCGAGCCCCATGTCGGGCTCCCTGCTCAGCGGGGAGTCTGCTTCTCCCTCTGCCTCTGCTCCTCCCCGCTAGCCACATCTGTTGCATGCCTAAGAACAGTCTTCCAAACCATCCCCTGTTCCATATCCCCACTGTTGCTGTTGCCCGTACTGCCAAGGGGTCCTTGTCCTGGACTCAGGGCTGAGGGTATCCCACTCTGTCTTTCCTTCAGCTTTACTGTTCCGTATGTGCTGAGGAGTCTCTAGGGCCAAGGAGATGTGCCCACCCTGCTCATCATGTTCTAGCTACACAGGACCCCAGATATCCCTGCAACAGGCCTTTTTCTCAGGTTTGTTCTTGTAAGAGTGGACCGCATCCCTGGTGTGTACTCGCCAGGCTCAAGGGGTTGCCAAGGGGCAGATGTTTGGAAAGCAGGAAAGCTTGGAGTCAGACCTTCAGGTCCCCGTGCATACATGTGATGATTTTGTAGACCAGAGCCAGAGGTCAGAAGAGAAGGAGGATATGCAAGGTCTTCCATTCGTACTCTTATCACCAGCCCCACAGGCATTAGGGTGGGACTAATTATTGCCTTATTTTTCTTTATATTCCTGGTACATGCTGATAGGTGATGCTTCAACTACCCCTAAGGACTCTAAGGGCAAGGACTTTAGCTTTTTAATTTTATATTCCCATATACTTATGCCTATCACAATGCCTACCCAATACATGTACTTAGTACATGTTTGTTGAATAAGTTAAACAACACAGCTTGTATTGAACAATTTATAATTATTTCCTCTCCTTTACTGTCATTGTAAAGAGTTTATTGTAATATTAGTATGATTTTAGTTTTATGACTGCCCTTTTTTTCCCCAGAAAAAAACATATCCCTAATTTTGTATTATCATTAAATGGGAAAACTAGATTTTAGATATAAAACTGAATTTTATTTTTAAATATATTTTTACAAATTAATTTCATAAAATAGGATTAGTTAATGGTAGGTAACAGAAAACAGGGTCAGGCAAACATGAAAATCTTGATTTTGCAGGACAGTAGTTCTTATAACAAGTTATATTGGTAACTGCCACACCCTGAGGGATTCTAGAATACAAGTTATGAGAAAGAGTAAGACCATGTTCTGGAAAACGTAAAGATGCTGGTAAGAGCAGGGACTGGGTTTCCCTGCCAGGTTTCCCATGAATTCAGGGGGGAACCCCAAGATCCTGTGGGTCCAGTTCCCCTACTGAGTTCATTTGTGAGGAATGTGTTTGTGCATGATGACTTTTAATGCAAAATGCACATAATCATTAGAATAATTTTAAATACCAAATCAGCATGTTTTATTTTATTTTTTTAAAGATTTTACTTATTTGATAGAGACACAGCGAGAGAGGGAACACAAGCAGGGGGAGTGGGGGAGGGAGAAGCAGGCTTCCCACTGAACAGGGAGCCCAATGTGGGGCTGGATCCCAGGACCCTGGGACCGTGACCTGAGCTGAAGGCAGACACTTAATGACTGAGTCACCCAAGTGCCCCAAATCAGCATGTTTTAATTCACAAACTGATTTTTCACTATGGTAATTCATGTTTTAGGTTGGCCGCCCAAATTCAGTGACCTTGTGGACTTAGAACCTATCTGAAATGTCCTTAGTGCTGATATACCTGCTTTGGATACTATTTTTATCACAAGCTCACACATTCTGTGACTCATGTTTGCTGCTTAAAAAAATAGTCTATTCGGGATGCCTGGGTGGCTCAGTCGGTTGATCGTCTGCCTTCAGCTCAGGTCATGATCCCAGGGTGCTGGGATTGAGTCCCACATGGGGCTCCTTGCTCAGTGGGGAGCCTGCTTCTCCCTCTGCCTGCCTCTCCCCCTGCTTGTGTGCACTCTCTCTGACGAATAAATAAATAAAATCTTTAAAAAAAAATCTATTCATGATTCCACTGAGAGTTAACACATAGTTAAGCCATGGCAATGATTTGAGTTTTGTGCCTTAATTCTCTTAGGATTCATAATGTTTTATCATGTTTTGTTTTGTTGATAGTTTGTTTATTCTGTGTTCGCTTTCTACTCTTAACATTTTTAGGCATAATAAAATTTACTCATTCCAGCCCTTCTCCTCCTAGATGAGATGAGTCTTTCAGGAACACCTCATTAAAGGTATTAAATATCAAAGCAGTTACTCTGTGCGCCATCATGCACTGTCTGTTGTGCCATCATGAATCATGAGTAAAACCACTCAATGATAATTGTTGGAAGAGTATTTCTGTGATGAAATTGCTCTGTTATAGCTTGGGATCCACTGGTGTTTGGAGTAGGAATTTGGTTTCATAAAGAGTTTGAATTGTTTTTGTCATCTAGAAAATAGTTCCCCTTTCACAAGAAGATTTTGAAATGTCTTCAGTCTTAATTTAGTAGTAGTAATGATTCTGGGAGCTCTTTTTGCCTTCACAATAAGTTTTCCAACATTTACAAAGATTTGAGCAGACCTAATTCACATATTTCACTTCCCACACACTTACGCCTCTAAGGTAGGGCCCTACCTCTTTCCCATATGCCTGTTTAAAAAACTTTTTCTAAGTCTCTTAAGTGGCAATTATTTTAAAAAAGGGGGGGGGAGACTTGATATCGTGGTGATTGAATAGCGAAATGGGGGAAAAAGTAGTATCACATATATGTCACACATACTGTTCCTTCCCTTTTGTCTACCTCCAAGGCAGGAGAGGTTGACTTGCCTCTTGGGTATGCTTTTTGGACTTCCGGTTTCTCTTTTCCTTCAAGGCTACTCTTGAATGAGAATATGTATGTTGGGGGTGGAGGGAGCAATGGGAGAAGAGGGTTTGGTTGGCAAGGAACAGGATAGAGCACTAAATAGAATACTGAGAAGAGATGAGCAAGAGAACAAATGGAATAGAAGCAAGAAACTACTCTTTACTAACCCTTGCAATTAAAGCCCCAGAGTACTGGGACTGGAAGGAACACAGTGCTCCTGTAATTACGGTAGTTTAACCTAACAGATACTCAATAGATAGATATTGAATTTAGAGGAATCTCATTTTGCAGGAGAAGAAATGGAATCCCACAAAGATACATTGCCCAGAACCATTCAACTAGTTAGTTGCAGAGCTGGACCAGAACCCAAGCCCTCCAATTCCTCAACCACTTCCTTTTCTATTAGAAGATACTATAATGATGGTTTTCGTTTTTTTTATTCTTTTTTTAATTCCTGTCACCTGACACAGAGTAGGCATGAAATGTTTTATATCATTTTATTATTATTTCTTTCATCATGACAAGTGCACTCCTTAACCCCCATCACATATTTCCCCCACCCCCGACCCCCTACCCACCTCCCCTCTGGTAACCATCAGTTTGTTCTCTATAGCTAAGAGTCTGTTTCTTGGTTTGTCTCCCCTTTTTATTTTTGCCCTTTGCTCATTTGTTTCTTAAATTCCACATATGAGTGAAATCATATGGTATTGTCTTTGACTTACTTCACTTAGCATAATACTCTTTAGCTCCATCCATATCATTGCAAATGGCAAGATTTCATTCTTTTTATGGCTGAATACTATTCCATTGTGCTTTTTAAAATACCACATTATTTTAAGACATGTTGAGCTCAACCATATTATTTGTTTGAATGGCTGGTGGCACTTACTAGGTCTGTTTATGAGTGGCAATCTACTAGAAAGAATAGGAATTTTGGAGTCAACCTGGGTCCAAATCTCTGTTTTGCCCATTAGCACTTGGGCAAGTACCTTAATCTTTCTAAACAGAGGCTTTAACATCTCAACAAATAAAGATAATAGTAGCTACCACATAGGGTTGTTGTAACGAATGAAACAAGGTTATTTGGAGTATTTAGTGTGGCATGTGGCATAAATCAGAGGCTTCAGTAAATATTTGCGAAATGAATAAGGGTAACTATTACTGTGTTTGGTCTCCCTCATGGGGAGTCGCATGCTTTACCTTGCAGACGTGTCCTGTTTTTTACAGACATGTATCCTTAATGCCAGAGTTAAACTGCAGTTTGGCTAACTTCTTCTTACATAGAAATGTCTGCTTCAGCTGCCTCACAGCCTTTTAATTTTTTTTAATTCCAGACTAATCCATGGAGGACAGTTGTTAAATGGATTGGCAGGTCCAACGGTAATGAACGCAGCCCCGTTCCTCTCTACGACGTGGTTTTCTGCAGATGAACGGGCCACCGCCACAGCCATTGCATCAATGCTCAGTTACCTTGGTGGAGCATGCGCATTTTTAGTTGGGCCACTGGTCGTTCCAGCCCCCAATGGGACATCGCCTCTTCTTGCTTCAGAGACGAGCAGGACCCACATTAAAGATCTCATAGAGACTGTATTGTATGCAGGTATTTTGCAGTTTATTTTCTTCCTGCTCTACTTCGTCTTTATCCCAGTCCTCTTTACTCCACCCTGTATACCAGATCACTTCTTATGAAACACTTAAGAGGACCAAAATATACATATGCACATGTGTGCTTTTCTTGTCATGGAATATGGAGATGCCTATGTAAAACTTATCCTTTCTAGGAAGTTATTAAGTTTAAAATGTATTATTGCTGCATAGAAGTTTATTTCTTAATTTTATTCTTCCCATACATTTACAACTAGGCACTGTAGAACACATTGTCTAGTGTCTTTTCTAGATACCTTATCAGAATAGAAAACTAAACATCATGATCCACAATAAATATTTGTTAACCATCTATTGGTAGCTGTTAAGCCCATTTTCTCCCTTGCAGTTTCCCCACTCCTCTCTGACCTGGTAAACCCAGGTCACCCACAGTTTATTCTTCTCTTCGTATCGTATCCTCTCTATGTTTAGTCTATTAAAAAGGGATATTGACCTTTCCAAAACATTTTCTTGGTCCTTTCTCTTTATTTCTAGGGTTAAGCCCTACTCCACACTTACATTACAGTCTCCTACAGACTCCTCCACCCTGTATGCCTGTTTGTTATTTCCTTCTGCGTTCAGAAAACTCTTTGTAAGTTTTTATATGTACTAAGCACTGTGCTAAGTACTGGGAGTTGGTAAGATCACTGAGAAGACCGTTGCTATACAAATAGATATACAGAGCTTGAGAGACCTAACTTGCCTGAGTTTGGAGAGACGTTGAGGAGTTGGGGAAGACTTCACCAAGAATATGATAATTGAAGTTAAGAATTTCATAGGAGTTCTCCAAGTGTTCAAGTGAGGTAGGGCATTCTGTATAGAAGGAATAGCCACTGCAAGGGCAGATATGGTATGAGAGAGCTCCATATGTCCAAAGAACTGCACATAATTTCATATGGCTGAAGTAGTGTAAGTATGTGTGTTTGGGTGTCGGTAACAAGTGGCAGAAGATGAGGCTGGAGAGATACGGGACCATATTATGATGAACTTTGTATTTATTCACTTATTAATTGAACACATCTATTTGGGCCTCCTATGTATCTGTCCTTGTGCTAGACACTGAGGTAGACATGGTTCCTGCTTTCATAGAACTTAGAGTGTCCCAAAGGAACAGACAGGTAAACGGTTGTAAAACAGGGTGGTAAGTGCTATAACCAAAGGCTGACAGTTGCTCTGAGACCTCAGGAGGAGCACCTAACCTAGATTTTGGAGGTCAAGTAAAGCTTCCTGGAGATGCAGCATCTAAGGTGGAGCCTGAGGGATGAGAGGAAGTTAACCAAATACAGTGGGCAGGAGGAAGAACATACTAGAAAGAGAGGGAGCCATGGAGGAGAAGGTTTGTAAGGGATGAGAGCTTGGTATATTCAAGCAACGCAGAGCCCAGAGTGGCTTAAACTTGGTGAGAGTAGTGACAGATAAAGTTAGAGAGCTAAGCCAGGCCATACAAGCCTTCTAAGCAGGGCTAATGGGCTTGAAATTCACTACCTTGTAGGCAAAGGCCACACTCTGAAGCATTTTACACGAGAGAATTATGCAATGAGATTTACATTTCAAAATGTGTTTTAGAGGGAGTAAAGCAAAAGCAGAGGCTGTGGCATAAATAAAGCATTTAAACCCCCCCACCCTTATACAACTCCTTTTAAAGGAAAAAAATTGAGGGGCATCTGGTTGACTCAGTTGGTGGAGCATGTGACTCTTGATCTCGGTGTTGTGAGTTCAAGCCCCATGTTGGATGTAGAGATTACTTAAAAATAAAATCTTGAAAAAATAAAATAAGTTTTTCTTTGTTTAAAAAAAATGAAGTTTAAAAGTAAATAAATAAAACTGAAAGCAGTGTCACATAAATTTTAAACTTTATTTTGGTCATATCATTCTTCTTGCTGAAAACTTACACGATAATTGTGTCTTTTAAATGACTGGATTTTAAGCACTTTGGGGCACGTATTAGTGCTCTACATCCTTCTGGTTCATGGTTCCAGTGAAGCCGAAGCCTCCCAGTTATTGCTTCAGTGCTTTCATATTTGTCAGTCTTCTTTCCTGAAATATTGTCCCATGACCCTTCATTCCTTTAAAAATATTTTGCTAGAATTGCCACATTAAAAGATTAATGACTCTTAAATTATTTAAAAGGTATCAGAAGAAAAGTAAACTACAGACCCAAAAATCCTGAGCAAAATGCTGGCAAACCAATTCTAACAACATATAAAAAAGGATTATATACTGTGGCCAAATGAGATTTATTCCTAGGATGCAAGGTTGGTTTAACATCTAAGACTCAGCTAACGTATATATCAATAGAATAAAGGAGAAAAAACATGTGATCATCTTAATAGGGGGAGGGGCATTTGACAAATCCAACACCCTATCAAGATAAAAACACTCAACATATTAGTCCATAGGAGCTCCCTCGGCCTAACAAAAGGCATCTATGAAAAACCCACAGAAAAGATCATATTTAATGGTCAAAGACTAAAGGCATTCCCACTGAGATCAGGCATAAGACGAGGATGTCTACTCCTGCCCTGTCTAGTTAATATTGTGCCAGAGGTTCTAATCAGGATCACTAAATAAGAAAAAGAAAGAAAAGGCCTGTAGACTGCAAAAGAAAAAATAGAACTATTTCTATTGAAAACAGCTTGATCCTGATAGAAAATCCTCTGAAATCCACTACAGAACTACCAGATCTAACAAGTTCATCCTAAAAACACAGATTTCAGGTGCAAGAAAATGTGTTGTATTTCTATACATTAACAATGAACAATCCAAACATGAAATTAGGAAGATAATTCAATTTACAATAGCCTCAAAAAGAATAAAATATTTAGGAATAAATTTAACAAAATAAATATAAAACTTGCATTCTGAAAATTATAAAACACTGTTGAAAGAAATTAAAGAAGACCTAAAGAAATGGAGACATCCCATATTTGTGAGTTGGAAAGTTTAATATTGTGAATATGGTAATATTCCCCAAATTGATCGACATATTCAGTACAATCCACCTACCTTTGTTGCAGAAATTGAAAAGCTGATCCCCCCCAAATAAAATTAAATAAATAAAAAAGATATTGACAAGCTGATCCCAAAATTTATGTGGAAATGCAGGGGACTCAGAATAGCCAAAACAGTCTTGAAAAAGAACAAAGCTGGAGAACTCACACTTCCCAATTTTAAAACTTACTACAAACTCAGCTTCACTAATTAAGACAGTAGGGTATTGGCATAAGGATTGACATAAATCAATGGAACAGAAGTGAGATTCCAAAAAATGAACCATTACATTTACAGTCAATTGACTCTTCATGAGAGTACCAAGACAGTTTGGGGCACCTGGCTGGCTCAGTTAGAAGAGCATGCAACTCTTGATCTTGGGGTCATGAGTTCGAGCCCCATGTGGGGTGTAGAGATTACTTAAATAAAACTTTAAAAAAAAGGTACCAAGACAATTCAATAGGGAAAGAATAGTATTTTCAACAAATGTTGCTGGAATAACTAGATGTCCATATGCAAAAGAATACATTTGAACCCCTTCCTTACATCATACATAAAAATTAACTCAAAATGGATTATAAACCTAACATAATAGCTAAAAACTCATAGAAGAAAACATAGGAGTAAATCTTTGTGACCTTGGATTAGGTGTGAAATCGTAAAAGCACAAATGACAAAAGAAAAAATAGATAAATTGGATTTCATCAAAATTAAAAACTTGTGTTTCACAGGACACCCATCAACAAAGTAAAAAGACAACCACTTTGAGGATGGGAGAAAATAGTTGTAAATCATATATCTGATAAAGGACTTATATCCAGAATATATAAAGAACTCTTACAACTCAGCAACAAAAAGACAACCAAATTAGAAAATGGGCAAAGGACTCGAATTTCTCCATAGAAGATATACACATGGCCAACAAGCCCGTGAAAGATGCTTGTCATCATTAGTCATTAGGGAAATACAAATTAAAACCATAAGGAGATATACTTCACATCCAGTAGGATGGCTATGATCAATAAAATGGGATGAGGTGCCGGGCTGGCTCAGTTGGTAGAGCATTTGACTCTTGGACTCAGGGTCGTGAGTTCAAGTCCCACATTGGGTGTAGAGATTCCTTAAGAAAATAAAATCTTTCAGGGGGCACCTGGGTGGCTCAGTCAGTTAAGCATCTAACTCTTGGTTTCAGCTCAGGTCACGATCCCAGGGTTGTAAGGTTGAGCCCCACATTGGGCTCCGCACAGGAGCAGAGTCTGCTGGAGATTCTCTCTCCCTTTCCATCTCCCTCTTCCCCTACCCCTAATCGTGCTCTCACACACACTGTCTCTCTCAAATAAATAAATCTTTAAAAAATAAAAATCTTTTTTTAAAAATGGGAGATGTTGGTGAACAAGTGGAGAACTTGGAATCATCATA
The DNA here is from genome assembly GCF_011800145.1 of Mirounga leonina. Taxonomy (NCBI): domain Eukaryota; kingdom Metazoa; phylum Chordata; class Mammalia; order Carnivora; family Phocidae; genus Mirounga; species Mirounga leonina. The sequence continues at coordinate 88,906,730 of NW_023270268.1, read as the reverse complement.
TATTGCTAGTAGGAAAATAAAATGGCATAACCACTTTGGTCCTTCATAGTGTTAAACATATATTATCATATGACCCAGCAATTGCATCTCTAGGTATATACCCAAGTGAAGTAAAAACACATCCATGCAAAAATTTATACACAAATGTCCATAGTAGCATCATTCATAATGGCCAAAAAATGGAAAGACTCCAAATATTTATCAACTTAAGTGGATAAAAAATGTGCTTTATCCATTCAATGGAATATTATTTGACAATAGAAAAGAATGAAAGTACTGATACATGATCCAACATAGTTGAACCTTGAAAACATTATGCTAAATGAAAGCTGCAGGTCACAAAGACCAGATAGGATTCCATTTATATGAGATGTCCATTATACTCAAATCCAGGGAGACTGAAAGATTAGGGAGTGGTTGCCTGGGGCTGGGAGATTTGGGGGTGGGGGGCTGGGTAATGGGTACAGAGTTTCTTTGGGGGATGCTGAAAAAGTCCTAAAATTGATTGTGGTGATGGTTGCACAATTCTGTGAATATACTAAAATCATTGACTTGTGCACTTTAAATGTGTGAATTGTGTATTGTGCAAATTATCTCTCTGAAGCTGTTTACAAAAATGCCCATAGAGAGAATATGAACAAGGCAATCCCAGAAGAAGAAATACAAATGGCCAATAAGTATATGGAAGATGCTCATTCACTGTTGTTAATTAGAAGATCTGTAAATTAAAACAGTTCGTTAACTTCTTATTGCTCCTCAAACTGACAAAGAACAATGACATTATCTGTGGTTAAATGTCTTATAGGAATATTTTACCTTTTGCTAAGAATATAGCCCTAGAATTGTAATTAAAATTATCCAACTGAGTGGACTCTAGAAATCACTTAGTCCAGTCCCTTTATTGACAACAAAAAATAAAGGATTCATTCAAATTAAAAGTTAATTAATGGCACAGGCAGGTCTCTACTCCAAGTTTCCTAACTTTTCTTTTGGGAGTCATGCTTTTCTACTAAATTGGACACAACAAAAGTTGGGACTTACAAGTGCCAGAACTCTGGAGGGAATGATCAGGACTCCTAGGATCTTTTTCTTATTAATGGTTCCAAATTAAAATTGTTTGGATGTTCATTTTACTTCTAATTGTTTAGTATTTTACAGTAGCTAATCTTTTTATTCATTAAATTTTGCTTTCTGTTTCTTGGTTTCTTATTTTTGGATGGTTTCCTGTTTTGTTCAAATTCCCCATACAGCCTATAAATTGAGTCTGTCCTACACTGTGCTTTGGAATATCCAATCTTTGATCAAATAAACCTTCTCCTATCCTGTTAGTATCATATACTTTCTTTCTGAGTACCATACTTATTATACAGTCAGATCTATTTCAAAATCTTACACTATAATACTGTTGGTTTTTAATGTTCTCCATAGAGTAAATTTGTTTCTGCCTCAGTCTTTTCATCTATGTAGTGTACCATAGTATGACCTCTTACCTATGACCTGCTGAAATTTATATCTTTACATACCTATTTTTTTTTCACAAGACTGAACTAATTTTGCTAGGTATTATATTTTGCTTATCTTTTTATGCCTAGAGCTTAGTTAATGATTTGTTAGATAAATAAATACTTGAAACGTTGAACTTTTTATGCTGTCTGATTAACATTTTATTCTTTTTTTTTTCTCCCCTGCCCTCAGAATTTGGAGTTGTCTGCTTACTGTTTTCTGCAACATTAGTTTATTTCCCACCCCGGCCTCCACTTCCTCCCAGTGTTGCTGCAGCTAGCCAGCGGCTGAGTTATCGGCGGAGCTTTTGTAGGTTATTAAGGTAAATACACTTTGAATCACTGAGTGGTTTTGACTAGCACCTTCAAGATAATTTCACATTTATTTAAGGTAATTTAGGATGGTAATTTTTCAGCAACCCATTAATCAGGTTGCAAATAATTGATAAAGTAATTAAATATTTTAGAGCAGTTTCCTATCAGAAATCTGTTTTTAAGATTTACTTGTTAGAGAACACATGCACACGCACGCAGTGCAGAAGGGTGGAGGGAGAGGGAGAGGGAGAGAGAGAATCCCAAGCAGACTCCGCCCAGAGTGTGGAGCCCACTGTGGGGCTAGATCTCCAGACCCATGAGATGATGACCTGAGCCGAAACCAAGAGTCAGACGCTTAACTGACGAACCACTCAGGCGCCCCCATCAGAAATCTATTTTTAAAAATCACCAAAAACAGGGGCATCTGGGTGGCTCAGTCAGTTAAGCATCTGCCTTTGGCTCAGGTTATGATCCCAGAGTCCTAGAATCAAGCCCCACCTTGCTTTGGGCTCCCTGCTCAGTGGGGAATCTGCTTGTCCCTCTCCCTCTGCCCCCCACCCTGCTCATGCTCATGCTCTCTCTCAAATAAATAAATAAAATCTTAAAAAAAATTTAAAAAATAAAAATGGTTTTCTTTTTGTACACAAATCGAAACCATTTTATAGCTGGCCAAAGTGATAGCTCAGATCTGTGAAAAAAAAATTTTTAATGTTTATTGGACATTTAATTCTGATTTTAGGTAACTAATTTTTTTTTTATTCCTTTTTGACTGATGAGAAGAAACCTCCTATAAAATTTACTGTGTATTTGCTGAACATGTCCCTTAATATTATCCACTTAATTGACTTAAATTTTTTTTTACACAACATTCATTTTGCTCTGCTGCAACAAATTGCAGTTGCCATTCATTGTGAAATTTCCAACATATTTTCTTCTACTCTCTTTCTTCATAAAATACTCAGATAAGCAAATTACAAAGTTATATCTGTGTCAAAAAAACAATGAGAACTGAGTCAGTTCACTGACACCAAGATCAGTGACAGAAACAACACATGCTACACCCAGCACATTACAATAATATCTTACCCAATACCGCAGTTAAAGGGAAATATAGTCCTATCAAAAAAATAAAGTTGTGGTTAATGGGAAAGTATTTTTCACTGCTTCTGTTTAGAATTTTCTTTAAATTAATTACAATGAAATAAAATGAAAAATTCATTTCCTCAGCTGGACTAGCCACATTTCAAATATTCAAAAGCCGTACCTGGCTGGTGGCTAGCAAGTTAGCATAGCTGTGTAACATTTTTTTTCAAGCTTTGGTTCACAGCCAACTAATTTAGTAGGTAGACCACCTTTAAGAAAAAAAGTAGAATGAAATAAGCTAGAATGGAAATATTATTTATCGCATGTAGTAAGGGTACGTATTTTTTTGTGAGACTTATTTCAGAATATATGTATGGACGTGTGGGGAGGTCACAAAGTAAAAATATACTTCTTACTTTGGAGTACAACAAAAAGTTTTTAAAAATCACATCTCTGTAGCACGTAGAATATTGCCTTCCACATAATAGGCAAATAAAAATATTCGTCAAATTGAATGGTGACCAGTGGCGCATATGTGTAAGATGATGGTTTAAAATGATATGTTTTTTTAAATGCTGTTTAAGTTTTTCCCTATGCAGCACCAGAGTTTCAACAGCAATCAGGAGAGATAGGTTAGGTCATATTATGCCAGACAAATAATTTGGACTAGTCTGTGGGAAATGAGGAGTCCTCCGAAGGATTTTAAGCTAAGGAGCTGTGTAAAAAATTGTTCTGACAAGGAACAGTGCCTAACATTACTTCATTTCTTCCATTATTTGTTAAGTCTGCAGCATTGCCTCTGCGGGGTGCTCTCTAGGAGAGTTCTTTGGACCTGCCATGCCCCATCCCTCTAGCCTATCAATGTAATTTTCTCTGGTCCTTCAAAGGATGCCTGAACTCATTACTTTATATTTACTTTATATTTACTTTATATTTATGTTAATCAGACAACATAAAATATTGACTAGGGAAGTGGATTAATCAGAATAACTGCTTCTCTGGATTCTAATTCCATTTTCTGGGGAAACAGAAAAATCACTGGTTATGCTCCAAAGTTTTTACCACCATTATTTATTTATTATCTCTCTAAAATAAATAAATCTTTAGGGGCTCCTGGGTGGGTGGTTCAGTGGGTTAAGCGGCTGCCTTGGCTCCTGGGATTGAGCCCAGCATCGGGCTCCCTGCTCAGTGGAGAGTCTGCTTCTCCCTCTCTCTCTGCCACTGCCCCGCTTGTTCTCTCTCTCTCTCAAATAAATCAAAATCTTAAAAATAAAGTTTTAAAAATAAATCTTTAAAAATAATAATAATAAATAAAAAATTTCAAATATCTATCCCATTCTGTCATCTGCCTACAAATTTTGTCTGTGGATTCCTTAATTATTAACTTTCTGGTTTTATCTTTTACATTGAGGTATTCAACCCACCTAGAATCTACCTTAGGTATGTGATATTAACTAATGATGCAGGAGTTTTGTGGGATTTTTTCCGTAAAAGAAACTAGCATATTTACTGAACAGTCGTTAGCAGTTTGTTAGCCCTCTGTTCTCCTCCATTGTGCTTGTTCTTGAGCCATTTGCAAACCATTTTTTATTACAGCCATGCAGTTTGTCTTGATATGTGATAGGATAAGGGCCTCCTTTTTCATATTTGTTTAAAGATAAGTTAGCCCTCCAGGGACTTTTATTCTTCCATATAAGCTTTAGAGCATATTTCTTAAGTTTCTAAAAATTCAACTTGAACTTTAATAGTGATTATATTGAAATTTTTGATTAATTTGGAGCGAATTGACTATATAGACTGTCTCTCCATCTATTTAGATCATTTTCTATGCCCTTAATTAGATTAAAGATTGCTTTTTCTTTCCTCCCATAGAGATCTTGGGCTTTCCTAGCTATTGTTAATGGTATGTAATTTTTATTACATTTTTTAAATTAAACTTATTTGTGAAGTAATTGTAGATTCACATGCAGTTATAGGAAATAATACAGAAGGATAACATGAGCTCTTTCCCAGTTTCCTCCAGTGATAACATCTTACAAAACTGTTGTACAATATCACAACCAGAAAATTAACATTGATAGTCAAGATACAGAACATTTCCATCATCACCAGGATCACGTTTTTTGTCCTTTTGTAGCCACATCTACTTCCCTCCCACTCTACTGGCAAACACTGATCTGTTCTCCATTATATAGTGTCACTTCAAGAATGTTATATATATGGAATCATATAGTACATAAATTTTAGGATTGGCTTAAAAAAGAGAGAGAGAGAGGGAAGGAAACCAGAAAACAGACTCTTAACTATAGAGAAGAAACTGAGGGTTGCTAGAGGGGAGGTGGGTAGGGGATGGGTGAAATGGGTGATGGGTTAAGGAGGGCACTTTTAATGATGAGCACTGGGTGTTGTGTATAAGTGATGAATCACTAAATTCTACACCTAAAACTAATAATACACTGTTAACTAACTGGAATTTAAATAAAAACTTGAAAAAAAGCATAATTCTCTGGAGAATCAACCAGGTTGTTTTGTGTTTCAGTAGTTACTCCTTTTTATTGCTGAATAGTATTCCATGGTGTGGATGTACAGTTTGTTTAACTCTTCACCTGTTGAAGGTAGGGTTTTTTTGGCCATTACAAATAAACATTTATATGCAGGTTTTTGTAGGAACATAAGTTTTCATTTCTCTAGGATAAATGCCCATTTATATGGTAGTTGCCATTATATGGTAGATGCATATTTAGTTTAAAAAAAAAAAAAAAACCTGCCAGGCTATTTTCCAGAATTGCTGTACCATTTTTCATCACCACAAGCAATATACAAGTCATCTGGTTTCTGGGCATCTTCACCAGACTTTGGTGTTATCACTATGTTTTTGTTTTAGCCGTTTTGATAGGTATGTAGAAAAGTACAATCTCTGTAGAGGGCAATTGGCATTGTCTATTGAAGTTACAAATACACATACTCTTTTGACATAGCAGTTGCACTTCTAGAAGTCAGTTCTCCAAATGTACTAGTGTACATATGAAATGACTGTAAGAGCAAAGGAATAAATTTATATATATATTATAATGCCTTTATATATCATATATACAATAAATACAAATCTCTCAGTGAGGGCTGGTTAAATTATGATATAGCAACATAATGGAGTACTACACAGCTCTAAGAAAGAATGAGGAAGCTCTTTATTGACTAGGGAAGAGTTCTAAGACTTAACTGTTAAAAAAAGTAAAATTCAGCAAATGGTTTTAATATACTACCATTTATGTAAAAAAATTGGGGAAAGAATATATATATATACACACACACAGTTGAGAATATATATATTAATATGCACATATCTATAATATATATACAAATATGTAATAAGAATATATATATTCTTATGTGTGTGTGTGTATATATATTTACACACACACATTTGTATATATACATAGGCTTGTATATTTTCAACTGTTTCTGGGAAGTGCCCAAGAAAGCGCTAACACTGGTAATTGTGGGAAGAGGGGAATGGGATAGGGACATGTTTTCTCATATTTTTATATATTTTTTGGTTTTGAGCCATTTGCATTGTATTGCCTATTAAAATCTTTGACTAATACAGACTTTAATAGCAATAAAACAAAAGTTAAAACTGCTCTCTGAAAATAATAAAACTAGCAACATGTATTTCTTTTTAAGCTTTGATTTTTCTTTCCCCTCCACCTCATTCATAAGGAGAAATGGTAATTTATCCTTTCAAATAAGAGCTTTTTTTTAACTGAAACTTCCTGTTCATTCTATGAAATAATGTTGGTAATTCACCTATATAGTAAACATTGACAACTTTAACCAATATGAACAAGAAGGGTTTTCATAAAAACAAAAAATTTAAAGAACTTTGAATTTATTACAAAACTGACAGTTATTTTCTCTTTCTGATTCTGGTGTTCCAGTTTCCAAAGGACTTACATTTTTCATGAGTAAGAATTTAAAATCAAGATTTTGGAATCTGTAGTAATACTTTCTTTTACTTTTCTTTTACAGCAACATGAGATTTTTGATGATTGCTTTAGCATATGCCATACCACTTGGTGTATTTGCTGGTTGGTCTGGAGTTCTGGACTTAATTTTAACACCAGTGCATGTCAGCCAAGTAAGCATTTTATTTCTTTATAAGTTATAGGTATTTTTAGTTCATTTAAATTATAAATATTGTCTTCATGTTCTTGGTTTAAACTTGAAGGCCTGGGTAAAACATTATCCGATATCATTGTTGCAAAAGCAAGATCCTTAGGAAATAAAAATAATATTGATTTTCTTCCTGGATTTTGTTGACAGCCATGAATTTTACATTTATTTGGCTGCTATTAATGATGCTAATAAACAGAAATATAGAGAAGGAAAATCTTCATTTTGTTCACTCCATCCTAGTCTTGCTTTATACTTTATAAAGAAGTTTAAGATCCCATCATCAACTATATGACTACTTTGTCATCTAATTTCTCACTTTCTCTCTGGTCTCAGAATCTCATTTCTTTAAAAATAACCATTTCACCTATATGCTTCAGGCCATGTATTCCTTTTCCGCACTTCCAGGTAGCATGGTAGAAAGGAGTAGAGGGCTTTGAAGGGGCAAATGGAAGAAATCCAGCACACTGGTGTGCCATTCCATTGCATGAGTGAGCAACAATTTGTCCATTCTACTTTTGATGAACATTTGGATTGTTTACAGTTTTTGACTGTCACAAACAATGTGTAGGAATGTTCTCATAAACTCTTGAAGTACCTCTATACACATTTCTGTTTGGATATATGGCTAGGAATAGTATATGCCTGATTTGATAGATGATGCCAAACTCCCCCAAAGCAGTTGTATCACTTTATAGTCCTACCAGCAGGACGTGAAATTTCTCATTGCTTCACATCTTTACCAACACTTGGCAATGTTAGTCTTTTTAAAGTTAGAAATACTAACGGCTGTGCAGTTAAATGCCATTATAGTGATATCTTTTTAAGTGTTTGTTGGATATTTGAATATACTTTCTTGTGACACACCTGTTCAAGTCTTTTGCCCACTATTGGGCTGCCTTTTTCTTACTGATTGTAAAGAAGAGAGCTGTGCAGAAGGGGGCTCCCCAGAAGACTACGTGGGGTACTCAGCAAGTCTTGACTGAGAGATGGACTGTACATGTAAAGGGCAAAGCTACCAGAGGCTTAACAGAAAGACTGCTAGGAGGTATAAAGCAGAACGAATACAGTAGAGGGCAAGCAGTGCTGGGGTCTTAGAGTTCTGGCTCAGCCAGAATGGTAAGACCTCATTAAAACCTTGTTAATACCTTGGGCTTCTTCTGAGACACAAGAATCTAAGCCAAAATTTAGAATCAAGGACCATGCTCTAGGTAAAATAAGGCCTATTCTACTTAGACCCACAGTACACAAGCCCTGACCAAAATCGGCAGAGGAGACAATTTGGAGATTGAGTCCTACCAAGTGAGGGGGGCTTGGGAAACACTTTGGTTTCTACTTACTACCTTAATAAAACACAAAATTAAGCCTATACAAGTTCAAAGTGATCAGTTATTAACTGAACTGCCTACTACACAAAATGCAAAAATCAGCCATTGTAGAGAAAGATAAAGAGGATCCAGAATCTTTATATTGTGTCATCCACAGCATGTACCATACTGTTAAAAAAAAAATTAGACAAACAGGAAAATGTGACCCGTATTTACAAAGAGGAAGTATTGAATAGAAACCAACTCAGAGATAGTCTGGATGTAGCAGAGACCATAATGCAGAAGAGAGAGAGAGAAATCTTTGCTTGCTTGAAGTTTATTAATATGTATATAACAAATATACCATATATACCATATTGGACAGTGCAGATACAGAACATTTCTGTCATCATAGAAAGCACTGTTGGATAATGCTATTCTAGAAGCTTTATCATTATTCCTGTCACATTTAAACCTAGAATTGAATTCTGTGCTTTTTATAAGGTAGGAGTTCAGTTTCTTTTTTCCCATGTAGGTATCCATTAACCTGGTATTAATTTTTGAAAAGATCATGCTTTTCTCATTGCACTCTAGTGTCATCTTCATCAAAATGAAGTGCCCTTATGTGCACAGATGTGTTTCTAAACTACTTTTTTCCCTCTAGTCTATTTGCCTATCTTTTATCACTTTTATCTACCAAAGTGTCTCAAGTATTTTAGTGTTATAATAAATTTTGGTATTTTGTAGAATAAATATGTCCCTTTATTGGGATTTTGGCTAGAATTTTTTGAATCTATAAGATCAGTTTAAGAATTAACTTTTATAATTAACTTCCTTGTAAACCATATATTACATTTATTAATATATTCCCTTATGTTATCCTGTAGAAGTACATTGTCTGGTACAGTAGCTACTAGCCACTTGTGGCTATTTAATTTGAAATTTAAATTAGTTGACGGGCGCCTGGGTGGCTCAGTCCATTAAGCATCTGCCTTCCGCTCAGGTCATGATTGAGTCCCACATCCAGTTCCTTGCTCGGCGGGGAGTCTGCTTCTCCCTCTGCCCTTCCCCCTGCTCGTGCTCTCTCTCTCAAATAAATAAATAAAATCTTCTTTGAGAAAAAGAAATTTAAATTAGTTGAAATGAAATAAAATAAAAATTAGCTTCCTTAGGTTCTATTTTCTCTAATTTCCTTTGGAGACCATATGTTATACTTTCACACTATATTCCCTATGTCTCTTAATCTCATTTCTGAATTTTCTATCCTTTTGCCTTTCCCTGCTTCAGACTGGATGTTTCATCTAGCCTTTCTTTCAACTCACTATTTCAGTTTTCAGCTCTAATATTTTGTTAAACTCATCTCTGAGTTGTTAATTTCAGTTATATTCTTAAGTTATAAAATTTTTATTTCTTTTTCATAGTTTCCAAATTTCTGTAGAAGTGCTCAATCTTTTACTTTTTTGAATTATCAAAAATAGTTGCTTAAAGTCTCATAATTCTTTGATCTAGATCCCCTGTGGGTCTTTTTATGTTTGTGGTATTCATTTTTGTTTTCTTATCTTTGGTGGTTTCTTATCTCCTTATGAGGTGTGCCTTTATTTTTGACTGAGTGCCAGACATAGTATATAAAAAGTTGTAGAGCTCATTTAAGCGTCAAGAAGATGTTATTTAACCCCAGAAAGAACTGTGTTTTTTCTTATAGGAATCTAGGAATCCAGTTTCAGGAATTGAGATTATTTAAAGCTGTGTTTCAGTCCCACAGAATATTATTCTCTTTCCAGTGTACAGTACTCTTAGGTATAGCCCTTCAAAGTCACCATCTAAAGGCTGAGGTTTTGGGGCGCCTGGGTGGCTCAGTCAATTAAGTGTCTGCCTTTGGCTTAGGTCATGATTCCGGGGTCCTGAGATGGAGTCCCACATCCACATCCCACATCTCTCAGCAGGGAGCCTGCTTCCCCCTCTCCCTTTGCTACTCCCCCTGCTTGTGTTCTCATGCTCTCTGTCAAATCAATCAATCAATCTTTTAAAAAAATAAAGGCTGTTTTTTTTTTTTTTTACAAGGCCACACACCCTACAATAGGCCCTGAACTCAAATTTTTTTCTTTCTTAGGGCAGCAAGGCTATTGATAACCCTCAGCACCTTAGCTACCTTTTCTGAAATCAGACACCCCAAAGGGAAAAGTGTCCCCAAATACCAGGCTTATCTTTTTGGATTTCCTTCCCATTCTGCATCACGGTTCCATAATTCTGGAATTACCTTCTTGGCCTTCTGATGCCATCAGATGGATTTTTCACCTGTATTTTCTAGTTCTCAACCAGAATATGAATCCAAATGTCCTAGTGTACCTTCACCATAAGAAGAAAGCCTTCCTTTAGTTTTCTAACTGATTTTTCTGGATGGCAGGTATTCCAAGCATGCTCAATTCCAAGAAAGAAAAGTGTAGCACCCATTTAAATGATTCTGATTTTGCAGATCTTATGCTTCACATTATAAATCCTGAGATGCCCTTTCAAGTATCTCTCTCTGTATAAACTCTGAGAGATAGACCAGAAATCACACCAGATATTAAATAAAGTGAAATTTAAAATTAAATGAGGAAAATGGGGTGCCTGGATAGATCACTTGATTAAGCAACCGACTTTCAATTTCATCTGAGGGTCATGTTCTTGGGGTCATGGGATCAAGCCCTGAGTTGGTCTCTGCACTCAGCAGGAAGGCTGCTTAGATTCTCTCTCTATCCCTCTCCCTCTGCGCCCCCCCCTTCGCATGCACATGCGCTCTCTCTCTCCCTCTCTCTAAAATAAATCTTTTTTTAAAATTAGAGTTTTAATAAATTAGTGGGTAGATATTATTAACTAAAGCAGATGTCATGAACGAAGGAAGCAGAAAAGCACAATGGGCCTGAAAGGACCAGGATCAGTACAGTCAGATGCACAGTGGTTCTTAGCCTGACACAGGGCCCCACTCACCCAGGGGATAGATGGAAATGTTTGGGAGGGCCTGATAGCATTAAGTGAGCCTTAGACAATGGATGCTAAATGCTCTGCAATGAGAGGGGCAGTTCTGCAGAACAGAGAATTCTCTGGCCCCAAATGCCAGTGATATGAAGAAGAAAAAAAAAAAAGAGATAAATTAAACTTCAGGCTGTTCTCTTTCTCCAGAGAGTACTTATCTTTGTTCTGGCACCAAATCCTGTTAAGTAATTGTATTACTTAGAGTAGGCTAAGCTGCTATGAGAAGTAGAATCTCAAAATTCTGAGGCTTAAGGAATTTATTTCTCATTTACATAGCAATCTAGGACAGTTTGCATAACAATCTAGGACATTTGTCCAGAGTTTGGATAGCTCTTTTCCTCACACTGATTTAGAGACCTAGGCTGCTTCCACTTTGCCTCAGTCCTGTCCCCTAGCACCTTGTCATTGTATGTGCGGTTTAGGCTGGTGATTACATCCTAATTCTAGTGGTCAGAAAGGGAAAGGAAGCGTGGAGGAGGCATACAGACGTCTTCCAGGTTCTCGCCTAGAGAGCACCTTCATTCTGCCCGCTTCCATTGAGAACTTAGGCGCATAGTCACATGTGTTTGACTGGCAGCTGGGACATATAATCCAGCTGAGTGCCCAGGTAGAAGATAACATTTCAGTGTATAGGTATAATGAGAAATAGGACTAGGAAAATAATAAACGGTAGAAGTTAGTTTGGCAGCTCTCAAGTGGCAGGTCAGGTTTGGACTTGGCCCTGTAACCACAGGAAAAGCCAGTAACTGTTTCTGAGCAGGAAAGTGGAATGATTGGTATAATTATTCTAGCAATAGTGGGCAGAATAGATTGTGGAGACCATTTAAGAAGCTATTACAGGAATCCAGAAGTAAGAAATAAGGTAATAAGCAAGTATGGCGGCCATGGGAAGGGAAAGAGGAGACAAAATGCACTGATATTGTTAGGGACACATGGAATTCCAATGATAACCACTAACATGTATTGAACATTTTACATGTATTAGCTTATTTAAGTCTGAAAAAAAAACCCTTTGTTATCCTCATCATATTAATGAGGAAACTGAGACTTAAGAGTATGAATTGGGACAGAAACCAAGTCATAGGAGGAGTTAAAGATACATGAGTGATGGGTAAATCTAGGCAGCATTTATAGATTGCTCTGAAAAAGTTTGACCATGGGGCGCCTGGGTGGCTCAGTTGGTTAAGCGACTGCCTTCGGCTCAGGTCATGATCCTGGAGTCCCGGGATCGAGTCCCGCATCGGGCTCCCTGCTCAGCAGGGAGTCTGCTTCTCCCTCTGACCCTCCTCCCTCTCCTGCTCTCTGTCTCTCATTCACTCTCTCTCAAATAAATAAATAAAATCTTTAAAAAAAAAAAAAAAGTTTGACCATGAGGGGAGGAGAGACATAAGACATTAGATAGATGGAGAATTATCAGGTAGTAATAACAGTCTTTATTGAGCATTTTCTGTGTGCTGACCACTGATCCAAGTGCTGTACACAAATTATCTCATTTAGCCATTTTATGGGTGAGAAGACAAAATTTGTCCAGGGTCACAAAGCTGCTAAATGGCAGGGTTGGAAATGTTTTCCCATGCGTGGAATGAGCTATATATTTGAAACCCAGCTCAAATTGTCTTTCAGCAGTCTCCCTAGGTGCTCAACCCGCATTTCTCTTGCTCTCACTTGCTCTCTCTTCTGTGACTCTTGATACATCTTTAATTGTTGCCACATGTTTGAGCGCCTGATTATTTGTTAGTAGTTTTCCTGTATGTTGGTTATATTTAAACTTCTTGAGGTCAGTAACCATCTTCTGTCCTTTTCCTATTTTCTTAAGAGTTCTAGTACAATGTAGTACATACTTGAAAACATTTGTTTGTGAAACTGATTATTTTGTTGATTTAAATATTCCAACAAAAAGTTAATCAAGGATGTACTTACTTAGAGCAGTTGTATTAGTCACACATGAATCCTTTCAATTTTATTCATTTTCTTAAATAATATTTTCTAGATTTGTTGCCATTTAGCTGTTGATTATATATTGAATTATACATGTACATAGAAATTCATACATATATACTGAATAATATACTGATTAGAGAGGATCTTTTTTTCATGCCTTCTTAATTGCAACCTCATAGTCTTATATTAAATGTGTCTGCCACTTTCCCCACAGGTAGATGCTGGCTGGATTGGATTTTGGTCCATAGTTGGAGGCTGTGTTGTTGGAATAGCTATGGCAAGGTGAGACTATTTTATGTCAAACATGTGAGTGGACCAAACCAAAACCAAAAAAACAAAAAAATGGCTGCTTTCAATAAATGCTAAAATTCAGGGAAAAATAAAACAGGCAAAGGTCAGAGAAGGGCACTTGTTCAGACTACAGGAAAATTCACATGCATTAAGAATTTCCTGCTACAAGAAACCTTTCTCAGGAGCAGTCTGCCCTAAAATGTTTTTGGAGGATGGAGATGTATTTCCAGCGTAATTAAGCTGCCTGTCTCCATATTATTGGAGAACAGCATCTACAAATGGAACCCAGAGAAAGATGATACAGTAATAAAGGCAAATTGAATACTTACCGAGAATTGAAAAGAATCGTTTGTAAGAGCATCTCTAGAACTTTCCATGAAAAGGAAGGATCTGATTAGCAGATATTTATTTTCGGTCTTTTTTGGCAGGTACATCCCTGTGTTGTTGTTTTTTTTTTTAAGATTTTATTTATTTATTTGACAGAGAGAGACACAGCGAGAGAGGGAACATGAGCCGGGGGAGTGGGAGAGGGAGAAGCAGGCTACCGCCAAGCAGGGAGCCCAATGTGGGGCTCGATCCCAAGATCCTGGGATCATGACCTGAGCTGAAGGCAGATGCTTAACGACTGAGCCACCCAGGCGCCCCCCATCCCTGTGTTTATCCCATTTTGATGAAAAATGTACATAAAGACTTCCAGTTTCACCAAACTCCCTTTGATCTTAACCCATTATGACAACACATTTTTAGAATGAGTCAGAAGAAGTAAAAAGTCTCATTTTTTTTCTGGGAAAAAAAAAAAAGAATGGAAATACCCCTCATCCAGGTGACTGCCTGTAAAACTATTCTTAGTGTTTCCAAGGAGATAATACTCATTCACTTCTCAAATCATTTACCTTGTTTCATGAAAAACAAAATTAAGCAATCAACTTTACCAGAAAGAGAAGAATCTAATTACATATTTGGAGAGATCAAATAAGATATGTAAATCACCTCAGTATCTGAATACTTAAACATAATTGACAGAGGATAATATTATATCTAGACCTTACAGTTTACATAGCATTTCTGGGATAATGAAAGAATAAATTGACACTGTAATTTCTAAATCACTCTGAGGTTTTTATAAGTTCGGGAAATATAAGAATAAAATCTAAAAGCTAAAGAAGAAGAATAGGCAGAGAGCATTTGTAGGAAATCACTACATGGAAAATGAAATACATTGACCTGTCATATTTGACAGAATCCCTATCTAACTTTTCTAATTAAATCTCCAAGCCTATTATAGTGAGTCATCATTAACCAAATCCTATTCTGAGCACCAGATAGGTCAAAGAGGGAACTATCGTGTATCAGAAATGACATCTCACATGTACCTTTTGCTTTATTTTCTTTCTGTAAACCCTTAATTTTATCTATATAGAAATAGAGCTAGAGGAAAAAATGAGAGTGAGGACATTTCTGTTTTTAATTCATTGAAATGGAAGTTCTAAAAAATACTACCCTTACTTTGGGATCTGAAATCAATTGTAGCTATCTGCTAGGCCTAGAATCCGTTTTAAAGTTATGTTCATAACACCATTTGGGGGATCCCTAGAACAGAATCTCCTTATAGACATTAGTGCTTAGGTGATTTTTTTTTTTTGGTAATTATGTCACTAAAGGCCACTACAAAATGTCCTAACAGTGTAGTTTGATGGTATTAACCCATTTGAAAGGAGTAGGTCTACAAAAATAGCAGATCACATTGGTTAGCTTATTCTTGTGTGATCTTGCCCTGTCAACGTCCTCACTGTTCAACTTTTTTCAGTTTTGATTGTACCAGAAAACTATTTTATTCCCTCATACCTCGCCATCTGCCAGTCAGACAAGTACATTCTTGCAGCATACCAAAACATAAATCAAAAAAGTGTTTGGTGGGCGTGAAATTATAACAGTTTTTGGATTTTCTTGAGGGAAATTTCTATCAAGCTGTGGAACCTTTTTCAGAGTACATAAGAATTTTCTGCTCATGAACTTTCATAGTTGAGAGCAAACTTAAGTCCCTGGACAAAAGATGCATCCATTTTTTTCCACCAAAAGATGGCATCAGCTGTCATAGGAAAGCTATTTTAGTCTCGATAACGCTTACAAACATGATTAACCTTATCACGTCAAATAAGCACAAAAGATAGCATTTGAAAGTATTAAGAAGGACAGTAATCACAGTAGAAATTAAGATCAATTTTCAAGGTAGAAAAAACACGGTAGATGTTATATTTGGGAAGGGATTGGTTTTTCAACGATAGGAACAATTCTCAAGGACAGAGTAAGTTGTAGGCACAACCAGAGAACTGTGCCCTGTACAGCCATCAGTTAGCAGACGAGGAAAAGTGACGGGCAAATAGAAAAGTTGCGGTTCATAACAATAAGCATCTCTGCCATTTGCCTTTCAATTTCTTGTTAATTCAGAAAAAAGCAGGAATTTTGAGAACTTAAAATGCTATGAAACATAAGTCACAACCTTTAGAGGATAGTATTCATTATTCCAGAGCTACACTCTTGCTCTCACGGAGCTTACAGTCTAATGGGGAAGACAAAAAATAAACACCTGCAAGAGCAAGAGAAATGCCAGTAGAGATCAGTGCTGTGAAGAAATGGGGTATGGAGACGGGATAGATGGTGAGGACTTCTTCCGTGAGCACAGAGAGTCTTAGTGAAGACTTACTGAGACCTGAACGACCTATGGGGAAAGCAGGAGAAAGGTCAGGAATGGGAGTAACCAGTGTTCCAGGCAAACGGGACAAATGCAAAAGCAACCATCGCTTGTAGGAGAAACAGAAGCAGGGCTGCCCAACGGGAGACTAGTAAGGCAGAGAGCAGATCATAAAGGAACCCGGGGGCTCCGGGGTAAGCGTTTGTACTCTCCAAGTTTGAATTTTGGGAGAGTCACCTTTGCCAGTTTATGTCAACCAGTTAGCCTGTTTTCTAAAACTAGAATAATATGGGGGTGCCTGGGTGACTCAGTCGTTAAGCATCTGCCTTCGGCTCGGGTCATGATCCCAGGGTCCTGGGACCGAGCCCCGCATCGGGCTCTCTGCTCCGCGGGAAGCCTGCTTCTCCCTCTCCCACTCCCCCTGCTTGTGTTCCCTCTCTCGCTGTGTCTCTCTCTGTCAAATAAATAAATAAATAAAATCTTAAAAAAAAAAAAACTAGAATAATATGTGTTCATTATAGAATGTTTGGAAAGTATAGAAGAATACTTAACAAAAGTAAAAGTAGCGTTTAAAAACACAGAATCCATCCTGTAAGTTACAGATCTTGAATAGAGATCACATTTTGTGTGTTTTGCAAGAGGAAAAAAAAGATTTCCCACAAAGTAACGTTTATCATACACACAAAATGTACCAGTTAAAAAAAGTTTTGTCACTTGCTTTAGAAAGAACTCGTGGAAATGTCTTTAAGAAATTATTGTTTAATGGAAGTGTGTCATTAATTTAAATAGTATCTTAAAAATCCAGGAAGGATTATAATAGAACCTTGTTTCTTTTCAGGTTTGCAGATTTTATCAGGGGTATGCTGAAACTAATTCTTCTCCTCCTGTTTTCTGGGGCTACCCTGTCGTCCACGTGGTTCACCCTGACCTGTTTGAATAGCATCACACACCTGCCTTTAACCACAGGTAAACACAGACAGTTTTGAGCTTTGAATAGATATTTTCAGTTCACAAAAATATATATACCCCAAAAGTAGGAATTTTTCTTGTTTTCCATAACTAATGGAAATAGAATAAGTAATTATACTTATAAAACTATAAAAATTATAAAACTAATAAATGTACAAAAATGTCTCCCACGTCCAGACATCAAACTATCTTCCCATTAAAAAGTTCAAGAAATAATTTAAAATATTTTCATTGGTATTTTACATACGGAAAAGAAGTATAATCTTTAGCCTAAACTTATATAGCATAGAAAAGCCTATATTCTTTTAAAATTCATATCAGAGCATTGATACAAAGATTTTTATCTTCTTCATAGTCATTACATCATTGTTAGCTGTAAGGAAAATGAACAAAGGCATAAAGCTATGTTTGAAGTATACACCAGTAAAATTCTTTCAACCAGCAACTATAGGTTATTCAGTCTTCTTACATCATTAATACAAAACAAAACTTACTGACAAATACCTATTGGAAGTATATCATAGGCAGCTTACTTAGCTCATCTAATTGACCTGAAATATTTATAGTTGCTATTGCATTGTTACTTAATAGTATCATTGGGGGGGGGGTCTTTATTAGTTTTCTATGGCTGCTGTAACAAGTTTCCACAAATATAGTGGCTTAAAATGACTCAAATTTATTGTCTTACATTTTTGCCAGCTAGAAGTCCAACCTGGGTCTCACTAGGCAAGAGTCCAACTCTAGGGAAGAACCCACCTCCTTGCCTTTTCTAACTTCCAGAGGCTGCCCACATTCCTGGGTTCGTGGCTCCCTTCCTCCATCTGTAAAGCCAGCAATGGGTCAAGTCCTTCTCATACAACATCACCTGCACCTTTCTTCCAAGTCACATCTTCCTCTGAGCTCTCATCTTCTGCCCCGCCTTCCACTTGGATCCATGTGATTACATTGAGTCCACCCAGATAATCCAGGATAATCTCCCAATTTTAAGGTCGACTGATTAGCAACCTTAATTCCATCTGCAGCCGTACTTATAGGTAGGCTAAAGGAACCTTTCTCTCATGGAGTCCCCATAAAACATACATTCCACTGGGCAGTAGGACCCTGGAGAGCCACTTTTAGACTCTGGTGTGCTCTTACCCATGCAAGTACTTGTTAAAATAAATAATCCTACATAATCCTCCAGTCTACCTTTATAATAAATAATCCCATAATTAAACACATAATCCAGTAGGTGGCTATTACTTGCAAACGGATTAAAAAATCTGCAACTTTAGCAGTCTTTTGTTAAAGGAAAAGAAGGAGCAATAACAGAGCTCTCTTGGTCTATAAAATGATCTGTCATAGTATCCCAATTTGTACATATGTGCTCTGTAATAAAATGACCAGCAATTTATATATCAGAGGCATCAGATTTTTCAGACAGCCTTTATTTTAGAGTTCCTACCAAGCCAGCTTCTCTGGAGTGCCACGGCAAATTCACAAGGGCATCATGGGTTATTTTAAATTTCTGAAGGAAACACAGAGATATTCCACATCTGTCAGACACTTTGTGAACCTCTAGTTCGAGAGAGTTCCCAGTTTCATCATTAGATCCCTGTGGCTTTCTTTTTTGATAACATCATATCTTTGCAAAGTTTGGTTTCCTGCAGTGGCTGTGATAAAAAGTAAATACTGCACAAAAATCAGGTCTGATTCTCGGATTTGATTCCAAGATTTGAGAAGTCATGCAGTTCCCATCAGATTGCACGTATCTCATTAGTCAGTGGTTGTGGTTATTTGAGACTGAAATAAAAATACATTTCTTTCAATATATGGGTATTATTTTTTAAATGGCCACTAAATTGTTAGGACATATATATTTATTAAATGGTTTGGCCCCGACTATGTAATTAACAGAACTGTTAGTTACTTCTTTTGGCCTTGGGCACCATGAAAAAATTACTAAGGCACTCAGTGTGCTGTGAAGACAGGTTTGGAAATTTCTGCCCTGTACCATCCTGCCAGGAATCCCTTTCTTTAATTTTTATTGCTTTGCCTATAAAGCCCAGTTGTCCAGAGTAATGGTTTTTGGATACTGTGCACTTTTTATATACTAACATTCCTGTATTAGGGTTTTTGAACAATTTTGGCAAGTATTCTGAACCAGAATTTTTTGTTTTATTTTATTTGGGTATAATTTCATAATTTAGCAGTTGCACAACATTCTGATAGAATAGTTCTGGTTTACAACTCTTCTTATTCATGGCATTACACTCAGATTTGTCTGTGTGTGTGTGTGTGTGTGTGTGTGTGTGTGGTACTGTATGTCAAGTATGTATCTGTTAGATTCTATAAGAACAAAGTTGTAAGTATATAATGAACACATTTTTGCCCTTGAATTGAGTGTAGAATATTCATTATAAGATATTCCATTCATTAAATTTTATGTGTTTTCTATTTGATATGATAAAATTAACAGTTTTATCTCTGGGTGGAGGTAATAAGAAAATTTCTTTTTTACCTCCTTTTTTGTCTAGATTTGTAATAATGAGCATGTTTTACTTTCATAATCAGAAAAAAGGTATGTATTGAAAACTATGCATCTTTATAAATCTTAAAGGAAAATTGATATAATTGACCCTGGTCAGGACTATGTTTTTCCAGTCTGTCCTTGAAAATAATTATGTTGGACAGAAAGGAAAGCAGAATTCTAAATTAAATCAAGGCCAGAACTGAAAGGTTAAGTTTGATGTGGCCATCTTCACAACTGAATTTATAAATTCTACTGTTACTTCCAATTGCAAGTCAGTTTTTAAATGTCACTTAGAAACTCCTGAAAGAAAGAAGAAAAAAAGAAACTCCTGGTAGATACTTTTTTAACTTATACTGCATTAAAAACTAGATTTTCGCATTCCTTTCCTGAATGATCATGGTGGGTGTTTTTTTCTCTTTCCTGATACCACCTAATAGTTACTTGAGTGTGTTTCTTATCTCCCTTACCAATCTGAAAATCTGGAGCATGGACTTGTGCCTTAGCAATTCTGACCCCAACTCCCGCCCTACTACCTAGGACAAGCCCTGAGTGATGAATGAATGAGTGAGTGGGTGAGTGGATGGATGAATGAAGTGTATATTATCTCCATTTTGAATCTCAGTGGATATGACTTGTTGCCGGTAATAGCAACCATGGCCACTCTGTTACTCAGCACTAGCTGTAGGCAGGCAAAAGGGCACATTTTAATGGAACAATGGAGAATTTGAATCATCTGTTACAGATACTCTTACTGCCTTTATAAAAATCTGACCTAATTCCTTTTAAGTAGAAGAGGTTTCATGAAAGGGAACTTACTACAAAATCTAATTATAGACAGATCTAGACCTTTAAACTGATATTTAAGGCCGGTAATGGCAAATTCGTATTTCTTTTTTACCAGAGTCATTCTTTTTTTTAATGAGGAAAATATCTAGTCTTCTTCCCATTTCTAGTAAATTTAGTATTCCTGTTGTTACTTTTAAATATCAGAAGAATCTACATGAAAAGTGTGAAAATATATGCATTAATTATAATTGTTGACATAATAAATTAAAAGCTAGTTAATTTTGTTCAACCATGTGTTATAAGTGCTGCTACTACTAAAACCTTCTGGTGCAGTATTTTTTGTGATCTACTGATCTTGATATTATTGTTTCCATCTCTGTGGAAGAAAAACTGGATCATTCCATTCTATCTAGAGGTGCACTGTTTTGATACATGTACTTGCTTATATATATCCCCTTGGAGGCTATCAGCAGTATCCTTTTATTTCCTTAAGGAAATTCAGTATTTAAAATTCTATTATATCTTTATTAATTGAAGTGTCTTCAAAACAGCAAATAAATTAACTCATGACTAGATAATGTGAGTTTCAAAATCTTGCAGCTTATTCTATATACAAAATTATGAAAAGACATTTTTCACCTTATCTGAAAAGTAGGTATTAAACCCTGTTAGCCACAGTTCACACAGTCATTTTTCACTGAACAGATAAATGCTTTGAAAATGGCATTTTGAAAAATGTTAGCACTTTGATGTTGAGTTTGCTGAAACAATATAATTTGAGTTTTAGCAGAAGTTGCCTTGGGAGGTTCTTCATCTAATTCAAGTTACTGGAAGACCACAGTGGCAAGGTCAGAAACAGATAGTGAGTGGGGAGTAAGGGGGGGCAGATAAGCTAGATGTGAGCCCCGTGAGAGTGATAGGTGACTACAAGCTGACTTCAAGAGGCATTTGAAGAAAGAAAACATACTCGGTTTATTGAAAGGCATGTGACATGTGTAGGCTAGAGAGTGATCCTCTTTTTTTTTTTTTTTCCAGTTTCGGCATATTAACAACTTTTTTTATTTTTGAATTATCACAAACTTCAATCAGAATACTTTAAAAAATATTATTCTGCATGCATTTAACAAATCTGACAAAGGACAAGTACGCAGCTGACTTGCATTATACTATGAAGTTTTACCTGAATGGCCCGCCAATTAACACAGATTTAAAATCATTAAGTACAGGTAACAGTGAAAACTTCAATGCGTTATTCTGCTGGCATCCTACCACTAGGCACACATTCATGTAACACTGCTAGCAATTACCCTGGAGCACGGGCAGAATGCGGATGGAGGAAGCTCCCTACCAAGCAAGTTTAAGGGATTAAATGTCGTTGACGTCGTCGTTACTACTGAGGACAAAGCTGCTGCCTGTGGAGGGGGGCCCTTCGTCTTTCACATTCCCCACCCCCCTCACTGTCCCTCTCTCGTCAGAGTCGTCAAACAGCTTCTCACTGGAATCCTCGTCGTCGAACAGCTTCGCGTTGGAATCATCCTCTTCGAACATCTTTTCGTCCACGTCTTCATCTTCCTTTACCTCTACTCCTTCTTCCTCCTCTTTGTCATCCGAGTCTTCGAGCATCTTCTCGTCAGCGTTTTCGAGCCCCTTTTCGTCTGCGTAGTCTTCGTCCTCTTTGTCGTCTGACTCATCATCAAACACCTTGTCGTATGTGTCTTCCCCTTCTTCCTTGTCATCGGACTCTTCGTCAAACTCTCTCTCGGAGACTTCCTCCTCAAATGCTCTTTCGGAGCTGCTATCTCCAAATTCCAATTTGTCAGAGTCATTGTCTTCAAACTCCCTACCAAGAATGTTTTCACCAAACTCCCTGTCGGAGCCGTCTTCGTCAGAATCCTTCTCGAGGCCGTTCTCTTCAAATTCTTTCTCGGAGCCATCTTCAAACTGCTTTTCAGAGCAGTCTTCTTCGGATTCCCTTTCCAAGTCGTCTTCATCAGACTCCTTTTGGGGGCTCTCGTCCTCCTCATATTCCCTGCTGGGGCCATCTTGGTCAGATTCCTTTTCAAGGCCATTCTCTTCATAATCATTTTTGAGCCTCTTCTTTTTGGATTCCCGTTCGGGGCCATTCTCTTTAGACTCTGTTTTAGGACTACCCTCTTTGAACTCTTTCTCAGGACTGCCTTCTCCGGACTCTGTCTCAGGGTAGTCTTCTTCATGCTCTCTTTTGGGGCAGCCTTCCTCAGACTCTGTTTTGAGGCAGCCTTCTTCAGATTCTTTCTGGGGGTAGCCTTCTTCAGGCTCTTTCTCGGGGCCACTCTCTTTGGCATTTTTTTCAGAAGCATCTCCTTCAAATTCTCCCCCATCTTCAGTTTTTTCAAACTTCTTTTCATCGATAGGTTCTTCGAACGCCATTTCATTTGTGGCTTCTTGTGCATTCATTTTAGATGTGCTATGGTGCTCTGAAAAATGCCTTACTCTAGAAGGCCCTGCCCTTTCCAAAGCACAAACGGAATTCGAACACCGGAGGCCTCTGTCGGCCTTGGGAGCATTGAGGAAAGCCTCCCATCCTCTCAGCCTTTCCTCCCTTTCTCTTGTGGTCTCTTCCACCTGATAATCTGTAGTTCCATCCCACGCCTGGGCAGTGATTTGACGGCCACCAAACCACCTTCCATCGAGAGTCTGAATACAATAATCAGCTTCCTCTGGATCCCTGAAGGACACAGAAGCCACACCATCTGGGTGTCTATCAAAGAGAAGGAGCTTCCTAATTTGTCCAAACTTTGAACACTCTACTCGAAGGTCTTCTCTGATTTCATTCAGCACCAATGGGTCATCCTCAAAATCCATCGGATGGAACATATTTTTGATGATGACAACTCGCTCGTGGCGCATTCGGGGTGGGCCGGCTCGTCTCTCAGGTCTCCAGTCCAACTGCTTCTGTTGCAGAGACAGCTTTTTCTTGTAGTCTTTGCACTTCTTCTTCTTCTTTGAGGCATCATATTCCCCCTTAAGTTGAAACTTTGCCACTTCAACGTGTAATTTGTAGCCTCTAATTTCATCTTCATCCAAGAGTTTTAACGCGAGATCCACAGATTCCCTCTTCAAATAACAGCAAAGACCATCTCCTTTAAGATTTCCTTGATTATCTTTGTAAAGTTTGACTTTAAATTCTTCCGTTTGAGGATCTCTCATAATAATGCCAAACTTGGACATGAGCTGTATAAATTCATCCACTGTAATGTCTGGAGGCAAACCAGACACATATACATTTGTATTTCTGTCTTCTTCAACGTGAAACCATCCTGATTCGGCCTTTCTCTTTTCTCCCCTCTTTTTGGGATCACTGGGTTCAGGGGTTTTTCTTTGTGGAGGTTCTTCTGCAGTCCTAGCACTGACTTCTTGTACATTTGCAGTAGAGCTAGATGCCCCATCGTTAGAAAAGCCATAATTGGCCTGATACGTAGCAATGAAATCTTCAGTGATCTTGGGGAACCACGCCTTCTTCTCCAGGTCCCACTCGTACTGTGTGTCAGCCGGCTGCTGCCCGAAAGAATCGGGTTCTCCACTGGGATCCTTCTGGGTGTCGCCGTCCTTGGCGTCGCCGTACAATTCTTGCTTTCGCAACTGCTCATCAAACTCGTCGTTCCCATCCAAGTTGTTGCCGCTCATGTTGCCGACTTAGGCAAGGGACAGGGTCCGCGCGAGCAAGCAGGAGCAAAGAGGCCGAGACGCGGCCGGAAGCTGGCTTGCTCCACCGGGCCTCAGCGCCCGCGCTCTACCCAGGGCGTGGCGGGAGCGCGCACGCGCCGCTGCCGCCGCCGCCGCCGCCGCCGCCGCCGCCGCCACCAACCAGGATTGAGACGCCTGCAGCCCCCGCGGCTCCCGCGCCCCCACGGCCCTCGCGGCAACGTCAGGAGATCGCTGGAAAACGGAGACCCGCTCGGGCTGACGCAGTCGCCATTGTCGGCACGTCGCGACCTAGAGAGTGATCCTCTTAATAGGAATGAGAAAATTCAGAAGGGGATGATGAGCATGATTAAAAATATGCACTTTTTTTTTTTTTTTAAAGTAAGCTCCATGCCCAGCATGGAGCCCAGCGCGGGACTTGAACTCACAACGCTGAGATTAAGACCTGAGCTGAGATCAAGCGTCAGATGCTTAACTGACTGAGCCACCCAGGCGCCCCAAAGATATGCACACTTTTAAGGAAATTAGGGATTTTAAGGAAGGAAAGCTAAGTGACTTAATTATACTTTCCACCTTTATGAACCGGTCATCACTGTTACTCATGTTCATCACTGTCGGATCAAGAAGGAAAAAATAGAACGTGGATTAAAAGAAGAGAATGGATTTGTGAAAAATCTTAAATGTAAGAATCGTAAACTTGTTGATAGGGCCTATTGAGCAAGAGCATATAAAGTTTATCCACGGAGATTTTCAAGAAGAGGAACAAGTCTGTAAGCAGACTCTGTTTCTGGAAGGTAGGGGGCTTGACCAGGTGATTAGTCACTGTTCCATGATGTAACCGTGCATCGCCTTCTGCAGAACCATAAATAATTCCTTGGGAACTTAAAAGTTACTGATAAACCTGTACCTGTGATATCTGATAGCACAACCCATCTCAACTCTGGGCCCACTATTTCAAAGGATTATCAGTTGTGCTTCATTTCTGCAAGATACAACCACTTGGCCTTCCAGCTCTAAGAGACTCTAAACATACCTGTCAGCCTTTATAGGACTAAAGTGAGCCAACAAAGAGGCTAAACAAGGGACACCCACAAAATAACATACAGAAAGAAAATCACCACCATTAATGAATATTGCAGCAAAATACACTCTATCCTCTTTTGGAGCTGCAGTTTCATGAGTACATGAAATATGCAGTAGCATACTTTAACCAGTGGCAGATCATAAAGGCCACAGCAACCATTTTTAGGGAGAAAATGTGAGGCCGAGAGAAGTACAGCTCAGCAGTACAGAAATGTTCTACCAGTGTGTGTGTACATACATATGTATGTATCCCGTATGTTCAACACACCCAAAACCGATGGAAAAAACTGCTGTTAACAAACATTGTGAATGTTTACTGTTTCTCTTTTTACATGTGTCTGTTTCCTGAAGGAGTATTTTCACTTGCAATATCAAGTTTAACTTAGATTATAAAAATATTTTTAATAAAGGTCTAATCTAATAATTCCCAGTTAACTTTCCTAACTTCATCATAAAATAAAATTCAGTCAGCATGCATAATAATAAAATTTATCCAATAAAGTAATGTTAAAAACCAACTCTTTAGGGAAATTTCTTGATTCTAATACTTAAAACTTTTCATGATAAACATCTATCATACTATTTTATAATCCTTCTTATTTCTTATAATACTTCTTAATAAAACTGTAAATAAATTCTCTATTATTCTTATCTACCTAGAGGCCCCTATAAAATTTTTGTTTTTAGTATCTTAGTTAAGTTCTTTACCTAAATGTATTTGTCATTGATTTACTTGAATGAACTTTAGTTATCATCTGATATAACTTATTCAATAAATGAATCTCTTCCATTACAGTCCAGATATATGTCTCTCTGACTGCAACTGGAATACCACCTCAGAGAGGAAGCTGTTCCCTGTCCCATTGTTTGTCAGCTCTGGGTCCTGGGAAATTCTTCCTCCTATTGCGATAACTGATTTGGAGCAAACAGCTTACAGGGCAAGTCAGCTCCCTCCCCCTTCCACTGACACCCTCAAAACATTAGATCTGTCATGTCTGGCCTTCGCCTTAATCTAAGCATCCCTTGGTTCTCACAAGCTGTCCTCACCAGACATGGATTCCCAGCACTGACCAGCACAGTCAGCCTCTTCCTTTTTTTTTTTAAATTTTATTATGTTATGTTAGTCAACATACAATATATCATTAGTTTTTGTTGTGGTGATCCACGATCCATTGTTTTTGTATAACACCCAGTGCTCCATGCAGTACGTGCCCTCCTTAATACCCATCACCGGGCTAACCAATCCCACCCCCCCAACCCCTGTTTGTTTCTCAGAGTCCATAGTCTCTCATGGTTCATCTCTCCCTCCAATTCCCTGCCCCCCATTTTTCCCTTCCTTCTCCTAATGTCCTCCATGCTATTCCTTATGTTCCACAAATAAGTGAAACCATATGATAATTTACTTTCTCTGCTTGACTTATTTCACTTAGCATAATCTCCTCCAGTCCCATCCATGTTGATGTAAAAGTTGGGTATTCGTCCTTTCTGATGGCTGAGTAATATTCCATTGTATATATGGACCACATCTTCTTTATCCATTCATCTGTTGAAGGGCATCTCGGCTCTTTCCAGAGTTTGGCTATTGCGGACATTTCTGCTATGAACACTGGGGTGCATACGGCCCTTCTTTTCACTACATCTGTGTCTTTGGGGTAAATACCCAGGAGTGCAATTGCTGGGTCATAGGGTAGCTCTATTTTTAATTTTTTGAGGCACCTCCACACTGTTTTCCAAAGTGGCTGTACCCACTTGCATTCCCACCAACAGTGTCAGAGGGTTCCCCTTTCTCTACAACCTTTCCAACATTTGTTGTTTCTTTCCCTGTCCATTTTTGCCATTCTAACTGGTGTAAGGTGGTATCTCAATGTGGTTTTGATTTGAATTTCCCTGATGGCTAATGATGATGAACATTTTTTCATGTGTCTGTTAGCCATTTGTATGCCTTCTTCAGAGAAGTGTCTTTTCATATCTTCCGCCCACTTTTTGACTTGATTATTTGTTTTTTGGGTGTTGAGTTTGAGAAGTTCTTTATAGATCTTGGATAGCAGCCCCTTATCTGTAGTGTCATTTGCAAATATTTTCTCCCATTCTGTGGGTTGCCTCTTTGTTTTGTTGACTGTTTCCTTTGCTGTGCAGAAGCTTTTTATCTTCATGAAGTCCCAAAAGTTCATTTTTGCCTTTGTTTCACTAGCTTTTGGAGATGTATCTTGAAAGAAGTTGCTGTGGCCGATGTCAAAGAGGTTACTGCCTATGTTCTCCTCTAGGATTTTGATGGATCCCTGTCTCACATTGAGGTCTTTCATCCACTTTGAGTTTATCTTTGTGAATGGTGTTAGAGAATGGTTGAGTTTCATTCTTCTGCATGTGGCTGTCCAATTTTCCCAGCACCGTTTATTGAAGAGACTGTCTTTTTTCCATTGCATGTTTTTTCCTGCTTTGTCAAAGATTATTTGACCATAGAGTTGAGGGTCCATATCTGGGCTCTCTGTTCTGTTCCATTGGTCTATATGTCTGTTTTTGTGCCAGTACCATGCTGTCTCGGTGATCACAGCTTTGTAATAGAGCTTGAAATCGGGCAACGTGATGCCCCCAGCTTTGTTTTTCTTTTTCAACATTTCCTTGGCGATTCGGGGTCTTTTCTGATTCCATACAAATTTTAGGATTGTTTGTTCCAGCACTTTGAAAAATGTCATTGGAATTTTGACCGGGATGGCATTGAAGGTATAGATTGCTCTGGGTAGCATAGACATTTTAACAATGTTTATTCTTCCGATCCATGAGCATGGAATATTTTTCCGTCTTTTTGTGTCTTCTTCAATTTCTTTCATGAGTGTTCTGTAGTTCCTAGAGTATAGATCCTTTACGTCTTTGGTTAGGTTTATTCTGAGGTATCTTATGGTTTTTGGTGCTATTGTAAATGGGATTGTTTCTCTAATTTCTCTTTCTACAGTTGCGTTGTTAGTGTATAAGAAAGCAACTGATTTCTGTGCATTAATTTTGTATCCTGCCACATTACTGAATTGCTGTATGAGTTCTAATAATTTGGGGGTGGAGTCTTTTGGGTTTTCCACATTAAGTATCATGTCACCTGCGAAAAGAGAGAGTTTGACTTCTTCTTTGCCATTCTTTTTTTTTTTTTAAGCTTTTATTTATTTATTTGTCAGGGGGAGAGAGGAGAGCACGAGCAGGGGGAGCGGCAGGCAGAGGGAGAGGGAGAAGCAGGCTCCCCGCTGAGCAAGGAGCCCGATGCAGGACTCCATCCCAGGACCCTGGGATGATGACCTGAGCTGAAGGCAGATGCTTAACCAACTGAGCCACCCAGGTGCCCCAAGTCAGCCTCTTTTAAACCTACCATAGCTTGTCAGGTTTTCCTGAAAACCTATTGCTATTAGAATTTAGCACACTTTTCCTGCTGTACTCAGCACCTAATGCTGGGGGCTATTGCTGCTTATGATTAGACACAGCTTTTTTTTTTTTCCCCCAAGAATGAAGTATAATTATCTTCTAGCACTGTGCATGTAGATGGCTGCTAAACCATAGATGTGGATCATGTTCCTTTAGATGAGGAGTGATTTGTCCTATTTACGGTTCCAGCATAGCAGCTTACGTATAATAGGTGCCTGATAAATGGTTTTGAAGAAAGGCTTATGTTTTCCCTATTATATACCTAAACACTAATTTCTGAACCCATTTTACATTTATCATGATTGAAGTTCATCGTCTTGTTTGTAACTTTTTGCTCCTCTATTTTTTATTTTGTCATCTGTCTTAATGTGGGATGACTTCTGGCTTTTGTGCTCAAGACAGATTTGGGAAGCATGCCTTTTGTGTCAATACCAATGAATAAAAGAAATACCAAGTCTTGTTATTTTTTTTTTTCAATCTGACACAGTGGCTTGGTGGAAAACATGCTAGATTCTGTAAGCCTTAATTATATTATTTTTAGCAATGCTAATTTACATTGTTTCTATAAATAAGTCATTTTGACTTTCAGAACTTTGGTCACTTCATCTGTAAAATGCCTTACCTGCTTCAGAGAGTCAGTAGGATGATCAAATATGATAATATATTTGAAAGCAGTTTTTAAAATGTTTTAAAAATTATATAAATCCAAGGTTTGAAGTTGTTTTTGTTATTAATGATCTATTGAGAATCTCATTAAATGTTGAATGAAATAGTTCTTTTTTTTTTTAAGATCTTATTTATTTGAGAGAGAGAGAGAGTGCGAGCACAAGCAGGGGAAGGGGCAGAGGGAGAAGCAGACTCCACACTGAGCAAAGAGACCAGTGCAGGGCTTGATCCCAGGACCCAGAGATCATGACCTGAGTGAGCCAAAGGCAGAGGCTTAACCCACTGAGCCACCCAGGTGCCCCTGAATGAGATAGTTCTTATTTGTAATTTTGCGATTTGTTTTATAACACCTAAGGTTTGAGTGTTTGGGTTAATAAAAATGTATTTTATACATAGTTTTATTTCCCTAAAGTTTACTAATTTGGTTTGTCATTGGGAGCAGGAGTGGGGGAAGTAGAACTTTCAGGGTTATGATCCATTTCATGTTCTTGAAATAACATCCATCGTAATTATATTTTGTGCTACACAGGACTTTGTTTTTTGCAATTTGAATTGTGGGCCTGTGAAATTTTATTAACTTGTTTGAAAAGACTCTGCATCAGCATTGTGTTTGTTCTGCTAAATTACCTTGACTTTTTAATTGAAAGGCAGTTTATTATAATTTTAGTATCAGCACTATAGAAAGTCATAGAAATATTTAACAGTCATGTAGTTTGAACCCTCTCTGATGAGGAGGGAAATTATCTTGTCTGCCTGACTTTTAATAGATGACATTCACCCACTGGATCTGCCAAACCAATGTATAAAGATATTGTATCAGCTTCTAAACTGAAAACTCAAATGGAAGTGAAATTCAAATTGGCCTCTACTTGATGTATGCATGTCCCAGAGCACTGGGGAGTATATGAAATCAGTCCTAACACAGCTACTTTTCCCCATTCTGATTATGATGATCCTAATTTAACCCTTTCCTATGTGAACGATTTTGATTCTTTATGCAATAACAAGTGATTTCAGTACCCCCATCCAGTGTAAAACACCCTCTTGGTCATCATTTCTATATAATACAAGAAGCAAACCCCCAGGGTGAGCAAATTGAATGAATTGAATGAAAATACTTGCTTTTTGTTTACTAGCCTCTGAAGTTATTTCATCCATCTCAGCCCATTTATCCTACGTGTAATAGGAATTCTTACAAAATGAAGTGGGAATATTTGTGTCAAGGATCCTGCACAGGGGTGGGTTACGTGGCTCCTGGCTGGGAAGTCTGTAGGTCAGGCCACACGGTGATAACCATTTCTGAATCCGTGAGCTAAAAACCTTGCATGAGGGGGAGTTGGATCAGCTCCTATTTCATTAGCTTACAATAAAACTCTCTTTGTTGTTAAATAGTTAGGATGTGTACTAAGTAAATAATTCAAATTCAATTAGTAGTTAAAAAGTATACGATGAAAAAGATGTGTACAATGCAAATAATTCAAATTCAATTAGTAGTAAAAAGGTATACGATAAAAAATGTCTACCCTCCTATGGCCTCCAGCTTTTCTCTTTAGGGGTAACTCTGAATGTTTCTTGGGTATTTTCCCAGAGAATTCTATAAATTTACAAACGTGTGTGTGTGTGTGTCCCCGTGTGTCCGTCCTTTTTAAAAAGATAACACACTTTTCCACACCTTTTTCACTTACATATCTTAGATGTCATTAATATCACTACATACAGAGTTACTTCCATTTTTAATGGTTGCATAATACACCTTTGGATGTTTGATAAATTTTTAAACAACCAACCCCCCTATTGGTGGACATTTAGCTTATTTTTAATCTTTTCATACTACAAACAATATTGCAGTGAGTGTTCTCTATATTCTTGGACCTTAATAGCTATAGGATAAATACCTAGAAGTGGAATTGCTGGGTCAAAGAGTAAGTGCATTATTTATTTTGATAGGCATTTTCAAATGACCTATCAGAAGATCAACTATTTCCAGTTCCATCAACAATGTTTAATTTACAACAGAAATTTTGTCTTTCTAGTGATAAAGATTTCCTCTTCTCTTCCTAGAATTCAGATACCTAGGAAACCAAAATCAGAAGATTTTTAATAAGCATGAAGCCAAGGGAGTGGAATGGTCTTAAGGGGTTTTCAGACAGGGCCGCCTGCCTCACCAGGCTCTACTTTTCTGAGACATCCTGTGCCCATCTCTCTCCCTCTCTCTCTCTCCCCCGGTAACATGCGTGATTAAAAATCAATAAAACCAAAGCTCTCCTTTCAAGACTTCGTACTGATAGTCCCCTTTCTGTATGTCCTCATCATTATATTATCATTCTTTCTTTTACAACATGCAATTATTCTGTTATATACAGATTGTGGTAATTTTTCAGTTATTTTAACTTGCCTGATTACAAATTACAGGTGAGGGTTTATCTCTTTCAGAAATAAAAATGTCGAAAGGATTCTTTCCAAACGTGTTTCCTAAAAACAGCTCATTCTATTAGTGGTTTGTGAATCCTTAGAAGTAGCATTTCCTGATTCTTAAGAGTTTGATTTTTCCTGTCATTTATTTCAATATTTTCATATTTCAAACTCCTAGACTCATTCGTGTTTGGGTCAATAGCCAACTCTGCTCTGATTACCACTGACTGACTGATAAATTATTATAAAGTGTTTTGTAGGTAGAATATGCTATAAAAGTGACATTCCATCCCTACATTTCCTAATGTGCCACTGAGTCACGTGTAAAGGGGAACGTGTTGATTGATTTACGTGATCTGTGTCTGGCAAATACATAGTGAGCATGAGGGGCTATGTTTTTAAGAATCTTGAAAATTACTTCATATTTTAAGTGGTATTTATTTATTTATTTATTTATTTATTAAAGATTTTATTTATTTATTTGAGAGAGAGAGAATGAGAGACAGAGAGCATGAGAGGGAGGAGGGTCAGAGGGAGAAGCAGACTCCCTGCCGAGCAGGGAGCCGGATGCGGGACTCGATCTTGGGACTCCAGGATCATGACCTGAGCCGAAGGCAGTCGCTTAACCAACTGAGCCACCCAGGCGCCCTTAAGTGGTATTTATTTTAACTATGACATGCTTCCCATTTAATTCTGTGAATAGGTTGGTCACTGCTTTAGCCCTCAGTCTGTTCTTTATTCGCTGTCATCCTTTTGTTCTCTCTCTTCATGTGTATCTTCTAGTCCAAGAAAGTCAGTATAATCACCAGCCATTTGTGTTATAGAATTACTAAATATTTTATAATCCTGAAAGGCTAGTGTTATTGGAGGAAGAAACGGGAGTTGAGGTTACTGTACAGAAACTCTTTTCCTTAACAGATACTTTTATTTAAAATATTTTCCCAGAAAAAATAAAAAATAAATAAAATATTTTCCTGGGAGTTCCCCTCTACTTGCTAGATGAGATGCTGCCCAGTTCATGAATCATTTAATAAAGCCAATTAGACCTTCAGAATTTTTAAAAACAAAAAATAAATACTTTCCCAATAACCTTAGGCTTAGAATAAATTCTACTCATTATTATCTGTGGGTATGATATACTTACTAGTCTATATGGGATGTGTTTTAAGTTTCTGTAGGATATCATTTTTTTCCCTCATTGGTTCTTTTTTCACCTTCAAATTTAAAGTAATGAAGGTTTGTATGCAGAAAGTAGCTGTGAAATAGCTATTTGGAGTGGGGTGCATTTCCCTAAACATTCTTCTAAGAATAAGAATAACGTCCTTATTCAAAGATTCTGCTATGGAATCAGGTTAATGGGTTTCTTATTGCTAAGCTGGGATCCTAACCACTATTTATTATACATCTCTGGGTGAAATTTTTTTGTGTTCTAAGAAAGTTACATATTTTTTAAAAAACTGTTGACATAAAACTCATTCCAAAATTGAAGACTAATTCAAGTGTTTCTCCAGGAATTACATACTGGATATTTTTATTTTGTACTTGAGGGCAATTGCTAACTAGTCCCTTTAAGTATGTAATTTTCAGTAACACTTAATGTTTCTTACATTTATTCTTAGATTTTAAGTTCTGTTTAAAATTGTAGAATGAGTTTAGATTTCAAATTAAGTTGCTATATTTTATCTAAACATCTGTCAGCCAGGAGTGTGACTAAGGGAGAAGAATCCTTTTAATTATTATTATAGTGGTAAAATTGTTTCTGTGCTTTGGAATAATCCATACCAAAAAGACAAAGCAAATAAACTGGTAATCATCCAGCAACAAAACCTTCTATCTATTCCACAAAACCTGAGCAAAGAGCTGACAGATAGTGATACTTTATCAAACTATATCAGCTACCATTGAAAAGATATAAATTCCAGAGTTGATACTTACTGAAAGAGAATACCCAGAAGATCTCTCTGATAGGACTCACTGCTGCTACCATGAAACTAAAATGTTTGTGTTTTTATTTTAGTGACATTGTATGCCTCCTGCATTCTCCTGGGAGTGTTCTTGAATAGCAGTATACCTATATTTTTTGAGCTTTTTGTGGAAACTGTCTACCCAGTTCCAGAAGGAATTACATGTGGAGTTGTCACTTTTTTAAGTAATATGTTCATGGGAGTACTTTTATTTTTTCTCACATTTTATCACACAGGTAAGAAATTTGACTTTTTATTTCCTATCTAAATGTGTTACCAAAGAGGTTTGGGGCACTGGTGTATAGGGAATTTATATGGAGAATTCTCACCAAAGCAAATAACTTTATTTGAGCTTTCATGTGCCAGTAAAAAAAAAAAAAAATCCTCAGTTGTTTTTCTTGAAATGCATCCTAAGCCTGATCTAGTGCACGCTCACTCCCCAGAGTTTCTGATTTCATGAACCTGGACTGGGGCCCTGCATTTGTATTTTTAAAAGCCCCTCAGGTGATTCTAATATGCAGTTTCTTTGAGAACCACTGGTATATTGCTTTTTAAAAGGTACTTAGAATCTACTGTCTTAACATAAGATATAAATTAATGCCTGGGGTATATTTGTAGTCACCCAAGGAGTGTGTAGAATGTATAGAACAGCTCTATCCAATGGAACTTTTTATGATGATAGTGATGCTCTTTGTACCGTCCAATACAGTTCCACTAGCCACATGAAACTAGTGCAGGTAAGGAATTGGATTTCTTTAATTTCATTTTAATTAATTTAAGTTTAAATAGCTGCATGTGGCTAGTGGCTAGTGAATTTGTTAGCACAGGGAAAGAGTGAAAAGAAGGTTGAAGTGAGAACCCAGGAGTACACCTTGGAAGAAAAGGGAGACCCTTACAAGAGAGAGAGGGATGGGGTCCTGAACTCAGCTGGAGGAGTTAGGCTTGGACAAAAGGAGTTAGGAGAGGAGGCAGCGTGCGTGGGCACAGAGGCAGACACGTTTCCTGGGGAGATCATTGAAGGAACTCTTTGATGGCACCAGCTTCTGCTTATAAGCCAATCTGTTAAGAACTGGTGGGAAGATAGTGGAGGAAGGGCTTACAGAGAGAATGAAGCGTTAAAATAACCTTTGAGGGGTGGGAGGAGACACTATGGGAACAGCTGGAAAGGTTGCTAGGCATGTTGAAGGCAGGCCTGTCTGATGCTGGGGTCCATGGGTTTGTAGTGATTCCGTTTTGCATAGTTGTTTGGTTATCTCTGATATCCTTTCTTCTCCTGTCTAAAATCTTTCTTACTGTTTCAGAAAATTTGAGTATAATTTTCTGGTATTCTTTTTTTCATGTTAAAATATAAGGACTTATACTTGTGATTCTTGAATGTAGAACTTTTATTAATTTCTACTAGGCTTAGATCCTATTTTATTTCCTCATCTTAATCTATTACTAACCCTTTTCCCTCATTGCTATTCTCTTAACTGCTCATCAAATACCAGTAAATTTGGATAATTTGTACATGGAAGAATCTAATTTGTAAGATTCAAGTGTAAGAAATGCTCCCAAATGTGGCAATCCAAGAGTCCTAATTGTTTATAGGAAACTTTCCAACAGGTTTAGAATTGAAATAATAGCCATGATAACCGGCTTGACTGGAAAATAAATTTTTGACTTTTCAAAGCTGATGGAACAGTCTGGCCTGGGTTTTGGACAACTTTTGGTATAGCATTTTCACCTAACAGCAGAAAGCATCTGAATGATATATTAACTTAATATATCATCTGTAATTAACAACAGATTATTTCCATCAATCAGTAATGCAGGTAAAGTAGGTTTTAACGTTCCTAAACTTGATCTAAGTTGAGTTTCTCATTTGGAGGAGAGAGATTAATGAAGGCAGCCCACTGTTTACAGTCCCCCTGGAAACGTGTTTCCATCAGAGAAAATGCCATCAGGAGGTGTTGGAATAAGGCCTTTGCTTCCAATGTGTTTTCTAAAACAGAACAAACTATTCTAAATAAAATAAACAATTACTAATTACTACACATCAGCTTTCATCCACTTCAGTATATCACAGTTGAAATTAAGAGGCTCGATGCCTCTCTCTTGCATGATAAAGTGTGAGGGATGGCTGTGTTGCCCCTTCAGGTGATAGAAACAATTTTCCAGCTCATGGGCACAGCTTTGCTAAGTGGTCCCTGCAGCCTGGCTAGAGTGTGGTTTTTTCTGTCTGCTGGAAATAGAGTTTTGTCCTCCCAGTATATAAAAACAGTAGATGCCAAATAATGTTATTCCCTGATAAACCTCTTGCATGTGGTCTCTAAAGTATAGCATATATTTATTAATCTGTTTAAGGCAAAGAATACCCCTCCACTGTGTGAGTATGGAAGAGCCCAGCGTACTCCTTACCATTTTGCTTGGCCGGTAGAGTGTGTCCCTCCGCGAGTCCACCCTCAGCTTTCGATCTGTTCAACAGAGATGAGTCTAGTGCGAGTGAGCATCAGTAGGTGCTCACCACCACCACCCCCATTTTGCAGATCCTAGTGACCAGATACAAGCAGATATTTTTGTTTCTCTGGCATAGGTAGCAGAACAAACACTTAGCAGTATTTCTGCTAATTCCTATCTCACTGATATAATCAAGGATCTATCTAGCTGGGGGAAAAAAGCTTCCTTCTTTTTGGTTGGTTTCTGATCACATGTTTGTATACATATCTGTGTCAATGTTAAAGGCTTATGCCTCATCTCCATGATTATTGTGGAAAATGAGACGTTAATAGTTAATTTTAATCCAGCAAGATGACTTTCAGGGAAAAAAAAAAATCTCAGTACATTTTGACATTGGAGAAAGTTAATCAGAAGGTATGTGTGAAAGAGCCTAGGCCAGGTCAGTCACTGGCACCCACCAGATGTTTGTCATATTTCCTTCTAGATAATTCACTGCTTGCTAGTAGGAATTTAAATATCTAGGCTTCCATTTTAAAGGAATGCTTTTACCTGTTTATGTGTGAGTGTGTGTAATAAATGCACACAGATATGCCCACATCTCCCTAAGGCCAACATCACTAGAACGATGGATGACAACCTTGTTGAGGCTCTTTCACATAGGATTAGCCAATCTTGCCCCAAAAATCCTGCTGCAGAAGCCTACACACCTTGTAACTGAGGTTCGAGGATATATACGCGACAAATCTAAAAATTTTGCGGAGTTATTTCCTAAAAATAACTTTGAGTTCCACAGCCTACTACCCTAAACATTTCTTGGGATGAAGGAATTCCCTTCCATTACAGCCAGCATTCAAACGCCATAATTCCATCATGTTAAAACTTGAAAAACTCACCCAGAAGTTAGTTAGGTATCAGGATTCAGTTCTGTCAGCTACATGATTGGAAGGCCTGGTTTTTAATCATCACGAAGATCTGTGGTTTCGTAAGGTCACTCCTCAAAGAAGTACTAAACTTCCTGACTAGAGTTTATTTCCCCACAATGTGACTGTGTCAGAGATAATTTTTCAGGGCTGTACAGACTAACCCCCAAATGACCCCATCAGAATGGCTTGCCTAGCAAGAAAGCCTCTGCTGGTGGTTGGCTTGCAGATTATGGCTGTTACCGTCGTGGATGGTGGGCATCACACGAGCTTCGATGCCAGGTGCCATTGGCTTTTTGGAGCTCAGGGTCACAGGGTCTCCCACATCCTGTTCTCTCTCTGTTTGGGGTACTTGGAAAGTGTGAGAAGTTTCTTAGAGTTTTTCTGTCTTGGGTTTTTCAAGGTCACTTTAAAACACACACACACACACACACACACTGTTACTTGCTCCCTAATACAGGCATATTTGTAAAACTGAGTTGCTTCCAATAATGTTTGCTTGGAGAATCTCTTGAGTTATTGCAGACAATACAGTGACACTTTATCCTAATAACTTCACATATAAAATCAATGGGAGGGTGCTGTTAATGTTCTTTATATGCTCTGAAATATATTCTAATGTTCTATTTTTTGTTTGGAACTTATTCTGAAGTTTGTATTGTTTGCTGTTTTTTTGTTCTAGAAGCTTTGCAGCAGGTTTTGGCTAAATGCGCTAAAGGTTTTTACCTCAGGCCTTTCATTTTGAAGTAGCTGACCATGAATTTGAGGTTGCGTTGTGGCTCAGAAGATTCAGGGGCTTGGCTGAAGAGTGAGGCATTGACTGTTGGTTACCAGAACAGGTTCACCAGATGTGGACTAGTAAGGAGTAATTTTATATGTAGGGAGTAATTACACATGTTACAGTCAGATCTATTGGGTAGTTAATGCGAGTGAAAGGAGCAGGGCATTACACCATGAAATCATGAGCTCACGTGGCTCCTCTTGAATGAAAATGGAGACAGTTTTGTTAAATCATTATAATTCTGCTTAAATCCCCAAAGAAGGTAGGAGGTTGGTTCTGGAGGGTAGCATCTGGGACCAGACAAGTACTTCAAGGTGGTAAAAACTGAAAGCATGGCATCATTAAAGGGAAAGATGTGAAAAGTATAATAGTGCTTCTGGAAGAAAAAGGTGAGAGGATGAGCGAAATCCTAATTAGTTCAGTCCCAAAAGAGCATCACCATTTGGTGCAGAGTCCACTTCACCAAGTAAAATGTAGGTACCTGTCCAAACTGTAAAATTAGCAAAGACTACTCCAGATGTAGTGTATATATAATAAATGACAGAGAACCAGCAGAAATATAGAAAGAGGCAGATTTAAAGTATGGATTTGTATTTTCTCTAGTGAAAGGAAAAAAAAAAAAAGGAATACTAGAAAACTGTGCTCACTTTAAAAAGGTATAATGGTTGGGGCACCTGGGTGGCTCAGTCGGTTAAGCATATGCTTTCGGCTCAGGTCATGATCTCGGGGTCCTGGGATCAAGCCCTGAGTTGGACTCCCTGCTCAGCAGGGAGCCTGCTTCTCCCTCTCCCTCTGTTCCTCCCCACTGTTCATACTCTCTCTCTCTCTCAAATAAATAAATAAAATATTTTTTTTTTAAAAAAAGGTATAACGGTTAAGAATAAGAAAGTTTCAATGAATCAGGACCTTGTTGGTTCAATTATGTCATATGACAGCAGGCTCAGAAAGGACAGCAGGTGACTTTGCTACTGCAAAGTCATATTAAACGTTTAAGCAAACCATTTCCTGCTTATTAGAGCACCTAAGCTGTGGATGATGTGAATGGTTTGCAGTGGGGAAATGTAGAGATGCATATCTTTTTGCCTTCTGAAAAGCCCAATAATTTCAAAGAACACTTGTAGTTGGTTGAGCCAAGTGAACTTAACTAAAAGGTGGATTTGACTTCTCAGAGGTGAGCACAATAGTAAAAACCAGGCTGTAAACCATAACACTAAAGAACAATTATGAGGCATTTTTATAGATTTCATCTGAACCCAGGGAGAAGGAATAATTTTACAACTCTGATGAAATAAAAGGTCTGCTTTGGCAATGTTTGATAAATTTCTAGGTTTCAGGGGAGCAAGGACAAGTTGGGTGTTGCTACATGAGTGTTACTCTAGCCCCCCCAAAAATACGATCTCTGTAAGATTTGGGAAGTGTCCTTGTTGTAGAGCACTTTGTCAAAACATACTTTTTTTTAGCTATTGCTTAAAATTTGACCTTAAAGTCAAAATACTCACTTTTAATACAAACAGTATGCTGTTCTATTTTACTGCTTTTTCTCTCCTTTTTTTTTTTTTTTTACTGCTTCTTTTTGCCTGTTAAAATTATCATCTGAAATCCAGAAGCTGTATGGTTAATATAAAAGCTGACAATTCTGGTGTGTCATTTCAGGGATTATCGGAATGAAGGCAAGATTCCAGGGGTCACAGCCTTTCTGGGTATTTAGATTATAGTCAGTCCAAGTAAAGCACAGAAAACAGCTTTGCATAGAAATACCACTGAAATATGTCTTTGTTATATGCTATAGAATAGCATGTCTGACTTTTAAAATGTAAAAATTGAGATGCAGGGAGGCTGCTTTTGTAAGCATATTACAAAAAAAAGGTATTTCAGCACCTTTTCTTACCACTTGGTTTTCTGATTTCCATTTCTGAGCATAAATTGCTCTTTTAGCCATATGAATTATGGATTGAACTAAAACAGCAGTGTAGAAATGTTTAGGATGATTTTTGAAGATTAAGCCAGTATTAGTATTCTCTAGAAGTACAAAAGAAAAATATAAACCTATAGCAGTGCCCAAAGGAAAGAAAATGTACCAGGGAGCTTTTCCCCCTCATTTGTTTTTGTTTGTGTTTAAGATTTTATTTGTTCATTTGAGAGAGAGCACAAGTGGGGCCGGGGTGGCAGGGTGGGCAAAGGGAGAAGCAGACTCCCCACTGAGCAGGGAGCCCACCACAGGGTCTCAAACCTAGGACCCTGAGATCATGACCTGAGCCGAAGGCAGACGCTTAACCCTGAGCCAGCCAGGCACCCCTGTTGTTTTGTTTGTTTAATTGAAATTGCTAAATGGATATTAAACTAGGGAATACAACCTCTTCATGCCAAGAAGCTGCTCACTTGTGCACCCAGAGCCTCAGGATTACCTGGCAAGGAGGGCTGGGTAGAAGGAGGCAGAACAGAGGCACAGCTCAAGGACCACTGGAGCTGG
Organism: Mirounga leonina; assembly: GCF_011800145.1. NCBI lineage: Eukaryota > Metazoa > Chordata > Mammalia > Carnivora > Phocidae > Mirounga > Mirounga leonina. The sequence goes on along the minus strand of NW_023270268.1, from coordinate 88,866,320 downwards.
AGGAGGCCGCGGCAGGCAGCCACAGTGAGCTGGGATATCTTGGTAGCACGAGGCTGGGATTGGCCTGTGGGCAAGTCGCGAGTTCATGAGCCAGCATTTTTGAATAAGCATGTTCTTGATACCATTAAACCAAGTAACAAGAGAATTGCCTGTTTAGATGATTCCTCTAGGTTTTCGGGTAATTGACGTTGTACGTACCGTTTATGCTAGTAGGAAAAAAAAGACAACTAGAAAGAAAGAAACCAAGATATTCACAGTAGTTTCTCTGATGGTAGAATTAGGATTAATTTGTTATATTTCACTTTATTGGTTTTTTTCATGTATTTTCTTTTTTTTTTTTTAAAGATTTTATTTATTTATTTGAGAGAGAGAGAATGAGAGAGAGCCCATGAGAAGGGGGAGGGTCAGAGGGAGAAGCAGACTCCCTGCCAAGCAGGGAGCCTGATGCGGGACTCGATCCAGGGACTCCAGGATCATGACCTGAGCCGAAGGCAGTCGCTTAACCAACTGAGCCACCCAGGCGCCCTTTTTCATGTATTTTCTAACCTGTTTTACAATGATTACTACTTGCTGAGAACTAGATATTTCTCTCCAAGAAAATCTAAAAGTGTTATCTCCAGATTCAGGTGATTTTCTTATTTGTCTTTCTAAACTGTCAGATTTTTTTTTTTTTAAGATTTTATTTATTTATTTATTTGCCAGAGAGAGAGAGAGCGCAAGCAGGGGGAGAGGCAGGCAGAGGGAGAAGCAGGCTCCCCGCTGAGCAAGGAGCCCGATGTGGGACTCGATCCCAGGACCCTGGGATCATGACCTGAGCCGAAGGCAGACGCTTAACCATCTGAGCCACCCAGGCACCCCTAAACTGTCAGATATTTCTAAACAGAGACAAGAGTGATAGTGATAGAGGGCATTTAAAAACAGCGAACAAATGTTTAAAGGTGATTTTTTTTTTTCCTTTGGAAGAATAGATTTTTTTTTTTTTGCCACCAAAGTCAAAGTGGGTTAAGTTGATGAGAAGTTATTAATAATACTGATTAAAACTATTGCACATGAAAGTGGTATAATACACTGCAGGTCCACACCTAGACTCCAGATCGCCACTGTTTCTTGAAAACCGGTTCTCAGGCCTCCCACAATGCATTTATTGTTGTTACACATGCTTTTGGCTGGGGGAGCACAGTGCTCATGGCATACAGGTGGTATTCCGCTGGTGACATATGAATGCTTACAACTGCGTGTTTTTGTCTTCCAGAGTTGTCTTGGTTCAACTGGTGCCTTCCCGGGTCGTGTTTGCTCAGTCTCCTCCTCATTCTGTGCTTCAGGGAATCGTATGACAGACTGTATCTTGATGTGGTTGTCTCAGTATAATGGCACGAACGTGAAGGAATTTAAAAAGGGACTGGAAATCATACTGCATACTGCACATTTGCTTGGAGTTGCACACCTAACGGGAAAAACAAAAGGAGAAGAGAGAAACTTCACTCAGAGGTTTTGTTAGGTTACAGATGATCACATTCATTTCATGACTACTAGGTAATAATAATGTGGGACTTAGGGATACTAGGGGATTGAAAGACTATACAATGGCACACCTGTGCCTGGTTCCGGGGTCGGAAGTGTGGATATCTTACACGTAAAGCACTACCTAAATAATGTCCTCTATGTTTTGTGCCAGTGCTGAACTACTGATTGATCATTTGTAATTATGGAAAGAAAGAAAGGGTATTTGTCACATACCTTACCTAAGTCACATATCAGAGTAGGAAGAAATGCCACTAACTTCTAAAGAAGTTTAAACCCTCTATCAGATTTTAATTATAAAATAGGCAAGAGGTCTATCGATGATCAAAATTAGCCACGTGTACACTACGTTTTTTCTAATAAAGCCATTTCTTATATGACTCCTTATTTTTAATTAGGTCAGAAACCTTTGCCATCTTTATTACGGTGAACAAGTGCTTCCCACTGATTTCAGAGCACATACTTTGTGTCTCGATCTCAACTTATCCTTGTTTCTGTGAAATACAATTTCATCTACTAGGCTCTTAAATAATTATATTAAAGGTGACTAAATGTTCGGTATAGTCGCATTAAATACTGTATGAAAAATGTAATTCCGTACTGATTTAGCACTTTGTTAAAAGTGAAATGACAAATCACATAGAACATTCTGTGTCTTCATGCTATATATACATATACATGTATATGTATATATATATATGGTGGCATGGGATGTAAAGTCCAGTAAAGTCCAGCACCAGCTATTATTCGCTAGGGTTGCAGTTTATTAAATGACCCTTGTTTGAAAATAACAATTTCTAATGTTGAAACTTCCAAATCTGTTGAGTGGTTTCTGGATTACATTCTTGTATTTCAATTCAGGTTGTAAAATACTCAATTCTGTATGGAGTCCGTACATTTGAGAAGGCGATCTTTTGCCAGTACCTGTTTTCTTTGTATGGATGATAGTTTTTTTAAAAATGACAGTTACTCATTGGACAGCTCTCAGACATATATTTCACTGTGACATAAAATATGCTCCAATGGGATTATGATACTACCACTGTTCACATTTACATCATTCCCCTTACCCAGGAAACCCACACATTTTCCCAGAAAGACAAGAACAATACTTTCTTTGCCTTCATTATTCTCAGCTTCCTTCAACCCCCTCTCTTTTTTTTTCCTCCCTTGAAAGTATATCTTCATTGTCAGCTAAATACATTTTTATTTGTCTTTCTCTGGACAGAGTGCAAGCCAACTCCTCTCTTAGCCTTGGTGGTAGAATGTGGTTAAAGAGAGCTAGTTAGCCCTCCGCTCTGCTCATCTCACCATGTGTGCACACACCCTCACACACAGTCCCAAATGCTCCCCCTTCTCCCCCTTCATAAGGCCAAAGCTGTGTGGGAACTCACCCCGGTCTCAGAGGGGGTCTAAGCCTTCTTCTGAGATCCTAAATTGTGCTCCTTGAAAAGTAAGAAATTCAGCCTCTGTCTTCCATCACCTTTAAATCAGCCCCTTTATAACCATCCTGCTAACTTAGCATCGAGAACTGAAGGAACTAAGGAACCTGCTAAAGAGAAGAAAGCTAAGGAACTTGCTAAGAGAAGAAAGCTAAGTAGTTCCAGTTAACTCTGTCACCCTTCAATAAAAGGAAAGCAGGATTCTTGAAGATGATTGAAAGCCAGCCACTATGGATATTAGCAGTCCATGAGCCGGTGCTAAACTAACCCCCAGCCCTTCCTTTTTGGATAGAAGACAGAAAGGAGAGGGAAGAACTAGGAAGTATTTGGTTTTAGTCAGAACTATTGTGTTTGAGGACACTGTATATGAAATTTTGCTATAATAAGACATGAAGTAGAACATTTTAATTTTAGTTAATTCTACTTTTAAGACAAAGTGAAGAAAAACACTTTAAAAATATTACCTAAATGACTAGTTTAATGACATCCCATGTGGGTAGTGATGAAAAATTCCTACATTGTACCAGACACCAACCATTGTTTTTAGCACACATGAAATGAGATGAGTACTTCCGTCTATTCTATCTGCTTACCCCTCTGGCAGACGCTTGTTCTAATCACAAACTGCAACTGATAGAACTAAAGGGGAGAGAGGACTACACATTATTCATTTCCCTGAATATTTCAAGTCATATGCATTTTTTACTTGTTATTTCTAGCATGCATCACAATAGACCAGCTGTTGTCTTTGTACTTTCTAAACAAACATTACAGAGTCCCAATGAAATTTTATAACGAAAGAAGTCTGAACCCTCTACTAAGCCAAGCCCCTCATTTTAGAATTTATAGAAACAATCCCACAGAGGTTCAGGGTCTTGCTGAAGGTCACAGTCCTAGTTAGTGACAGAAGTAGAACCAACTGAAACCCACACCTTGTGACTCCCAAAGCAGGGTTTTTCCCTACTTCACAAAACCGCAGCTTAATTCAAACATTTCGGGGGGTTTGTGAGTACTCCTCCATGTTCACACATGGTGGGGCTCCAGAGCAAATCATCATTACTCAGTATGGAAAGTACAGGGATCCAATTAAGGTGACTGGTTTTTAAGTAAGATCATTCTGTTTTCTTCATCCTGTTGGTGCTCTAACATCTCTGAGTCTTCGCTTGCAGGGACGTGATATAAAACGATTCTGATGAATAATTCAATCCTCATAAACCAAGTCAACAGCATTAATTGGTAAGGACATGTTGTAGTGTAAGTTCCCCATGGCTTATCAATGAATACTTCGCAGTTTATGGGAAGAAACATTTTTTAATATGGTCCGTGGTCGAGGTATAGGCACAAGATAATTACACACACAAATGCATTTCACTGGAGGATGGAGCTAATAAAATAACAAGAGGGAATCAAGTTCAAGTAGGATTTTGTATGTTTAAGCATATATGGCTTCAGGACCAAGCTTTATCATAGATCATATATTTATGCTTAATTATTGAGAATGTTTACAGCTTGTTTTTATGAAGCCCTTCTAATGAGGGATTCAGCTAAGAGATTTTAAATTGAAGAGATTAAATTCCCATCTACTTCAAATTAGGGGTTTTTTACTCTTATTTTTACTAAAATCTAGGCATTCATCTTGCTGGTTACATAAGTAGTAGCTACATTTTAAACTCAAGATCAAATACGAATGCATAGTAAATGTGCTTTAAATTAATGTTAAAAATCACATTAATTCCACACTGAATTACTGTGATTATACCATTTTATATAGCAAGTGCAAAAGAAAACTATGAGGAAATTTGATGACACCTATTTTGTGGATCTAGGAAAAACAGAATTCCCCTTTAATTTAGAATTATACAGAAAGGGACAAATTAAAGCTTATTTCCATACTATCAAAGAATTCGCTACTCTGTTCGGAAAATATAAGCAATATTCCGGGGGCATGTAGTGTTGGACCATCCCAGAAGAACAAAAGTTGACAGACTTTGGGGTGCTCTTTTAACAGCATCCATTGGGTACTTTGTACTCAGTGGAAGTAGTTGTGTGCTCAGTAAGCGGACGCCTTGGCTGCCCCAAGCGCACGTGTCCTCTCAGGTGTCTGAGACTCTCCTAGGTCTCTGCTTCCTTGAACTGACTTCCCGGCACAGGCTTCACCCTGAGCCCGTCCCTGAGCTCCGAGGCGGAAGCCCAGTCTCATTCTTGACTATGACTAAGGCCATACGCCTGGGCTTCCCTCTCCTGAGCAGGACGCTAGCATGAGTAAATCCAGAGAGATTTAACGGTTCTTCCCACAGCAAGTCTGATAAATTAGAATATTCCCTGAAATGGGAATGACAGAGGTCTCAAACAAGCTTCTCTAGTTATTACCTGTTGCATTTTAGAATATGGACTGTTTCGATAGCCTTATGTAGTCTTTCTGTTGTGCCTTGGAAATCTGGAAGGCCTCAAATGATAGCTTTCCATCTCAACCCACACTCAAAAAGTGAGAGCAAAGGTTACTCCCCCCTAGCTGTTCTGCTCATTCAACAAGGGACACTTACACTTTTTTTTTAAACAACCAAAAAATGAAAGCATGGAATTCATTTCAGCAACTTGATAAAATGTTAGAAACGCATCAAACCATTTTAGCTCTAAAGCACACATCACAGTGCTCTCGGGGCTCCCTCTGGGCACTTCTCGTCTGTAAGGGAGGCTTCCACAGTCTTGACCAGAATGGCAGGAATGACTTGGAGACACTTTTCATTTACCTAAATGTTAAAAATCATACTTCTACTTCATACAACTTAATTTAGGCTTTTTCTAATTCAGATTGATTTTCTTCCCATTGAATCAAAGAGATGATCTAATCCAACTACCTCATTTTACAAATTAACAGAGAACCTTTGAGGTTCAATGCCCCAGCCAAGTTGTAGCAGATAACCTGAGTCCTAGACCAGCATTCTTTCCATAAGTGATCAATGTGGTGACCAGAAATAAATTTTTTAAGTAATTTCTTCATTTCTTTTAAATTTTTGAAAATTAAACAAGAAAATCCATGAATGTATATCCATTATAAAATACCCAGTACAGAAATAGAGTGAAGTCTACCTCCATACAAACACGTGCTGACTATCCATTCCCCTTCTCCAAAGTATTTCCTTATTAATCTTTTCAGAAATTCTTCTGTGCTTTCACATACGTATGTATAGAAACTTAGAGGGGATTTAAAATTAAGTCATCTAGGGAACTGTTTCTTAGACCGTGTTGGCATTAGCTTTTGGGGGGCAGAAGCAGGAGTTTCTGAGATCCTTATTTCTCTCCCAGATGAGTCTGTATCAAATGTAGGAGTAGTTAATAGAGACAGGTCACAAACCTGGTTGTGTACCATCAAACTCTATCATATCCTAAAGTTTAAAAGTGAAATTTAATATGCAATATTCTGTTTTTCTTATTGGAAATTGAGTTTCTGTTTTTATGTGGTCAACTAGGGCCCATGTACTGCGAGAGAAGAAAGTGAATGACCCACACCCGAAACCCAAATTAATTTTCTCGACAGGGCTTCCTTGGCTCTTTGTCTCAGGAGAGACACACAACCGTATAGAAAGCAAAGAATCAAGAGAGTAAACTGTGTGATTCCATTTTTTTAAAAACAATAGCTAATGAAGATTCTGGTGATCCTTCCTATTTTCCTGGTCACTTTCCTTAGCTGTCCTGACTCTCACACTACCCATAAAACGGATGCATTGTAGTAGGACAAGAGTGTAGCTTGGTTTGGTCACCTCTTCCTTCCCTGCCCTCCTTCCCATCCAGCTTTCCCCTTTCCGGTTGCGTCAGATTTTCCGAGTTACCAGCATTAGAGAGGAAAGCTGGCCAGTTTCTTCATGAACTAGACTAGAGACACCCAGGAGCCCCCGGGCCTGGCAGGTGTCCCAGGCCTAGTGTCTTCAGCTGTTTGACCTTGAGCAAGTCACTTCATTTCCCATTTATCACATCTCTGAAATAAGGGAGCCAACAAAGATATTCCCTAAGGTCTGTTCCAGTTCAAAAACTCAGGTCTGTTCTTATTTAAGTAGGAAAAAATGACGAATGACGGAAGCAGTCTCTAAAATTGCAGAGCTTCCCAGCACCGTCATGTTTCCATTTGTGCAGTGGCCCTCCTCCTGTGAATACATGGACTATTCCACTGCACACGCTAGACGAGAAGAATTGGCTTTTTCATTGTATGTGGTAGGAGATAAGCTACAGGTGCTGTTTATTTCCCCCAAAGAACTTTGTATATGAAATGCATCAAACACATCAAAATGTATCAAACACAATAAGAGAGAGATCTGCCATCTGATGTTGAGACAGCGTTCCAGAAGCCAGGTCAGAGCACTGCATTTGCTCGCTGGAATCAGGCCAAACAGGAACCCATCCTTTGGCTTGGTTTGATTCATTGTGAGTCAGGGACGGGTTTGCACCTGTAGAAATCAAACTGTCAGATCAGATGGTAAAGCCCATCCTCAGGCTTATGTATCTAGAGTCATGGCACCAAAGGATTGATTGTAAGTTGCTTTGCCACTATGTCATCCTCGACATGGCCACATTCTGTCAGGAGAGCTGTGCGGATACCTCACAGAGAGCAGAGCCTCAGCTTGTCAAGGCCGGATCTGCGTGCAGGTATTAGTAAACAAGGCTTCACTGAGGCTCTGATGTGAGCACAACAGCTGATGGAGAAAGGAACCAAAAGAAGGGACCAGTCTCTCGCCAGGGCAGCTGCTGAGCACCCTTGGGGCCTTTGGCAAACCACCTGTCCTCTCGGACTTCAGCTTCCGCACCTCTAAATTAAGAGGGTGAGAGTAGATGTTCCTTTGGCTGAAAAGTTTTCTACACCTAGTGGTCACACGTCACCGAAAGTAGAAGACGATAGTAGAGTGCACTACCTATCCCCAATACTTCCAGTTCTGCATTATCATCTCAGATAAAGGCGGAAATTCTACAGGGCCCTGTTAGCTGTTAGTGATGTGCTAACAGGAGCCGGGCAGTGCGAGAAACTCAGGCTGTCAACATACCCGTTTATTCCTTCCCTCGTCCTTCTATTCATTCTGGATACAGAGTAATGATATGTGTGCAGTGTGTGCCTGTGAAGAGAATCAGAAAAACCAAAGATGTTTCTATCCTTCAGGACCCTTTAGACATATTTTAAAAACCATAACACTCTCCTGAACTAACAATTAAAAGAAAGATTGACAGTTTCCCAAATCCTTAATTACACACAGCAGGCACCTAAGTACCTTTCTCATACCATCATTAACCATAACTGATTTCAAGGAAAGGATATTTTGTTCCATTGAAATTTTCATCATAGACAGAAGCTGTATCTATCTGGGAGCATGGAATCAATTTTGGCATTAGGAATCCCAACCTCACCATCACGGCTGGCTTACTAGTCCTTCAGGAAGTTGGGAAGATTGTTGGCGCCTCCATTTTCCTCTGAAGACAAATTTAACAAATGCATGCACACTAAGATACCCATATTCATAAGGCCTTGTGAGTCTCCTTTCTACGGGGAATTTGAATTTTAACAAAGAACAAAGACTAAACACCAAAAGGAAGGATTTCTAATGATAGAACTTGGGATTTCAGCCTGTCAGATAGAGAAGGGCTAGTCTGGGGACTGGAGTCTTTATGGGAGCCCTTCCGGTCTCCCCACCTGCGAGTGAACCCAAGCACACTTGATGCATCACTAGTGAAGTCCCAGCCTCTGAAGACTTTGCAGAAACCCAAAGAATGCTAAAAAAGGGGGGGAGGGGTAGGTTTTAGTTCTGCAGATGATTTTATTTACTACAAATGTCCCCAATTTCAAATTTATCTCCCTCTCCACCAGGAATGTATCCTTTTGGAGGCTTTTGAAAATTAAGTTTTAGGAAAATTCTGCCTCCCTCTTGCTAGATGGCATCTACAAGTCCCAAACAACATCGCTTCCTTTGACCTATGCACATAATGTGCTATTTCTGTTTCGGTCTGTAACTCAGAGAACGTGCCTGGCAGAAGTCAGGAGAGCTGATTGCTCCCACCTCACCTGTCATAGGCAGGACGGGGCCTGCCCAGTGGAATTTAGCTAAGATGAGGGGGTGTGTTGGGGTGGCCTCTTTCTTCTTAGTTCTTTCCTGAACTCACTAATTCACATTGTATTGTTCTTCCTGATCCATAAGTTATTGCTGAGAAATTGTTTTAGTAAGTGACAGAGATGTCTCAGATGCAGCCATCCCTCTCCTCCATAATCCCACTGTCCTTGCAGCTTGTGCCCTAGAATCCTTGCTCCATGTCCCAAGGAAAGTAATTACATTTGTTCTTTTCAGGGAAAAAACATCAATTGATATTTTAGCCCTGACACCTCACTCTCTTTTATCCCAGAATAGAGAAGCCCTTCCATATTTGTTGTCGTTTTCACTCAAGCTTAGTGTCAATCTCCAGGCAGGGCGACTCCATGCTACCCTTCTGATGCCTGTAATCATCCTTCCACCTAACTGGGAGAAAGGTTATTCAAATGAACCAGCTACTGATTTCCTTCCCATCAAGTCTTTTTTTTTTTTTTTTAAAGATTTTATTTATTTATTTGAGAGAGAGAGAATGAGAAAGAGAGCACATGAGAGGGGGGAGGGTCAGAGGGAGAAGCAGACTCCCTGCCGAGCAGGGAGCCCGATGCGGGACTCGATCCCGGGACTCCAGGATCATGACCTGAGCCGAAGGCAGTCGCTTAACCAACTGAGCCACCCAGGCGCCCCACCATTCAGTCTTTTATCAATATTGCTCTACCAGTAAATTCTTTGTTAGCTAGGTCCTGGAATTTATTTCATGTTTTTTTAAACTTTAATTTTTTTCTTACAAAATTGCTTCTTTTATCTTAGAGCAGACTATGATCTTTTTCCTTCTGTGTACTTTATAATACAATTTGTACATAATGGAACATTCTAAAATAAAGTCAGGCAGGGATTTCATCATAGCCAATATTAAATGCCGGGAAAGGCAGATCATATTTAAAAAAGAAAAAAGATCTAGGATGCAAGAGGCTGGATCTCGTAATTCAGCCAGTATGTTTGCAGATCCTGCAGCATGCTGAGCACTGGGCTAGGCGCTGAGGATGTAGAAACAATTAAGACAGTGTCCTGGCCCTCACATTCATTTTCCGATGAGTCCATTCATATAAACCGTGTAGTTCAAAGCTAGCAACACCCCCCAAAAGGCTGCTAGAAGCTTTGTCGCTTATTTCTACAACTGTCTATGGGATCTTACTCTATTTGGAAGAACAGGTTCTAAATCCTGTTTTCTTGGGCCATGACGAATCCATGCGTGTCCCTAACTTCATGGAGTATGACACACTCCTGGACAGCTTTTGAAGGGAAAGGCAGAGAAATCTGTTTTGATGACTTGAGAAGGGGAGAAAGGGTTTAGGAAAGCTAACAAGCTTCCAAAGATTTCCCACCTGTTAGTGCTCTTTCAGACATGGGACTGGGCAGAGGGAAGAGCCTTCTAGTAAGGAGGAGACAAGGCTATGTAAGGAGGCCCAGGAGACCACCGTGGAAGAGTCAGTGAGACGTAAGCCAGGCCTATAGGCATGTGTTAATATATCTGCTGAGCAAAAGTGGAGAAGGAGGTTTGGAGGCAGAGTTGTAGTAGAAGCCAGATTCTGGAAAACAGCCCCGAAACTGGCTTATTCTCACTGAGTCATCTGGCCCAGCCTCCTGCCTCCAAGTACATCCTGCCTGTGGCACGTCTGGCCAACTGCTTTCTCTGCTCAAGAGGGCTGGAGATTCTACAACTTCCCTGTCCCTGTGCCAGAGCCTCTCCCCATTTGCACTGAGAACTTCTTGCTTTCAAGGAATGGAGGCCAGAGGGGGCTGCTCAAGAAACAGTGGCAGAGGGAAGCCGGCAGAACAGATCAAGGCAGAGGGCCCCAGGTAACGAGGGATTGTAGTGGTGAGGGAAGAGTCCCCACGGTTCCCACTTCGCATTGGCGTTTACGCAAGCCGGCGGGAGCGCTGGAAGGCGGCGCCCGCCATCTGGGACTGCCACCCCCCCACCCCCCCCCCGCACAGATGCCCTGTCTGGCATGGTGGGTCTCCAGTTCTGCTCTGAGAAAGCAGTGGGAACAGACATCCATCGCCTCCCAAGAGGAACTGTGTTTTACTCCAAAGGCTGTAACTTTAACAACCCCCCTCCCTTCCATCCTCCAAGGAATGTTCTGTAATTGAAGGCATGCCTTTGAAACCTATTGTGTTTCATGCACTCTGCCAGCATAGTTGCTTTTCATGCCAATTCTTGGATGCAAAGAAATCTTGAGTAGTCCAAGTGGACTTCGATCCAAGTAAAATTCCCGTCTCTTACTCCATTCAGACTTCTCCGTCCACCTCCACCCTCTCAGTCACTCTCCTAGAAGCAAGCCAGAAAGCCTGTCCAGCCAAAATCGCTATCCCAAAGCCCAAACACTTCGTTGTTCGCCTTCTGCTCCTAAGTCACCACGCATTTGGTCTAACTTTATAGTTCTCTGGCTTGAGCGGCCGTGCACTACCTGACAGAGCAGGAAGGCAGGCCGAGGCCAGGGCAGCAGGTGGTAGGTCAGGTGGCTGCAGAAACAGAGCAGGTGCAGCTCCTGGAGCAGGAAACTTCAACAGTCCTATGGCCACCACCACCCATCCGGGGAGTGGGAAGGGGGGGACTAGCATGCCAAAAAGACTCCCCCATTCTCATTCCCCGGGGTTCCTGTAGGTCACCCTGCCTTCAGCCTTGAGGCTCCCTCTTGGCCTTGAGTCACATTCCTGTTCATGCTCCCCACCCCCCACCCCCACCCCCATTCTCTCCGGTTAGTCCAAGGCTGCAGTGAAGTCCCTGATTCCTTTCATTCAGTCTATGGAAAAACAAAGTCCTTTCCTGCCGGGATCCGGGTCCACCCTGGGAACGGTTTTTGGCTGAAACTGCTACAGTTAAACACAAGAAGTTCTGATTACAAGAGCAAAATAGCGTTCCAGCAGGCTGCAGCCGATTCACTGCTTCTGGGGCTCTAAGGAGGAGAATGGGTCAGGGCTGGGCCAGAGGACTGAGCATAGACCAAATGATCTCTTGAGATTCCTCCCAGCTCCAGGACCTGATTTTTCCAATGGCAACACTAAGATCTAGGCAACACAAAGATCTAGACTCTTTGACAGCAGGGGCCCCACCTCTTATGACACCGCATGTGCTCGGGCAAACTTCCTCTTCCCAGCACAAGACATGGTGTAAATATGAACAGGTGCGGGGGGAACTTAGAATCTGCCCCCACGGAGCCTCGGTGCTGGCGGGGGGGGGGGCGGGTTGTGTGCATACCTGCTTGCCCAACTCTGTGACCCAGTGGGTCTATGCAACTGTCAAAGCGTGAGTGTGTGTGATAAATGCCCCTCTGACTCTCACAATTTAGGAGGTGTTCTGTGCGTTTTTAAACAACTCTTACCATGTAAAGATTGTATTACATTTTAATAAAAAAATTTTTTTTGCATTTTACTTTTTTAATATTTGGGGTTTTATAGACTTTGATTTTATGGCCAAGTATACTTTTGTAAGGAAATGTTGAAGTCTTGAATATTTTTATTCTTTTAAAACTATAGTTAATGTCAACTGTAAGCACTGATAAATAGTATTCATGTGCAATTTTCCCTCCTTTTCATCGGGTCTTTTTAAGAAACTATGTTTTGGCAAAGCGTTTTATTTAAAAACTCTGCTTCACTTTACACATTGTGAAGACTGAAGATTCTGAAAAATAAAGATGCATTTAAAATCTCTGTGCTGTTACATTGTGGAAATGGTAATGTGCATTGCTTTGCCAAAGTGGTAATTAAATGTTTAATGGTTTAGAACTCCCAGTTCAGAATGGGGGTTCTAGTCATTACTCACTGTGCAGGAGCTTCCATATAATAAGCCTCCGCTTCTTTGGAGAATGCACATTAGAATGGTGATCGCCTGTTCCGTTAGGAAATACGGTTACATTGATGTCATAGTTACTATGCTGTGGTTTTGCAATAAATGTGGATTGAAAGCACTCGTGATAAAGTGGTCCGCATTTTGTTTTTAATCAAACTCCAAATGGCAGTAGAAGTGCAGCCAAAGCTCCCTGAGCATTTGGGCAGCGAGATACGGTGGGAAGACACGAGCTTGGGAGCAGGATAGGCTGGGCCGAATCCTGCTCCTCTACCAACAAGCCCTGAGCCCTGGGAATTCTTTCATCTCTTTTGGGGATCCTGTGCTCTCCTCCATTAAAAAAGCATAATTAGGGACACCCGGGTGGCTCAGTCAGTTGGGCGTCTGCCTTCAGCTCAGGTCATGATCCCGAGATCCTGGGATCGAGCCCCGCATCAGGCTCCTTGCTCAGCGGGGAGCCTGCTTCTCCCTCTGCCTGCCGTTCTCCCTGCTTGTTTGCTCTCTCTCTCTGACAAATAAATAAAATCTTTAAAAAAAAAAAAAGTATAATTAACATGAAGGAGTGGGATAATTATACTTACCTCACATGGATTTTGTGACAATGGAATGGAGCAGTGAACAGAATGGTCATAAAGCACCGGGCACATCTTGGTGGCCTGCCTGATAAGTGTTGTTTGCCTTCTTCCTTTCCTTCCCTCTTGTATCCCTCCCAAAGTCTTCATTTTAATTTTCATTTAATTTAAAAATATATTTGAGGTAAAATTTGTTGACCCTCTGAGTAAGGCAATAGTTATTAAATCCATACATATTTACTACTACCTCTAATTTATCATAGGTGTTAATTCCCAGAAAAATTGATCACAGCTGGATTGAAAGAGTATTTGGGAAATGTGACAATGTTGTTGATATAAGTATGCCAAACTATTAGTCTACTGGAGATTCAAAGGGATTTGCCTTTGTGGAATTTGAAACAATAGAACAAGCAGCAAAAACTATTGAGGTAGGTCCAGATCCGTTCACGAAAGCATGGAGGATTCTCCTTTTTCACTTCCAAGGCAAGCACATCCACAGTTAAGTGGTGGGGAGCCGAGGCTTAGAAAAACTCGGAATGATGAATGTCCTTAAACCTTTTGGAGGCATGTTTTTCTTAAAACTTTCTGGATTAGGGGCGCCTGGGTGGCTCAGTCGTTAAGCGTCTGCCTTTGGCTAGGGTCATGATCCAGGGGTCCCGGGATCGATCCCCGCATCGGGCTCTCTGCTCCGCGGGAAGCCTGCTTCTCCCTCTCCCACTCCCCCTGCTTGTGTTCCCTCTCTCGCTGTGTCTCTCTCTGTCAAATAAATAAATAAATAAATAAATAAATAAATAAATAAATAAATAAAGTTTCTGGATTAGTTTCCAAACAGTCCTGTTCTCCTCTCGAAGGTTTCAAAGTCTTCATTTTTAAAAATACAGAAAAGCATATTGCTTTCTTTACTTCTTAATATAGAACAAATTGTAACTGTGTTTTTATTTTCTCTCCTTAACATTATATCATGAATGTTTTCCCATGGCCATGGAAAAATTTACAATTTAAAGTATCTAATTTTATTGTTGGACATTAAGACTGTTTCTGGGGAGATTTATTCTGGGGAATACATGTTGTATATTTATCCTCGACCTAGTTTCTGATTCTTTTCTTAGAAAAGATACCTAGAAGGAGAATAACTTGGTTCAGGTATGAGGACTTTTAGCTTCTGACAAGTATCCCCATATTAACTTAATTATTTATCCAGCTTAATGGAAAAAAAGAAGTGCTACTTCTCTACACTCACTTCTGACACCAAATATGCAGGGTTTTTTCACACCAAGCAATTGTCCGATTCTCATCAGATACCAACAGGTTTGGGTTTTTTTTTTTTTTTTTTTAGTTTTTTTAGTTTTTTACTTTTTAACGTAAACCCTACCCCCAACATGGGGATCGAACTCATGACCCAGAGATCAAGAGTCATATGTTCTAGGGCACCTGGGTGGCTCAGATGGTTGGGCGTCTGCCTTCGGCTCGGGTCATGATCCCAGGGTCCTGGGATCGAGTCCCGCATCGGGCTCCCTGCTCCTTGGGAGCCTGCTTCTCCCTCTGCCTCTCTCTCTCTCTCTCTCTCTGTCTCTCATGAATAAATTAAAAAAATCTTAAAAAAAAAAAAGAGTCATATGTTCTCCTGACTGAGCCAGTCAGGCACCCCCAGACACTAACAGTTCAACTCAATCGTGACACTAACTGCCTGGAGTTAAGGTAGACCCCACAGGTTAAAGGCTCAGTCTCATAGGAGTGCCTCCCTATCCCCTACTTCAGACACCAACTGCAAGTCCAAATTGTCTGTCACCTCTGCTTCTGACCAATAAAAAGCTATAAATCAGGCGTTCCCATGACCCCATCCTCAGGTTTGATAATTTGCTAGAAAGGCTCACAAAACTCAGGAAAACGGTTTGTGTACTAGATTACCAATCTATTGCAACAGAATACAACTCAGAACAGCCAGATGCTAGAGATGAATAGGGCAGGGGCTGGGGGAAGGGGCAGGGAGCTTCCGGGCCCTCTCCAGGCTTGGCACCACCTCCCAGCCCTGCCACGGGATCAGCAACCCCGGAGCCCAGCTCCAGAGGCCCTTCAGTTAGGGTTTTTAATGGAGGCTTCGTTAGGTGGGCGCGATTGATTAAATCATTAGCCATTAGTGATCAGCTCAACCTCCCGGTCCCTCTGCCCTCCCAGGAGGTTGGGGGAGGGGCTGAAGTGCCAACCCTCTAATCACGTGGTTGGTTCCCCTGGTAACCATCCCCGGTCAAGAGGCTAGCCAGGAGCCCCCAGCCGCCAGTCATTCATTAGCAGACAAAAGATTTATCACATTAGAGATTCTAAGGGCTTTAGGAGCTGTGTGCCTGGAAGTGGGGACGGAGACCTAAGGTTTAATTCATATTGTGTCACAGTCCCCCTTAGGGTCCACCAGCAAATGAATTTTCAGGGATTCTCCTCAGCTGGGAAAGGTGACAAGGAGGGGTGACAGAAATAAGTCACACTCGCCTCTCCTTCTTCTTCCTGCTCTTTTCTTCACTTCTCATAAACCACACTCCCTGGCGCTGGTGGGCCGAGTCAACCCTTCAGTCCTTTCTTACATTAAAATCCTGGACCTGATGGTTTTTAAGGTTCTGTTCAATTCTGAATTCCAGCAAGTAAGGCAGAAAGGAGGCAGTGTAGGAAGGGATGGAGGGAAGGAGGGAAATTCCCAAGTAGATACATGAAGGTGGGAAGGCCCTATATGGGAGACTAGTTTTTCACTAGCGATGTCTTGCAAAAGCTGTTTCATGCATAATTTACTGGACTAATATCATTTGTTCCCCCAAAGGACGCTAGGTCAAATTTTGGAATTTTGTCAATGAAGCAATTTTTGTGACTCTCAAGACCACATACTCTGACATACCAGGGACTCGGATTGCAGAAATGACTCTTCACCCTCCCATGCAAACGCTCAGTAACAATGGTAATAATTTGGGGTGCATGCTGGATACTGTTCTAAGCATTTTCTGCGCTTCAGCCCTCACAGCAAACCGGGAGTAAGTTCTATTATTAGCTCCGTTTTACATTAGAAGAACAAATTGCCCAAGGTCAAATAGCTGGTGAGCCAAGGGGCTGGGTTTGAGCCCAGGATGGGGGAGGGGGGGCGGAGCTCCAGCCTTCAACTCGGATGAAGTTGGTCCTGGGTGACACCTTCTCCCACCACCCCCATTCTCTCTTTCTGTTTCACGTGCGCGTGCAAAGGAGTTTTTCCAAGAGCAGTGCATTGGCATTGCCAGACATTGTTCGAGGCCCCGTTCTATAACCAAAGTCCTGCAAGGTAGGTGTCACCACGCCCACCTGACACATCACACGGCTGGGCAGTGGTGGCGGGTCTAGAATTCAAAAGTCCAGGGTCAACCCTCCATGTCAGGGGCCTTCAGATCAGGGCACGTGAGGGCAAGAGGTTCCCAGTATGATGGATTTAAGGAAAACCACATACTGCCTTTCCTAAAGCAGATCTGAGATCTGAGACCCTCCCGCTGACTTGAGGTCAGGGCTGGGTTCTGCTTTCCCACTCCCTTTTCAAGTTTGTCTTTCTCCCACTTGCAAATGAAAGGCAGGTCTCTCACACTTGCACTCTTACTGCGGAGGTCCGGGGGGTGGGGTGGGGGGGAAGCTCTCACTGCCCCCTCTCGCCCCCCCCCCCCTCAAAAAAAGTGGGAAAGGAGGAGGAGAACAATTAAAAATACATGTGTCCACAATACCTCTTCTAACCAGTTATCATGAACTCAGGGCGGGGCCTCACCTCTACCCCTCTCTTACACGTATTTCTGTCACAGACAATGTGGCATATTGTAAGACGAGCTTTGACTCATGTTGAGATGCTCAGACCTTGGACATATTATAGAGTGGGGGAGCAGGAAAGATGACAACTGTTATTTAATAACCTTGGTCATGGGGCTCCTGGGTGGCACAGTCTGTTAAGCCTCCGACTTGGTTTCAGCTCAGGTTGTGATCTCAGGGTTGTGAGATGGAGCCCCACAGCTTCACATCACTCTGCGCTCAGCGGGGAGTCTGCTTGAGACTCTCTGTCCCTCTGCCCCTCCCCCTACCCTGCAGGCGCCATACTCCCTCTCTCCCTCCCTCCTGCTCTCTCAAATAAATAAGTAAATCTTTTTTTTTTTTTAAGATTTTATTTATTTGACACAGAGAGAGAAAGCACAAGTAGGCAGAGAGGCAGGCAGAAAGAGAGGGAGAAGCAGGCTCTCCACTGAGCAGGGAGCCCGATGCGGGGCTCGATCCCAGGACCCAGGGATCATGACCTGAGCTGAAGGCAGCCCCTTAACCGACTGAGCCACCCAGGCGCCCCAATAAGTAAATCTTTAAGTAAAAAAGGATACTCAAGATTAGAATAAAGCATGTTGCTTTTAAAGCCCAGCCTCTCTGCCTGCCCCCCATTCTCAATCTGGAGGAACAGCTTTGAGAGTGCTCTCTGCCCCCCACCCCCCATGCCTCATCTCCATCCCTGCGCAGGACTCAGGAAGAGGGCAAGAGGATGTAGGAGGTTTGCCATGTACTTCAGACAGATCAATAGTAAACCTTCAAGTAAGAGACACATGGTTAAGACCAGTTAGTATTGCTTATTTTCTTGGACATCTATTCACACTTTTTAAATGGCTTTCCTGAGGTCTAATTGCCATGCAGTTAGCCTCACATATCCAAAGTGTACACTGTATGTTTTGACACGTGTACCCACCCATGAAACCATCACCACCGTCAAGGTTAGGGAACATATCTCTCACCCCCTTTAATATCCTTCCCTCCCTTCCCCCCAACGGTCAACATACCCTACCCCTAGGCAAACATTGTTCTGCCTTCTGCCACCATAGGTTCCATTTTCTAGAATTGTATATAAATGGAGCAATACCTTATGTGTCTGGCTTCTTGTACTCAGAGTAATCATTCTGATATTCATTGATGTTGCTGTGAGTATCAGTAGTTCATTCCTTTGTATTGCTATTTAGATCCCTTGTATGGATATACCACAGGGTGTTTATCCATTCACCTGATGATGGGTAACTGGGTTGTGTCCAGTTTGGGGCCCTTACAAATAAAACTGCTATGAACATTTGTGTATGAGTCTTTGTGCGGACACATATATTCTTTTCCCTTGGGTAAATAGCTAGGCATGGAATGACCGGATCATATAGTAAATGTATGCTTAACTATTTAAGAAACTGCCGAACTGTTTTCCAAAGTGGTTGTTCCATTCTCAGCAGCAGCGTAGTAGAATTCCAGGTGTCCCCCTACACTTGGTGTGATCAGCCTTTTTCAGTTTAGTCATTTTAATAGTGTGTTGTAATATCTTATGGTGGCTTTATTTTGCATTTTCCTAACAAATAATGATGTCAGTCATCTCTCCACATATTTCTTTGCCATCCATAAATCTCTGGTGAAGGGTCTCTTCATACTTTTTGCCCATTTGTTATTGGGTTGTTTGTTTTCTTGTTACTGAACTTCGGTTCTTTATATATTCTAGATTTGTCAGTAGTTTCTCCTAACCTGTGGTTTATCTTTTAATTGTTTTATAAAAGTTCTTAATTTTCATGAAGTACAATTTATTAATATTTTCTTTTATAGATTGTGCTTTGGATGTCATATCAGATCCCTACCTACCCCGATCTCCTAAAGATTTTCTCCTAAAAGTTTTATCATTTTTATTAAATTACACCCAAAGAGTCTCAAATACTATAAGCCCATATTCATCTTTTTCTTGGGTACAAGTTTTCTCATCATCATTGCCATTTTTTTACAGATTTTTAAAAATTTATTTATTTGGGGCGCCTGGGTGGCTCAGTTGGTTAAGCAACTGCCTTCGGCTCAGGTCATGATCCTGGAGTCCCGGGATCGAGTCCCGCATCGGGCTCCCTGCTCTGCGGGGGGTCTGCTTCTCCCTCTGGCCCTCCCCCCTCTCATGCTCGCTCTATCTCATTCTCTCTCTCAAATAAATAAAATCTTTAAAGAAAATTATTTATTTGTCAGAGAGAGAGAGAAAGCAAGCAGAGGGAGAAACAGACTCCCCACTGAGCAGGGAGCCCGATGCGGGGCTCGATCCCAGGACCCTGGGATCATGACCGGAGCCAAAGGCAGACACTTCACCTACTGAGCCACCCAGGCATCCTGCTCTCTATCATTTTTAATTCCTGTTGTAGATTTCAGTGTGCCCACAGTAGCAGGAGTGCTTTGTGGATTCTTCTGGAAATAATGCACTTGACAACAAGCATCAAAACATGTTTTGCAAGTCCTAAGACTCTCACTCTTCTCTCTCTCTGCTGTTAATCTTTCTCATTCTAGTGATAAGTAACATCTATTCTATACCACTGCTCTCTAAAATTTTACTTGACATTTAATAACTGTCAAAATTCAAGGAACTCTATAATGTTTGATGTTAATAATAATCATAGTATCTCACTCCCAAATCACTTTTAACTTAGATCTCATCTTCACAGGAAATTTTAAAAATTAACATTATAATTCACATACATATTTTAGTTGCAGAAAAGTAGGGTAGTGTGAACAATAAAAGACTTTCAAGCTTAAAAATACATTACATTAGGATAACATTCTGGGGGGGAAGTGGAATGATATACACCTTTAAAGGGTAAAAGGAACAATGTAAATTTTCCAATTGTTCAAGTGGAGCCCTTCCTGTATTTTTAAAAATGCGGTGCCTTTTAGATTCTATTAGTTGCATTTAAAAGAACAGTTTTACTTTTAAATGTCAGTATTTACAGTATGCTAGCAATTACATTCTTTGTGGATCTTTAAACTTGGATGAAAAAATACAATGTAAAAATTGTATGTGTAACTAAATTCTTCAAAATTCTTTCAGAGACCGTGTGGTTAAAAAAAAAAAAAGGAATAATTATTAACCATTGCTCTACCCCACAGCACCTCACATAAAGGAACTAGCAGGTGTATGCATGGTGCTGGCCGAGTGCTCAGCACACTCCTTGGAGGAGGGAGGACGGAGATAAGATGTTCAGGGAACTGGATTTACCTCAATACATAAGACTGTTTCTGCATATGACCCAGTCAGGCAAATGTGAATGTGTCAAATTCCCCTTTTCTCTGAAAGGGAATTTAAAGATAAAGATCAGAAACCAAACCAGTCTTATGCCCTGTGAATGGAGAATCTCCTTGGTGGGGCATTTGGGTGGAGGGAGGAGATGGAAGAGCTCATGGGCCGGGAGAGTGAGTTCTGAGGCACACTGTGGACGTCCGTGAGCTAGTGTGCCCCCGTGATTACAAGACTCATTTACTTGAGCCATCTTAGCAAGGTGGTATGACTGGATATGTGGGCTGGAGCCTAGAGAGGGAGCTGCCAACCCCCTAGCCCCCCAGTTAGCCCAGTCTCTCCATGGAATCCCTGTGTGTCTGCTCCATTCTTGTATTGCTACTGGTCAATCTAATCTTCATTCTTTAGCCCAAATCCCACAGAGACCAATCTTTTGATTGGCTTAGGTGATTTCCCTCTGGGCTTTTGGGCAGAGTCCTTCATGCCAGGCCACCCTGTGGCAGATGGAGCCAATCACTGGTCATCCGTAATGTAAATACTGGCCTAATGTTGCTTGCCTGACGGGAGGAAGACTGGGGTGGGGGTGGCGGTTGTTTCAGAGATTTGGGAATAATAGACTTGACAGTAAGTACCATGACTGGTGCATCCATTTGAGTGTCATTCTCTGGGGTTGAGATGGAAGTCCTGTCTTCTACATGCTTGCTTGTCCCAAGCCCTTCCCATAAATTAAGTTGAAGTAATGGCCTTAATATCATTATTTAGGGAACATGGTCCTATATAGATGTTAAAATAAAGATCAAGAAAACACAGGAACTTGAAGTCCACAAAGATGCCCTAAGCAGCGGAAGGGAAACTGCTTCTTGCTCAGATTAAAGTACTAGAAGTAGAAGGTCAGGAAGGAGCCATGGAGGAATTCCAGGAACCTCAGGTCTTTTCCCAACTCCTGAACTAGGGAAAAGGGTGAAAGAGTCAGGGGTGGGGGGGGGGTCATAGTATCCCAGGGAGTTTCTATGTAGAGGGCTTATCCAAGTGCTGAACCCAGGAAGCCTAGAACATCTGGCAGACAAGCTTTGATGGCTCAAGACTGGGTGTGATGGGGCCCTCAAGGGAGGTTTAACCAGGTGCCCTGGGCGACCAGGGCCATGTAGGCAAGAAGGAAGCTCCTTGGAGATGAAGGGCCACTGAAATCACCTTGACTGCTGTCTTTCCCCCCAGAATGAGCCTTACCATTAAAACTGGAGAATTAGCTCTAAAAGAGACAGAAAAAACTAGAAAGTGTGATGCGATGTTCCAGTAAGTTGGACAACGTATCAAATGTGAATACTCTTTGAGTAATGCCGTTTTTAGGAGTTCACTCCGCCTTTATGGGTCTACACATCCAAGGGTCGTCTTTGCCCCATTGTTGATAACAAAAGACTGAAACCCAGCTGGAAAGTCCCATCACTGGGGTTTGGTTAAATAAATGGGGTGTAGTTGTTAGGAAGAAAGATAGCCATGGAGCACTCTGCAGGAAGAGTGGCAGATGGACAAGCTGACGCTGAGCAGCGCGCAGGCAGGCTTGCATGCTGCCCATCATGCAGACGGGAGTAAATGCTACCGTCAATGTGGGGTTCAAGTTGAGGCCAAAGCCAGTTCTTACCATCTCAGAAGAAGACTTTGGGGATGCAAGAATTAAGCTGAAATTTCATCCCAAAGAATGAGATGATTCTTACGGTTTTGCTATTAAAACTGCTAACCGGTCACATTTTAAGTTCCACATGAAGGTGCTGGGGCTGCAGTAGGCCAGCATGGTCAGCTGCGCTTTTTGTGACACCGAGTCGAGGCTCACATCACTGGGCACAGTAGAGAAGCCAGATATTTTTTGGATATTACATTTTCCTGGATTTTTTTTTCTCTTCTCTATTCCCCTTATGTTCTTTTTTCGGCCTAGGTCAAAGGTGATCCATCATAGATATTGTACATGATTTGGTAATTTTTTCTGCTTATGAGATGTTGAAGTAGAAAAGCTGACGTTCTTTGTTTTTTAAATCCATTTTCTTAGGATGTAAATTCCCAAGTAGAATTTATTCTTGAAAGACTCACAACCTAAATGGAATTAAATACCCAAAATTAAACGTACTGCTTCAGGGATATTTTGTTTAACATAATGAATGCTATAGAGAGATGCCAACCCAGTTGGCAAATATTAGAATTATTATTTAATCAAATCTCTATTATTCTGCCCTGTAGTATTTTAAATTGTTTAACATCTATTGGTTCACAAAGCCCATAATGGTCTTCCTAAAGTTCTCCTGCTCACATTCTCTCGTATTTTTTTTTAAAGATTTAATTTGTTTATTTGAGAGAGAGAGAGAGAGCACATGCTCCAGCGCGGGGAGAGGCAGAGGGAGGGAGGGAAGCAGACTCCCCGCTGAGCAGGGAGCCCGATGGCGGGACTCGATCCCAGGACCCTGGGATCATGACCTGAGCTGAAGGCAGATGCTGAACCCACGGAGCCACCCACGTGCCCCTCTTACAGTATTCTTTTTACCTCTCAGTCTTTTTCCTGTTTATTTGTTAAAGTGCTTAAGTGTGTTTGAACATAAAATTAGCAGCTTTCCCAATCATTAATTATTGTGACATTTTACTTTTACAATACTAAACATACATATATCATGCCACTGACAGGATTTGAACATATGAAACATCGATTTTTCACATCAAGATTTATCTAGATGGGGGCGCCTGGGTGGCTCAGTCGTTAAGTGTCTGCCTTCGGCTCAGGTCATGGTCCCAGAGTCCTGGGATCGAGCCCCGCATCGGGCTCCCTGCTCAACGGGAAGCCTGCTTCTCCCTCTCCCACTCCTCCTGCTTGTGTTCCCTCTCTCACTGTGTCTCTCTCTATCAAATTAAAAAAAAAAAGAGATTTATCTAGACATTTATAGCGAGGATCGCGTATTAACAGTGAATCTGAGGGGCATGCCCTGTGCCTACTGTGGGAGTTGACGTGCGGATTTGATCCAGCGGCAGCCTGTGTAACCGTGACTGTAGACCAGACACAAAGTCAGGGGCACTATAAATGATAGCGAAGTACACAGTCAGCTATTTAGACTTCCAAAAGCTGAGGCTGAAGGCCAAGTTTTGGCTGAATATCAAGGTTAAAGCCAGACTTTGGTGCATTTTATGGGCACACACATAAATGCACGTATTTGTATGTGTCTTGTTGCCCAGCCTCTACCCACCTGCGTGAAGGGGAACTTGGGGCCCAGGAATCAAGAATCAGAGACCCAGTGTTCACTGGATATCTTTTTGTATTGTTTTTTGTTTTGTTTTTACTCCGTGCATGTATTCCTTTTAAATACCTGCTATATTCATTAAAGAAATTAATTAAACATATATACTGAAGGGAAGTTGTGCGCTTACCTTCAAGCAAAGAAACCCTGTGGGTCAAGGCTGCAGAGGGTCAAGTGGGAATTGGCGCTATCTTGGTTATCCCTGGTTACATCTGGGAGAGTTTTGTGACACAAGCTATTTGGGGCCCACTCCTCTGGGAAATCAGGGAGATTTACTGGGGTGGGGGAAGTAGAACCTTGTGTTTGTGAGTGCTCAATGTCCCAAGTGTGTGTGTGGGGGGTGCTGTGTCCCATCTGCCCCTGGACACTGGGTACAGTCCTAGGGAAAACTGTCTCTTCTATTAATGCTTTTTTAAAGATTTTATTTATTTCAGAGAGAGAGAGCACGCACGCACAAAGTGTGAGCGAAGGCAGGGGGAGAGAGAGAAGCAAACTCCCTGCTGAGCAGAGAGCCTGATGTGGGGTTCAATCCCAGGACCCTGGGATCATGACCTGAGCTGAAGGCAGACACTTAATGACTGAGCCCCCCAAGGCGTCCCAAACTGTCTCTTTTAGAGTGTTTGGAAGGACCTCGTGAGTAGGGATGAATTTTCCAATAACTTCAGAGATAGGACTTCAGACCCTGAGGCCTGAGCGCCCCTGCAGTTACCAGCATGGTCAACACAGCCACGGAATTAAAGCCCCAGCTCCTTAAGCACTGGTCATCCTGTTGGCAGCTTGGGATGAGGAGAGAGGCTTTGCCTGAGTCTATGTCGGACTGGTCTGCAAGGGTTGTCCAGTGAATCATCTGGGTGACCTAGAAGTATAACTGGAGGCCCAGGATGGCCTGAGCACAGGGCCAGGCCGGGGCTGGAGCAGCCGGGTCCTGGGGGAGGTGGCCCAGGGCCAGAGACACTACCATGTGAAAGACTCTCTTCAGGGACTGAATCAGGCCTTAGGAACGCATAGGGCTGCAAACCAAGACAAGTACCCATTGCTTGGTATTAACAGCTGGGTGTCTCTTACCTAACAGAAACTCCCCTTTTAGAATGTTGCCATTCCAGGGCGCCTGGGTGGCTCAGTCGGTTGAGGGTCTGATTCTTGGTTTCCGCTCAAGTCATGATCTCAGGGTCGTGGGATCGAGTCCTGCAGTGGGCACCATACTCAGAGGGTAGTCTGCTTGAGATTCTCTCCCTCTCCCTCCCCCTTTGCCCTTCCCCCCACTTGCATGTGTGTGCTTTTTCTCTCATAAATAAATAAATAAATAAAATCTTTAGAATGTTGCCATTCCAGGGAACGACATTCATCCAGTTGACTCTCTGAGAAAGACATTTTCCCCGGTTCCTGTACGAGGACAGTGAGTTCAGGGAGCCTGATTTCTCCAGCAGATGACTCAGCCCTGAGAAGCACAGCAGAGTCTCAGACAAGTTCTGGGGGCAGAAAAAGGCCCCCGCAGGGGCAACACCAGAGCACTTGGCTAGAAAAGAAAAGATGAAAAAATACCATGTACGAGATTTTTTCAAAAGCTCTGGGAATCACAGAATTCGGTGGGGATTCTGGGCCCAACCCTCCCATTTCATAGGCCAGAAAACTGTAACCCAAAATGAGGAAAAGATTTGCTGAGGTCCCACAGCTGGCGAGTGATAAAGCTAGAGACTCTGAGCTCCCCACAGTCTGTCCAACATTGTCCTCCCACACAACAAATGCTCAGAACGGCTCCTGTGAGACCAGGTGCCTGTCCGTTGCCAGGGGCCAGAGCAAGTTTGGGTCAATAGCCTCTGTCCCCAGATGACACATACCAAGTAAGACTACATTTTCTTTTTCTTTTTTTTAAAGATTTTATTTATTTATTTGTTAAAGAGAGAAAGAAAGAGAGAGCGCACAAGCCGGGGGAGTGGCAGGCAGAAGGAGAGGGAGAAGAAGGCTCCCCATTGAGCAGGGAGCCTGACATGGGGCTCAATCCCAGGGCCCCGGGATCATGACCTGAGCCGAAGGCAGATGCTTAACCGACTGAGCCACCCAGGCGCCCTTAAACTTTCATTTTGAATATGGAGGCTTGAATTGTGTTGTATGACTTTGGAATCAGGACTTGGAAGCCAGCACCTCGTCGGAGAAGATCTGACCCTCACCCAGGGGTACCTCCTCTTGCCAAGAGCACCTCCCTGACTATGTGGGGAGATTGTCTCTTTCCATCATCAATGGGCTCCTAACCTTGGATGCTTGAGGGTTAGGACTGACCTGCTTAGACACACAGCTGTGATCCAGGGGGCTCTGTACTCTGGGCTGAACCATCCCCCACAGTGGCCCGTCTCTGCCCTCCAAGAGAAGAGCCCTAGGTTTTGTTTTTCACTGAAACCTCACTTGCCCTGACAGGGAGAAGGGGCCTGGCTGTATTTCCTTCTCCCCGAGAAATGAACCTCTCATCTCATACTCTGTTGTTTTTCTCACTCTTAGGCATTCCCCTTGCTCCATGGAGCGTAGGATGTGAGCTCCCCTAAGTCAAATCCCAGACGGAGAGTTCCCCAGCCTGGAACTATCTTTACTTCTTTAGGGTAACAACTTGTTTAGGGGCTTTACTTGCTTAGGGTCACTGCCACCATGCAAGGTGTGCGGGAAACACATGTGTCCCCTCAAACTCTACTTCCTTGAGATTCATGGTGGTGACAGTGACAAGACTCATTACTTCAGGGTTATTCACGCAAAGTCAGTGCAATTTTCATTTTTAAAAAACCTGTAGTTTTGACTATGTAAAAAAATCCGAACATCTGTGTGTCAAAGCAGGCATATGATCAATTAGAGAAATATTTCAATCTTTCTGACTAGGGATTAATGTATTTATACATGAGAGTTCCTTTGTATACTTTATACACAAAGCAGTAGGGAAAAGATCACCACCTAAGAAAAAAAGTACAGAACACCTCCCTTTTTAAAAAGTAGACATGCCAATGACCAATATGTGTATGGGGGAATTGGCCACTCACTAAATACGTTTAAATGAAAATTTAAGCAATTGCACTTAAAAAAAAAATTTATAGCAAGCACATGGACTGTCTGGGTTGAAATTCTGGGATCATCACTGACTAGCAATGTGACTTTGAGCAAGTTACTTAAAATTATTAAACTTTAGTCTCCTCATCTGAGAGTTGGCCTGCTAACAGTACCTTTGTTTTAGGATTGCTGAGAGAACCGAAGAAGGTATCACTAACCCTAGATGCACTAAGCTATAGTTTTGTTCTGTGTGGTTTCTCTGTACCTGATCAGTGTTTGGAAGGGATAGCACTTATCAGTGTTGGCTATTAGGGTTAGTAGGAAGAAAATGAGAATACACTGCTGGAGGGAGAGTGTTCTCATCAGCAAGAGACCTGGCCAGAGAAGTTAAGAGCCTTCACTCCTGGGAATTTATCCTAAGGATATATAGTCAGAGATATGGATAAGAAGTTCCATAAAAGTATTTTTTGCTAAAGAAAATTTTGAAACGAATGAGTGGTTTCAATAAATTATGATAAATTCATGTAATACAGTGATACATTTGTATAATAGAGTAGAATAAATGTATGTAATAGAATAGGTAAATCTATGTAACAAATATAATTTATGTAACAGAAAGTTTTAGGCCAGTATTTTTCAAATATTATGCAAACTTTTCAAAGTAAACCTTCCCCAGTGGTGGTAAACAAATGAAATATATAAAAATTGTGCTCTCTCTTTCGAGGGGTCGGGGGGGATACATTGCTACCTGTGGAGTTCTGTAAACAAGGCCCTCTCTCCGCTCCCTGACCCATTCCTAGGGCAGCCCCTGAAAGGGGTGTGGAGGCTCACAGAATCTTTAACAACATGGGGAAATAGGGATGTAATGTTACATATCAAAATCAGAATAATACCTCTGAAACCAATAATACATTATATGTTAATTGAATTTAAATAAAAACAAATAAAAAGTATTTAAAAATCTGAATAAAAACCATGTATGTAGTATGTCTTAATTTTATAAAGCACTCTCAAACACACATAGCTATAAAAAAAGGGCTCAAAGAGAACATAATGAAGTACTGATGGCTATTTCTTGGCTGGATTTGGGGGAATTTGTATTTTCTTTTTATAAGATTTTTGTGTTTTTCTCCCCAATTTTCTTTTAATTTTTAAAAAATATTTATTTATTTATTTTATAGGGGAGGGGCAGAGGGAGAGGGAGAGAATCTCCAGCAGACTCTCCACTGAGCTTGGAGCCTGATGCAGGGCTCGATCTCATGATGCTAAGATCATGACCTGAGCTAAAATCAAGGGTCTGATGCTCAACTGACTGAAGCACCCAGGTGCCCCTCCCCAAATTTCTTTAATGAACATGTACCATAGTTATTATCAGGAAAAAAAATCATTTAAAATGTTTCATTCCTTTCTTTCCCAATAGCTACCCAATATTCAGTTGGCAACAAAAGTTAAGGCTTGTCCATTTGGTGATGTCTCCCCATGATAAAAAAAAAAAAAAAAGTACAATAGATCTGTATTACAAGTTATGCTTAAGTCCATGTACAGTGTTTTAATTACTACGATTATATAAATATCATGGTTGCACCAAGTGATAAACAATGATTACATTTCCTCTTCTGTCTGCTCTTTTGTTTTACCTGGTGTTAACAATTATCTCATATTTGGAAGGAGAGGGCTGTGACAAGGATGGAACAGAAGAAGGGGATCTGAAGTGTTTGTGAAAGTTCTATCACTTGACCTGGATGGTCATTACAAAGGTATTAACCCTATATGCACTAAGCTGTACTTTTGTTCTGTGTGGTTTCTCTGTACCTGTGTTTTATTTTAATAAAAAAATGCTTTTTAAATAAATCATGTAAGAACCAAAAAAACGCCTTTTTTTCTTAATTTTCTTTGAACCCAAATTTAAGTCTTTCCATACAGTTTTATAAAATAAGAGTTTTTTAAAGATTTACTTATTTATTTTAGAGAGAGACAGTGTGCACATGCGGGGTAGAGGGGGAAGGGCAGAGGGAGAGGGAGAGAGAATCCTAAGCAGACTCTGCTAAGTGTGGAGCCCAGCAGGGGGCTCAATCCCACAACCCTGAGCTGAAATCAGGAGTTGGACACTTAACTGACTGAGCCCCCCAGATGCCCCTAAAATAACATTTTTGTAAATCTTCATATGATTTTTCATACAAACCTGCCAGATAATCTGCCTGTTCATTTTTCCTGGCTCTCTCTGGGTGCATGCTGTCCTCCTACACTAACCTGGATTGTTGCTCTCTGGGCCTGTCGCATGACATATCTGTCCTCACCCCCTTCTTGTGTTAGGTCCCCTTTCTCTTGGATCCACATTTTCTGTGTTTTCTCTTGTTTTACTGAAGCAAAAGTACATGTGATATATATTTTTTGAGATCTGCATGTCTAAAAATGTTCTACTCATATGACTCATAGTTTGGCTGGGTATAAAATTCACAACCAAGTATTATTTTTACTTCATAATCTTGAGGATAATTTCCACTTCATTCTCACTTTAAATCTTGGTGTTGTTTTTTGTTTGTTTGTTTTGTTTTTTTTAATATTTTATTATTTATTTGACAGAGAGAGAGAGCACAAGGAGGGGAAGTGGCAGGCAGAGGGAGAAGCAGGCTTCCCGCTGAGCAGGGAGCCCGATGCGGGGCTCGATCCCAGGACCCTGGGATCATGACCCGAGCCGAAGGCAGCCTCTCAACTGACTGAGTCATCCAGGCGCCCCTCACTTTAAATCCTGTTAATAAGAGGTTTGTACCATTCATATTCCTAATCTTTTTTGTCTGTTGGAATCTTCTCTTCAAGGCTGTTGTTTTGAAATGTTATGTTTTTGTGCCTCTTGGTGCTAGGTACTGATCTGAAGACCTTGTCTTTTGGTTTTGGCAAAATTTCCCATAGTCTTTCTTTGATAATTTCCAACTGTGAAAATTTCAATGGGCTGTTAGACCTTCTGGATCTATCTCTTTTTTTTTTTTTTAAGATTTTATTTTTTAAGTAATCTTTACACCCAAGATGGGGCTTAAACTTACAACCCTGAGATCAAGAGTCATACTCCACCAACTGAACCAGCCAGGTGCTCTAATCCTCTAATTTTCTTATATTTTATTTCCTATTTTCCATTTCTTTGTCTTTTTGTTCAACTTTTTGGGAAACTCCCTTTATTGTTAAACCCTTTTATTATTTCTGCTGTCATATTTTTTTAACTTCTAAGAGCTTTAATCTGTCCTTTTTATCTTGTTATTTTGTGAATGCAGTATCTTATTCTGAAGAATTATGATGTCTTTGAAATAGTCTCTATATATACCATCTCTGTTTTCATCGAGTTCCTCTTGGACTTTCTTTCATGTTGGCACATTTTTCTCTGATGTCTGTGACACTTATCTGCACATTCCTATTTATGAGTGAGGCGCTGAAGGCTGACTGCAGGTTCTGTGTACTTGGACACTCTTTGTTAATGAGTGTATTTCACTGTAGGATTGTTGCACAGGTGACCAGCTGGCTTATTTTTTCAGATTCTGTAGACCTAGTGTGCTTCTTCAAAGAATCATCTTCCAATCTCCTGCTTAGAGGAGGGGATGGGGGGGGAGAAACTTGGCTGCCAGAATCTTGGAGTTAGCCAAAAAGGCAACTGCTGAATCCCACCGATAATCATAGTCTGTTTCTTAACCCTCTAGTTATCCAAACAGACCCTCACCACACACCCACTTTGTGCCTGGTATCTCCATGTCCAGTCTGGTTCAGTGTCCCAAGGGAACATACTTATTGTCCCCTGTGGAGGCAAAGGAGTAGTGACTTACCTTTAAGTCTAGAGAATGAAGTCATCTTGAGGGTCTAGCTGAAGCTTACACATGGATTTTCAACCACCACCTCCTTTTTAGGCTCCCACCTTAACCTCACCTTCCCTGATACCAGGTCTTCCAATTTCTGATTCTTTCTGAAATTGCTTGGGTGCTTAGGTTTGACCCATACCCATTCTTCCAGATGATTGCTGTTCCTCTGCTTTCTGTGTTCATGTATTATGATTTGGGATTATAGTTGCATCCTAGTTTGATTGAAAATAGTGATAGCTTTTGTTTTTTGTCCTCTTTACTTTTGGAGTGATGTTGAGAGAAGAAATGTCTTCACACCACCATTTAAAATCCCTAAGTCTCTGCCTTGGTTTTTACCTATAACTGTGTTTATATTTTTGGTTTCCTGTATCCTCCAAATTTTCTACAATAAACATGTATCACTTTAATAATAAGAAAACACACACACAGAGTTATCCAAAGACAAAAAGGCCCAACAAGGCCTAGAGAACCCAATCCTGCATTTCCCTTCCTCTTTTTATGAGCCAGTTGGGCCTAAGAAGCCCCCTCTTCTTTCATACCTCATCTTCCTGACACTATGCAGCCATCCATGTGGCCTCAGGCACCTGTTGGAGAGAACACAGCCTCCAGGGAGGACATTCTTGGCTTCCTCATCCGTGGGTGCAGCCTTTGCCAACCATGCAAGCTAATTTGCATGCAGTGTGGATCCCTTAATGCAATCTGATGATCATGCGTCCAAAGGCACAAGTTTTTTTTTATAAAAAGAGAATTCAGTGTGGTGTGTGTGGTGTTTTGCCACTGCAGCCACAGGTTTTCATTCCCA
Organism: Mirounga leonina; assembly: GCF_011800145.1. Lineage (NCBI taxonomy): Eukaryota > Metazoa > Chordata > Mammalia > Carnivora > Phocidae > Mirounga > Mirounga leonina. The sequence goes on along the minus strand of NW_023270268.1, from coordinate 88,834,894 downwards.
CTGATGCCATTCCAGTCAATAGGGGTGAGCATTAGCTAGGTATTCTCCATTACTACTTCCTACAGACCTGTCCAGTCCCTCCACTTGGACATATAAGTGGCCCTTATGAAGTAGGCCCTGGGCCCTTGAACACTCTTAAGCTTCACTGCCTCTACCAGGTCTAAGAGAATCAGAGACCCCAAGATCTAACACCCCACAAATTCCCATAAGCTCTGGACTCATTAACAGGAACCCAGTGAGAAATCCCAAAGCAGAAGTACTCATAGGTCTCTGGAGCTCTCTCTGATCAGGCTCTACCCTGGCCTGAGGACACTGCTACTTCCTTCGTCCCAGTGAGCACAGGGATTCCAGGACTCAGGCGGGGCCAGGAATGCTCCAGTCCTCCTCCTCCCCACTAGGATCACAGACTTTAAAGCCTGACCTACATGTAGGATTCGCTGGGAGTCCTAGGAGAATTGATCCAGCCAATTAAGTTGGGAAATTGCTCTTTGAATTTAACATGTCCATCCACTCATTTGTGACTTGGTGGGCTGAGGCTTCGAGGTTATTTTTACTTAATCCAGCAAAAAACTATATTGGGCTTCTCCCACTTCACCAGTTTATTCATTTTTTTCAGTCAGTTTTGGTTTTTATTAAACTTAGCCTTATAAATACCTCATAAAATAACCCTCATCAATACTCCCCTGTTGGACTCACGCATTTCCATTCTGGAGCTATTGCCTAGAAGAGCTGCTAAGGGACCAGGCAGAAAAATCTCCAGTCGTGTTGCCTTTGGTGTGTACCTTGTGTCCCTACTTGAGAATTTGTCCCTAAAAAGGTTTGGAGCAACATGTGTGTATGCACATATTCTCACAAGTGGGAAGATACCCTCTATGAAAATCCAATTCTATGTGGATCATTCCCTCCACCCTGAGAAGACCATCTATTACCCCAGTGCAATGCTCTGCTTGACTAGCCCACGCCAAGAGGAGCCCACACACATACACACAAAGAATTACATTTGGAGACCAGATATCATCTTTAATTAATAATGCCACAGCCCAACATCCTTTTTGTTGCTGTAGCATGTTGAGGGTGTGTGTGTGTGTGCGTGTGTGCGCGTTCCTGAACAGATGAAGGGCCTGAGACTCCCAAGCAGGTCTCAGCCAACAGCTCTACTGAGCAGCGACTGGAAGACAGTCTCCACAGCGGCACAGAGGGTGGACTCCTGCCTCCCTTTCTCTTGGACCACCTTTCCTGCATTCTGAGGGCAAAGCTGAAGCCTGTCCCAGCCCAGACTAAAGGGCTTCTTAGCAAAGATCAATCTTCAGTCCCCAGCCCTCACTGCCTCTGACCAGAAGGATGTCCCTGGGCAAAGTACAGACTGCTAGGCAAAGGTGGACAAGCTGGGCCAGCCTTGGTCCCCAGGTCACACTGGGGCAGCACCATAGTGGCCCGGCCCTGGGCGGAGAATCCAGAGCTTCTGGGGCCATTTGCTTAGTTCCTCTCACAGATGATCAGGGTAGATCCCAGGCCCTTCCTGGGGCCAGCCAGAGAGGGACAGCCTCGGCCCGTGAGGGCCACAGGAGCATCATTTCCAGCCCGAACCTAAGAGCCTGCTCAGTCATCTCCACTCTCCAGTTCCTCGCATGCCCAGTAGGTCCACAGCCCAGACACGGCAGGGGAGATCAGCACGGTAGTGGGTCGCAAGGAGGCCATGAGAGACCTGGGCTGAGCTGGAACTCCAGCCATGTGCCAGCCTGAAGCCAGCCCTCTCCCCCATGGTCACCGCCAGCCAGAGCTCTTTGAAGTCGGATGGGACCCCCACAGGCAAGGCGGCAAGTTCTTGGCCAGGTGCAGAAGGAGAAAACCAAACTGGCTCCACCGTCCCATTTCCACCTGCTCTGTGCCTTAAGAAGGCAAGGAGCCCAAGTCCCCAGGACAGTGTTATCAGCTGTTGGGGAAGCACCGTTGTCCAGGTGAGGCCTCAGGCCGGAAGCTGTGTTTGTTCAGTGGGCTGGGATAGTAGGTGGTTGTGTATACATTGGTCTGCTGCAATGGGTAGAAACTGGCTCTGTCATCGGGGATCAGGTTATTCTTGTTCAGGGTCTGTGGAGGAAGGAAGGAACCGGAGAGGAAGGGGTAAGGGAGGGGGGCGGGGGAAGGCGACGGGCCAGGGCAAGGCTGTCAGGAACCAGTCAGTGAGCAAACACTCTGGCCGCTGACACAGTTCACAGCACCCTGCGCCCTCCTCAGTGCCCAGCCCCGCTGCGCCCAGCTCCAGGCCAGAACCACGGCACCCTTCACCCTGCACTCAGCCTCTACATGAAGGCTCCCACCTTGAACTCCATGGGTGTGTACTTCTCGTTCTTGGGGGTGCCCCCACCCTTGTAGTGCAGGTGGTTGGGGGTGGCAGGGTGGACGAGTGTGGATTCCTGGGACTGGCGCCGGCAGTGCTGGTAGGACAGGTACACGGCCAAGGTCAGCAGCCCAGAGCCCAGGAAGCAGGAGACGCCTGTGGCTACCAGGTGGATGAGACTGAACCCTGGGAGAGGCGGAAGCAAATGGTAAGGAAAGGGCCACCACGAAGAGCAGAGACTCCACTCCTGACCGCCTCCCAACAGGAGGCTCTGAGACATAAAGGAAAGGGCTTTGAGGCCAGACCCAACGGAAACAGGAAGGCCAGGCAGCCGGCCACCAGGGGCCTCTCTCACAGGACACCTGTGGTTTAGGTCAGAGGAGGCAACCAGAGGGTGTGGACTTGGGTGACTCTTCTTGAATACAGACTCGATGACTGCCTCCTAGCCGGGGGGCAGAGATGGAACCTCCCAGGCCCCCCTATACATGGTCCAGAGCAGCCAGGACCTCCGCAAGGTTTGTCTCTCTGGAGCAGGAAGTGGAGAGACTCCAGATTTCAGAGTTGGGCTGGTCTCCTCTTTGGGGAGGAGAGGTGGAAAGACAGCGTCACGAGGTGGGCAGGGTCCTTTTACCTCCACAGCTGGTGGCCTCCTCCATGCTGGAGGCAGGCAGGATCACTGCAGGAAGACAAGCAGAGAGAGTGTGGGGCAGGGAGGAGAGAAGGGTCCCTCTGGGGCTAGGTATATCTCTAGGAGGGTCCCTGGGTCAGCACTGAGCCGCGTGGGACGTGGTCTGGGGGCCTTCATTCCACTCTGTCCCCACTCAGACCTTGTCTCTAAGAGGGGCCAGCCCATTCACTAGAGAAGAAGGGGCAAAAGCCCAAAGTATGCACACCTCCCACCCTGGTGTTCCATCCTAGACCCACTAAGATTCTTCAGAAGGGGAAGGAAGCTGGGGGCCCAGGGTGCGAAGGGTTGGTGCCAAGGTGCTGGCTTAAGGACCTACCGGGAATCTCGCCGTAGGGGCAGGGGCGGCTCTCGCTGCTGTTTCCGGTGCAGGCGCTGGGCCCTGGGACCAGCTCTTCACAGTGTCGGCTGCGGCTTTGGGCTCCGTCCTCCGTGCATGCACTCCACTCGGACCACGGTGACCAGCCTTCTGTGGGTTGTGGACTCGGATGAGGTTAACTGCCCTGAGACCCCCTGAGGGAGTTCAGAGGGACCCAAGGGGCTCCCCAGCCCCGGCGTGATGTTCGTCATACCTGGGCAAGCCTGAGTAGCACACAGTGCCTCCTCTGTGTGCAGACCAAGACAGATGTCCTCGCCTGGGGAGGGCGCGGGGCTGGTGCAGGAACGTGTGCGTTGATAGTGGCCTCCACCACAGGAGGCTGAGCACGGGGACCAGGAGGTCCAGCAGGACCAGGCACCCCGCACTGCAAGGGGACAGGGTGTGTGAAAGGGGCTGCAGGTGCAGGCAGGGCCTAAGACACTTCTACCCTATCCCCAGCTAGGCCACTCTGCCCTGGACCACCCTGACTCCATCCTCTGCACCCGCCCTCAGCCCACTGTTAGGGACTGCCCCTTCCTCCTGAGGGGTGCAGGGGGAAATGCTGGCTGCAGAGGAGATACCAAAAACCAACTCTACCTCAGATCAAGCCTCTTATCTGGCTAACCCATTAGGGGAGAGAAAAAAGTGACAAGGAAGACGAGGAGAGGCCCTGCTCGGTGGGAGAAGGTGCTGTGTCCATGGTCAGGCCACAGACTTGCTGTAGGGCCCACTGTACAGAGTTGGCAAAAAGAACTGGTCGTCTGGGCATGAGGTGTGGCCTAGGGAGTCTCCTTGATGGGGGTTCCCTAAGCGCGGGGTCACCTGGACAAGCCTGGTGGTTACAGTCCTGGTACTCGGCGGCGTCGCCTATGCATGGCAGGCCTCCGCTGCGGGGCTCCGGGTTCGTGCACGTTCTCTTGCGGACGCGGAAGCCCAGCTCGCAGTCCCGGGAGCAGGACGACCACGGGCCCCACGCAGCCCAGCCCCCGCTCACCGAGTGCGGGGAGGTGCCCCCGCTGCGCAGGAGATCCTCCACCAGGGCTGGGTGGGGCACGGGTGGGGAGACTGGCCTCAGTGATGAGCACACCCAGCGGCCCCACTCCTGCCCCACAGGCCTCCGGCTTCTTCCAAACACGATCCACTGACCCCCCCCCCCCCCTCCCCGTAGCCCCGTCCGACTCCCAGCCTCCCCCAGCCCCGCGCCAGCGCTCGGCGCCTGGGAGGGAGCGGGGCGAGGCGCTGTACCGTCGGTGTCGCAGGCTCCCGAGCCGTCCGCCGGGCAGGTTCTGGTCTCCGTCCTCCTCCGGCCAAGCTGCAGGCCGTGGGGGTCCGGCAGGGGAGCGCGGCACGTGAAGCGGAAGCGCTGCTCCTGCCGCGCCCCGCCCTGAGTCACGTTCACGGGCAGCCACGGCGTCCACGGCGTGTTGCGCCGCACTTCCGGGCAGCCCTCGGGGTTGCACGTCTTGAACTCCTTCGGGATGGGAGCGGGTGCTGTGTGGCGGGCCCGCGCCCCCGGCCCCCGCCTGCCCTCCCGTGGGGGCAGGTCCTCCGGCCCGCGCGCCCTCATCGGGCCTCACCACGCCGCAGCCAGGGCAGGAGTTGCCGTTCTCACAGGACCGCCGCCGCGATTGCACGCCGCCCCCACAGTTGCTGCTGCACTTGCTCCAGGAGCCCCACGACGCCCAGAAGATGGGCACCGGGCAGGGCGTGTTTTCGTTACAGAACCTGCGGGGAAGGGTGTGTGGGGGGAGCGGTCATCGCACTAGGGAGCAGGCACCCCCTTCCTTAACAAGAGGTCCCTGGGAGTGCAAGCCTGGGAAGGACAAGAGTCCACCGGCTCACTCGGAGAATCCAGGCCACTTTCTAGGGGGCCCGGCAAGTCTGGGGCTGCAGGGCTAGCTTGTCTCAGAAACCTGGCCACACGCTCGCTCACCGCTCCTCGCGGCTCTTGCCCACGCAGATGCGGCCCCCGTGGCGGGGAGCGGGGTTGCTGCAACTTCGCTGCCGCACCTGGAATCCGATCCCACAGGACGTGCTGCACAGGGCCCACGAGGACCACGGGGTCCACGCTCCGTTCCTGGTGGGGTCAGAGGGGACAGGGACAGATGATCCTCCGAGTCCTAGCTACTCAGATCTATCTATAGCTAGGCAGGTGGATTTTATATTATTGTCAGTGATACGGGAAATGGCAGCTCCCAACCAGGCCGGCTGTTTATTCGTTCCTGTGTTCATTCATTCCTCAAACATGTGTTGAGAGCCTTTCCCCATATATCAGGCTGTGCTCAGGGCTAAGGGTATAGAGGTAGGACCCGGGGCATGGAGATACTTGTGGGGCAAAAGGACACATTCTCTAGAAAGGGCTCCAGTTGCCTTTGCAATATGCAACCTTTGTTCATCCTTCTTGGTTGTCCAACCCTTGCACTCAATCCCATTCTCTCTTCCCTGTTCTACAACACCCCATGCTTTGCTCCAACCTCAGACACCATTCACTGTTGTCTACTTTGACTCCAATTTTCAAGTTTTGGTTCTATCACTTACTGGCTATATGAGCCTGGACAAGTTACTGAAAATTTCGGTGCCTCATAAAACTCATCTTTAAAGTAAGGATAATGGGGGCGCCTGGGTGGCTCAGTCATTAAGCGTCTGCCTTTGGCTCAGGTCATGATCCCAGGGTCCTGGGATGGAGCCCCACACTGAGCCCCGCATCGGGCTCCCTGCTCCTCAGGAAGCCTGCTTCTCCCTCTCCCACTCCCCCTGCTTGTGTTCCCTCTCTCGCTGTCTCTCTCTCTGTGTCAAATAAATAAATAAAATCTTAAAAAAAAAAAAAGTAAGGATAATGATTGTATTCCTACCCCATGAGGTTGTTTTGACAGTTAAACCAATACACATGTATAGAATGGAGTGATTTTAAGAGAGTCCAAGGTCATACCTCCAGACGATGGTAATCCAGGATTGGCACCAGGTCTGCCTACTTGACCACCGCCCCATGCTGTCCCTCGTGTTTGGAACAGCAAGGCTTATTGAGGCTATGGTCTGTGACTCCCATGCCTGTCCAGCCTACCTGTTTGTATCAAGAGCCCCCACAAGGCAGAGACTTCTCTCCCACTAGAGTGGAGGGCTCATATTTTAGCCACCTCTCCAGTCCCCTGCACAGCTCTGGAGTGGTTTCTGTCCCTTTGCAGGAACACCTGCCTGGGGATGCCCCATTTCCTCTATTCGCGCGCGCCCCCCCCCCCCCAGGTCAAGGCAGCCGCCATCCAAGTCCCGTATCCCCACATACCTGGAACAGTTGGCGATGTGGATGGCTGGCCCCAGGCAGTCTCGGCCCCCACAGCGGGGTCGGGGGGAGTCACAGGCTCGGGCCCGACACAGGCAAGATCCTGAATTGTCCCCATCTAAGTGCTCACATGGTTGCCATGGTGACCACTGGCCGAAGCCCCCATCCTGAGTCACATTTCGCACCTGCAGATACACATCAAACAGGTCACACGAGGCAGGGACAGGGAAGGCACCAAGTCCCAGGGGACATGGGGATACTGATGGAGAGTCACAGCCTGAATCGGGGCGAGGTCCCAGGTGGGGCGCATGAAAGGGTTCTCACAGGACACGCTGTTATGTTCTGGGTCCAGAGGCTCATGTTGGAACTGTCCTCAAGCGTGCTGCAACGTTGCTGCTTCTCGTCCCAGCCGCAGTATGGGTCCCGGGCCCCTAGGCACGCCCTGCCAGACAGAGGTCCTGAGACTCAAGCCTGAGGGCCTCCCAGCCTCACTCGCCCCCTCTGGTGCCCTTATCCATCCAGTTGCCCTCCACAGTAATAACTAAGCTCATTGAACACTTCCTGTGTGCCGGGAATCATTTTAAACACTTTACAAGCATGAATTAATTTAATACAACAACCCAGGGCAGAAGGTACTGTCATCATCCTCATGTTACATGGAGGAAACCCAGAGAGCTGAACAAGGACTCAAACCCTTGCCTTCCAGAGCCCACACTCTTAACCTTGCCTTCCCCAAGCCTGGGTGCCCCATGCTCCTCATCTAGGGCCACAGGAGAAGATGTGGTGAATAGAAATCCAAGGAAGTAGTGCCTCTCTGTCAGACATGATGATAATAGAGCCATAAAACATTAGTGATGGATTAGGGACAGTCTGGCCCAGTGGTTCTCCCCACCCTGGCTGCACATTGGAATCACTAAAGAAGCTTTTAGAAAATACTGATACCTGCCCCCACCCATACAAAAGTCTCTGGGGGGTGGGGAGGTTTTAAAAACTCCTAGGTGATTCTAATGGGAGCCAAGTTGAGAATTACTGGGATCTGCAATACAACCTTTTTGTTGTATAAAGGAAGAAACAGCCACAGAGAGCGAAGAGGAGTTCCCCCCAGATCACACAGATTACACATGGCAGAGCCGGGGCTAGAGCCTAGACTTCATTTTCATTTTTTTTTTTTTAGGAGCTTAGACTTCTTAACCACGATTCTTCCACCATGCTCTTGCCTCCCAGCTGGGAGTCTGACTTCGCCCACTGAGTGAACAGAGGCCCATGCCTCAAAACACAGGGGACACCGAGGCATAGTCCGGGGCCTCTGAGGGCATCCACATGCCTGTGCTGCTCAGGAGCAGGAACCAGAGTCTAGTGCGTCAGCATCATGAGAATGAGCGCAGGCTGCCAAGAGAGGGGTCAACGTCCCGTGTCCCCTTTCCCGGGCCCTCAGGGCTGGTCTATCTGCAGTGACCCAGAGAAGGTAATGGTTCACACTCCAATGAATGCCCCAAATGCCTCCACTTCTCACATTCTAGGGCTCCTCTCTTCCCTTTCTCCTTCAGACTTATTCATTTTATCCTTTACGGTTTTTCTTTTAAAGATTTTATTTATTTGTCAGAGAGAGAGGGAGCGCACAAGCAGGGAGAGAAACAGGCAGAGGGAGAAGCAGGCTACCGCTGAGCAAGGAGCCCAATGTGAGACTCCATCCCAGGACCGTGAGATCATGACCTGAGCTGAAGGCAGACTTTAACCGACTGAGTCACCCAGACGTCCCATCCTTTTACAGTTTTTAACAACAACAACAACAACAACAACAAGTTAAATCCGGGGGCGCCTGGCTGGTTCAGTCAAAAGAGTGTGTGATGCTTGATCTCAGGGTCATGAGTTTGAGCCCCACTTTGGGTGTGGAGATTACTAAAAATAAATAATCAAATAAACAAAACTTTTAAAACAATTAAATCTCTACCAGTAAGACTTGAAGGAGGAGAAAAAGAGTATGGAAATTATGGAATCATGATTTGCTGTTCATTGCTCAGTAAATAGAGTATCAGATTCTGGAGCCTGAAGGAAGTTCCCTCTGCCTGGGGGAACTCACTGCCAACCCCAGGGGATACCCTGGGTCTCTTCTGCCTCCTTTTCCCAACTTCCAACCCTTTTACCAGGCTTGGCTGCTCCACAGCAGTGGGCCTGCAAGAAAGGGTCCAGAGAGAGCACTGGGAATGGAGGAGCAGAAATTGGAGGCCAGGAAGCAGAAAAGGCTTCAGGTAAAGGAGGTGCTAGGCTGCAAGGAGGTGGGGGAGTCCACACCATGACATGACTCTGCAGAGGGATTTTTGATGGGCCAAAGGGGCAAGGATGTCAAGGGTTAAAGGAATACATGAAAGAGTCAAACGTTTTCTCCTTTTGGTGTTTCCAGGATAGAATCCTTCTTTCCTCACGAAGCTTTAAGGAGAGTCTCCTGTCAGGTGAGTTCTTTATTTTCAGTGAGGTTCCAAAGACAAATGAGGTTATATGAGAGAGCTCACAAAGAAGGGGGTGGGGCTTCCCCTTGTTGCCAGAGGAGGCTGAAGAAGATAATGCTGCCCCTTGCTCAGGCAGCCCGTGACCTCATTTAAGGGAGGTGATGCCTGGGGCTTCATGGGCAAGGGCCTTGCTGGACCCCAGCAAGTACCCTCTGGCCCGCCCGGGAATCCAGAATGCTCATCTGTTACTCAAGAATCCGTTTCCATTTTATTCACTCAAGTACAATTGTAAATTGTACAATATAAGTGTGTTCATATTTTCATCTGGGACCAATGGTTTGATTTGGGGGTGTTTCACCAGCAGAATGCATCAAACTAGACACCATGGTACTAGATACAGCGCATATGCAAAGTAGTCCCAGCAACATGTGGTTTTGAGCTTCTGCTCTCTGGCTGACATTTGGACCAAATTTGCTGCCACCAAATCCAGCCAATCAGAACTCAATGAAGCCCGCTCCTGAGGGTATTTCCCTCAGCTCTCAGAAGGCAGTATCAAACTCCAGAAGCAGCTGATATGGCACTTTAGAGACAACAGGAATTAAATGAAAGAGAGCCATGAATAGGGCTATACTACTAATAATACTAATAAATAAAATTCTATTCATCAAAAACAAATGTCTGCCAGTAGAGAAAATGGAAAAGAGCAGAAAATTTGAATCAGTTTGTACAAGATAAAAGCAGAAGATTCTGGAGGAATGCAATTTTGCCTCATGCTACTTCTTTCATCTAGGGTCTAAGGAGTCCATCAAAATCCTAAAGGAGAACACAGGCAGCAACCTCTTCGACCTCAGCCACAGCAACTTCTTCCTAGAAACATCGCCAAAGGCAAGGGAAGCAAGGGCAAAAATGAACTATTGGGACCTCATCAAGATAAAAAACTTTTGCACAGCAAAAGAAACAGTCAACAAAACCAAAAGACAACTGACAGAATGGGAGAAGATATTTGCAAATGACATATCAGATAAAGGGCTAGTATCCAAAATCTATAAAGAACTTCTTAAACTCAACATCCAAAGAACAAATGATCCAATTAAGAAATGGGCAGAAGACATGAACAGACATTTTTCCAAAGAAGACATCCAAATGGCCAACAGACACATGAAAAAGTGCTCAACGTCGCTTGGCATCAGGGAAATCCAAATCAAAACCTCAATGAGATATCACCTCACACCAGTCAGAATGGCTAAAATTAACAAGTCAGGAAACGACAGATGTTGGCAGGGATGTGGAGAAAGGGAACCCTCCTACACTGTTGGTGGGAATGCAAGCTGGTGCAGCCACTCTGGAAAACAGTATGGAGGTTCCTCAAAAAGTTGAAAATAGAGCTACCATATGACCCAGCAATTGCACTACTGGGTATTTACCCCAAAGATACAAATGTAGAGATCTGAAGGGGTACATGCACCCCGATGTTTATAGCAGCAATGTCCACAATAGTCAGACTGTGGAAAGAGCCAAGATGTCCATCGACAGATGAATGGATAAAGAAGATGTGGTATATATATACAATGGAATATTATGCAGCCATCAAAAGGAATGAAATCTTGCCATTTGCAACGATGTGGATGGAACTGGAGAGTGTTTTGCTGAGTGAAATAAGTCAATTAGAGAAAGACATGTATCATATGACCTCACTGATATGAGGAAATCTTAATCTCAGGAAACAAACTGAGGGTTGCTGGAGTGGTGGGGGGGGAGGGATGGGGTGGCTGGGTGATAGACATTGGGGAGGGTATGTACTATGGTGAGCGCTGTGAATTGTGCAAGACTGTTGAATCACAGATCTGTACCTCTGAAACAAATAATACATTATATGTTTAAAAAAAAATAAAGAAGAAGATAGCAGGAGGGGAAGAATGAAGGGGGGGAAATCGGAGGGGGAGATGAAACATGAGAGATGATGGACTCTGAAAAACAAACTGAGGGTTCTAGAGAGGAGGGGGTGGGAGGATTGGTTAGCCTGGTGATGGATATTAAAAAGGGCACGTTCTGCATGGAGCACTGGGTGTTGTGCACAAACAATGAATCATGGTACACTACATCAAAAACTAATGATGTAATGTATGGTGATTAACATAACATAATAATAAAAAAATAAAAAATAAAAAATAAAATAAAATAAAGTTTATCAGAGGGGAGGTGGGTGGGAAGATGAGTGAAACAGGTGAAGGGGATTAAGAGTATACTTATCATGATAAGCACTGAGTAATGATGTATAGAATTGTTGAATCACACTATATTGTACACCTGAAACTAATATAACACTGTTAACTTACTGGAATTAAAATAAAATTTTTTTTAAAAGACTGTAAAGAAAAATAACCAGTCCTAGAAAAATTGTTCCCAGTTTTGACTGCAAATTAGAATCTCCTAGTGATCTTTTAAAAAGCTTTAGCAAACAAAATAAAAAACCCACCTATATCTGGGCTTTACGGACCAAAGTAGGCTGGAATCTTTTAAACGCTCCCTAGGTGATTCTAAAGAATAGCATGGTTGAGCATTGCTGTTCCAGGCCACGTTGGTCAGGGTTCCCAAGCCAAGAGATGAAGTGCCTTGTCTTTCCAATCCGTGACAGAATAGGAAAGGAGGGAAGAAAAGCCGGAGTGGATGCTGGCCCCAGCACCCCCACTCAGGCTCCCTCACCCTCTCACCCTGCTCTCAGTTCCCCCAGACAAGAAAGAGACCAGATTCTCCACAGACACACCTGCCCTGCCCTCCCCTGGCCCTGGCCGCCTGACGGGGCTTACACGACTCCCCTGGAGCCAATGCTTGAGCTCTCCTCCTGCCCACATTCGCGGCTTTGGGCCAAAGACCACTCCAAAGCTTACAGAGCAGGGAATGTTCTTAAAATTAAAGCTCCAAGGAGAGAATTAAAGCGTGTCTGACTGTAAGAATGGGTAGCAGTTGAGAGTTTCTTTCATAAAAGCAGCCTTTAGACCAATAATATATCATCATGTCTTTTTTACTGCAGTGTCTCAAGCAGCCATTACAAAAGGGAACAGGTTCATTCCATGTGCCGGGAGGCAGGACAGAGACGGATGGTGGAAGTTGAAAGCGGGTGGATTCCAGCACCCGGTAGCAACAGTAGCACAATGGGAGCTGTCCAAGGTGGAGCCTGGGAGCAAGTGGCCATCATTTAAGATGAGGGCCAGATTTCCTATCAGGGAGAGAGGTTGGGAGGAGACTCTCCGAGCCACCTTCTTGAGTGAACTGGTGTAGACACCCCCACGCCCCCTCCAGTGCAGCGTGAAAGGCATGATGGAAGGAGGGAGGGAGTGTTCACGCATAAAACACTTGCTTTGTAGAGCCAGGCAGCAGCTTATTCCCTCTGCCCCACCTCTTGTGAGCCCTGATCTCTCTCTGGCCAGGCCAGGGTCCTAATTATGTCCCACGGGGCTGAGATTTGCCTGAGCGAAAGGAGGGGGCTGGAGACAAGCCCCTGGATTCTGGGCAGTGGAGGGGGGCCTGAAAGGACTCTGCCAATCCACCCTCATCCTCCTGCCAGCTTTGGAAGGAATGAGGGGGAAAAGCATGAAATGTCGATCTTAGGACACAGTAAAACCCTATGACAACCCGCCCCCCAACAGCACAAATTCTGATATAGTGTGATAGTTGGCTTCCAGACTCTGGGGTGCACAGATTGGTGGCTACACAGCCTCACTCTGGTCATTTTATTAACTTTGCAATCATGAGACCTCACATTTTCAGACCACCTAGAGCCTTACAGCAGCATCTCACTGTACATGTCAAGCGCTCTTATCCCAAATTCAGGAGTCCAAATAGGGTGAAAGTATCAGACTCCAAACTGACCTCTTTCTACCCTGCTATTCCACCTGGCCACACGACGCAACCTCCCTGTCCCTTCTCTGAAGCATCATGCGAGCGGGGCAATGTCCCGGCATCTTCCTTTCTCTGGTTCCACTGCAGACCCCATTACTTCATATCTGGCCCGGAGCCACACTAGCTCACACTGGCCAACCCTCTGCCCCTTGACAATGTCGCTCACCACTGTCTGATTGATCTTTGTCAAACACCTATTCACGCTGCCTCTCACTCCACTCCCCCGCTCAAAGACCACTTCAGTGCCCACAGGCAAAGGTTCAGATCCAATCCTCCCTTGGCATTCCCAGCTGGCCTCGGTCCCATTCCCCTCCCTTCTCCTGCACCAACCTCCTCTCAGGCCAAATGATCAGTGAGCTTAAGGATCAGTCCTGTGTGGAAGGCCACTTTGTGCCTTAGGCTGGGCATGGCCCCCAGGTGAAGTCTAAAAAGTATTGGGATAGTGGGTTTGCCTTCAAGGATTTACAAGCTCCTAAAGAACAAGACTATGTGCAAAGTTTAAAAACAATACAAGAGGGGTGCCTGGGTGGCTCGGATGGTTGAGCGTCTGCCTTCAGCTCAGGTTATGATCCCAGGGTCCTGGAATCGAGCCCCACATCTGGCTCCTGGCTCAGCGGGGAGCCTGCTTCTCCCTCTGCCTCTCCCCCTGCTCATGCTCTCTCTCTTTGTATCTCTCTGTCTCAAATGAATAAATAAAATCTTAAAAAAAAAACAACACAAGAGTTAAAGAACACAAGATACGGGGGAAACGCCATCAGCAGATAGCCTGCGATTCGTGCCAAGTCGTGCTGCCTGTAGTCCATGTCACAGGTGCTGAGACTGCAGAGAGCCCAGGAGGCTGCAGGGCCCTGACATGCATTTGTGGAAATACGAAGGAACTAAGGACGCTAGTTACCACGCATGAGCACATCATGAATAGAATTCCCAATCCTTATAACAACTCTGCCAGAATGAACTATCATTTGCTCCATCACAATTTCCTCCTATTTTCCCCTGAGGAGAAAGCTCGAAAGGATAAGTAGCTTGCTCAGGATCGTGTAGCTAGCAGATGATGGAGCTGAGGGAGAAGCCCAGGCGCGTCCAATTCAGCCACGGGGGGCCTCACCTACAATGCCCCACTGTCTCTCCCCACACGTCCACTACGGGCCCAGGTTTCTCTCTCCAGCCAGACATCCACAGCGCCAAGGGAAATGAGAGTGTTCTGGGCCCATTTCATCTTGCCCCCCTTCTCTCACCTCCACCGCCCTGCAAAGCGCTCCGAGCACGGTAGGGCTCAGTACACGTTGGTGGTTTGCTGCTAGAGCTATGCGCTGGGGCCGAGGGGACCTGAGTGTCTGCGCACTGCTCTCCCTTTCTTCCTCCCCAGCTGCCACACCGTGACCCTCCCGCCTCCTCCCCGGCCCTCCGGCCCTCTGCCCAGCGCTCGGCACACCCCACAGGGGCCGGAGGACAACCCTTGGCAGCAGGGGTACCATTTGTCTCTCAGTTCTCAAGGACAGATGGGCACGGCCAGGAGGCTTCTGTGTTGCAAAGGCCACAGGAGCCCATGTGGCTGTGACTACGCCAGCTAAGGCGGCTTTTGAGTATCTCAAAAACGAGGGGGCACAGCTTGGGAGAGCTTCACGTAGTAGGAATCGGAGATACATTTCCATTTGGCTTTGGAATAGGCTTTTGTGTTCCCCCTGAGACGCCAAGTGCCATGATTGCCAAACTCGTGAATCCACTTGAAGCTAAGGTCTCAGCAGCAGTTGGGAAGCAAATACAACCAACAGCTCCACCTGGTTCCTCATCTCCACCCGACCCAAGCCAGGCCTCTGCCTCTTCTAAGTCAGGAAGGAAGAAAAGCAAAAATCTGGCGCCAACTCAGAGCATCCTGTCCTAGCTCCCCACACATCTGGGTAGTAAGTCCTGTGGGTTCAAAGATAAAGATCTTTCTCTGAATTAAAGGGACTGAGACGCAATCAAGTAAGCTAGAGATGGCTGACAGGCCCTCGCTTTGGGGCTGACAAAAGGGATAGCAACAGCCCCCTCATTTTGCTAAAGCACACCCTTCCCCCAGGCAATAAGTGGTTTATGCAGACCGTCCCAATTGACCTTTACAAAAACCCTGCAGATATTTTATGAGAAGGAAACCAAGGTTCAGCGTGGTGAAGTGACTCGTCCAAAGGCAAACAACTGGAGACTGCGCCGGTTTGCCACCCCGGGTGGCTTCAGAGCTGTCTCATGAGAGCCACCTCCGAGGTGCGATCAGCGGGCACAAGCCTGGAGGGGGCCAGGGGCCCGCCACCCCCCCACCCCGCACACTGCCGCCCCCCCTCGCCCGGCTCCCGCGGCCCCCCGCTTACCCCTGGCTGCGGTAGGCGGCGCACCTCTCCAGCGGGACCCGCAGCACGCGGTCGCTCAGCCCCACGAAGAGCGCGCGGGCGCTGTGCAGGATGCGCAGGCTGCGAAGGGGCTCGCGGCGGCCGGGGGGCAGGACGTGCAGCTCCTCCAGGTAGCAGCCGCGGAGGCTGCGGCTCGCCGTGGACAGTGCCTTCAGGATGGTGCCCGACTCTGGAGGGGCCGGACGAGGGGGGCCTTGAAGGCCCAGCCCCGCCCCCGCCCCTCAACCTCCTCCCCACCCGGGGCCAGGCTGGGCGGCGAGGGCTCACCCGTGCCGATGTAGAGCACGTGGTAGAGCGTGTCCTTGGCCTGCACCAGGTCCACCACGAGGTGTGAGAAGCGCACGCTGTCCTGGGTGACACAGGGCTCGGGTGTCACCGGCTGCACAGCCTCGCTCATCAGGAACAGGCGCTGAGCGTCCTGCAGGCTGCGCTCCGTCAGGTTCTCGTTGGGGCCCACCTCTGGCAGAGTGCCGCACTACCGCGGGGGGGGGGGGGGGGGGGGGGGCCCGCCCCCCCCCCCGGGGGGGCCCCCCCCCCCCCCCCCCCCCCCCCCCCGGGCGGCGCGGGGGGGGGGGGGGGAAGAGATGCCTCTAAGAACTAAGGGGAAATGAGGCTGGGAAGATGGGGAGGAGGGACCTGCGGGGGATGGTGAAGGGGGGGCGGGAGAGATGAAAAAGGGGCTGGATTATCTAAAAATGAATCATTGGAGTGTGGATAACAAGTGTGGTGTGATTTTATGCTGTTGCTGTAGGTGCTCCTCCCCCATGTTGGGCCACAACTTGCCTTCCTTCTCTCGTGTTCCTACCAGCTCAAAGTTCTTACGCCTTCCAAACCGAAGCTGGAGGGCCACTGCCGTGTATGGAGCACTTACTACATCCCAGGCACTGTGTCAGGCACATATTTAACCCTTACAGTTATCTTTGAGGTCAGGAGTATTATCCCTAGTCCCAGATAAGGGTAAAGAGACTCCAGGAGGTTGGGTGACTTGACCCAGGTCAAGGTCACACAGAGGGAGAGCTATATCTGGGTCAGGATGATCCCACTGCAAAGCCTGAGGTCTTCCCATGCTCCATACTGCCCCGTGGGCAGGAAGTTGATGGATTTGAAGGTTGACCATCATTAGCTTCCTTTGCCTCAGGGCTCTTTCCTCTTCTCCATCATAGCACCAGGGGATGCTCACATCATCCATGGCTGGGCCCTGACCCCTCCTGTCACTCAGACCCTCCAGGAATTAATACCCAGTCTAGGTAGACTGCAAGCAAACTCCAGCTAAAATCCCTCAGTTCTGACCAGACAGCTTGTGAGTGCTCTCCTAGTTTCCTATATTGAGTCTCCCTGGAGGTGTGAAGTCACATTTAGAGATGGCTCAGAGTAGGCTCCCTTGCTCTGCATCCCACCCACTCTCCCGTTCTCACTCCACCGTCTTAGGGAACTATCGCAGGCCTCACAGATGGGTGCAGACCAGCTGGGACAGGTTTGGTGTTTGTGCTAAGCAGCTGGGAATCAACTGGGGGGCTGGTCATCTAGGAAAAGCTGGCCTGTGAGGAGAGGGAAAGGGGAGGAGAAGCTATACCTGAAAGTTGGGGATGGGGTTAGCGATGGGGAGCCAGGCAGCCCTGGGGTTCTCCTGGTAGCGAAATGGGCCATTAAAAGCCTGGGAGATGGCACTGAGGTTGAAGGCGCAGACAGCAGAAGCGGCGATGCTGTTTCTGAAAGACAAGAGGTGGTGGGGTGCTGCCCTCCCTGCGGGCCTGGGTCCCTTAAGCCCCACAGCCGGCCGTCCAGGCACTGTGCGGCACAATTCCAAGGCTTGCTGAGGGCCTAGCACAAGCCCGGTGCTTTCCCCATGGAAGGAGGGTGCGGTCCTCACACTCTGGAAACTCTGGGAAAGGCCCACTGATGAGAAGCCCTGGGGGATCATTCTGTGCTACTTCCTCATCCCTTTCCCTTCTCCAGTGGGAGGGCCAAATAAAGTTAGTGTTTTTCAAACACTTAGTCCAGAGCCCACTGTCAGAAATATACTTCATATTACAACTCCGAATAACACGCCCCCGAGCACACACATTTGTAAAGAATTTTCATGAAACAATACCCTTACTAAATGCATTGTACTCCGCTATTTTTATTCCATTCTATTCTGCTTTCTTCATTTTATTTTACCCTTCAAGCTGGTTATCAAACCCCTGATTCATGCTGCCCAGCCCACAACACCCTGAGCCGGGTGACCTCTAAGACCCGTTCAGTCCCGGGATCAGGGGTTTCTAGGAGTCTGATGTGAACAGGTCACAGAGCCCATACCACTCAGCCAAATGTTTCCAGTTCTGTTCTCGGCATTTAGACCCTCTCCCAAATGTGTCCATCACCCTCCCTGCCCTTTCTGCCTGGCCTCGGCCCCCATCATCTCTGGCTGGATGCTGCGCTGATCTCGTGGCTGGCCTTCCTACAGCCTGTCCAGCCTCCTTGAATCCATTCTCCACAGAGCAGCCACAGGGAACAGTTCAAAATGCGCATCCAAGCTGGTCTCTGGCCAGCTTCACGCCTTCAGTAATTTCTCCTTGCTCTTAGAATAAAGATCAAAACCCTTGAGCAGCAGTCTGTAAGGACGTAATTCTTCCCATCCTAGCCCCTCAGCCTCCTCTCCTGTTTCTCCTCTTCCTCACCCTCCAGGCTCCTGCCACACTGGTCTCCAGTAAGTTCCTCAAACATTTCTGTCTTCCCACTCCGAAGCTCTGTGTGTGTTCTTCCCTCGGGCTGGAATGCTCCTCTCCCCTAGTTAACTCCCATTTATCCAGTAGATGTCACTTCCTACAGGAGCCTTCCCTGATCACTACCCCTCCATACTGGTAGAGGCTTCCCTGCACACTGCCCTTTCCCTTTGTAGCATTTATCACAGTTAAAATTGGGTGTTTAATAACCACTATTTCTAGAAGGTAAGCTCCTTAAGGGCAAAGCCAGGTCTGCTTTTGCTCACTGGCACCCCTGCTTCCCTCCCTCCCCCACCGTGACAAGCACCTGGCGTGGAGAAGGCACACAATACAGAAACTATTTCCAATCCATACCACTCTCATCATTTCCCCCTGGTGCCTCTCTAGCAGCTCCTGCCCCTTGCTCATGACTGCCCACTATCTTGTGCTGACTGCCTGGCTGGTCATAGTTCCTGGCTGTCAGCTCATGGCCTGCGTGGGCTGCGATGGACGGGTATCCCCCCGCCTTGGATGGCCTCTCTGCTCCTGTTTCCCAGTTTTGCTCTCATCCCTGTCCCTCCTCTCAGACTGTGCTTGCTATAGCTAGCATGGCCCTCCTCCAGTCCCTGCTACCTGGGGCCCAGCGTCAGCACACAGCACTCTAGGCTCATATGTTTCCGAGGTCCTCACAAAGAACCTTGCCCAGCATCCTGTACAACAAACGTGTTCCTCGGTCTCTGCTGCCCGTTCAGCACTTTGTACATGAAATCACCTGATTGGGTCAGCCTTTACACAGGAGGAGGTGGGGGGAGGGGGGCCTCGTGATCTCCGTGAGGGCTACCCTTCCTTACATACACCCAGGAAACAAAAGGGGCTCTGATTCCCAGCCTGTGTCTCCCAGTGCCGTCAGGACTGCCAGGAGGCTCTGCTGGTTAGGTTTAGCAGGATCATGGAGTCCTGAGGTTGGAAGGGACTGGAGAGAATTCTCTCTGAGCTTGCCTGTAGGCAGCTGCTCCTGGACCCTCCCGGGGCTGCCATCCACTCATCCAAGGCAGGCTATTTTCCTTTCACCACAGCAATTTCTTCCTGCACAGAGCCATAATCCAGCTCTGTTTACTTTCTTCAGATCTGGCCTTGGCCTGCCCTTCACAGCAATCCAGAACAAGGGCTTACTCCTCCAGAGGCAGCAAGCCACAGCCAAGTAAGGAGTGTGTGATGTGCGAGCAAGTTTACCCTGAAGACCGGCTGCACTCCCCATTTTACAGAAGGAGAAACAGGGGCCCAGAGAGGGACCTGCCCATGCCCTCCAGTCCGCGAGGCAGGGACGGGATAGCAGAGGGCCAGGGACTCACACGTTGGTAGTGAAGACCCCGTAGATGAGGTCCTGCTCAGGCAGGTGGAAGGCACTCTGCAGCTCATTGTAGTAGAAGGGGATCTCGCCTGGGCGGGAGCAGTTGAGCCGGGCCTTCATGAACGTGGTCCATGTGTCCTCCAGTAGGAAGCGGCCCCCCACGTCATTCTTGCACACTCGGGCCACCCGAGAGTACACAGTGCGTCCGCAGTCGTGCTCCACCGCGTTCTCCCGCAGGAAGAAGTATGCAAACAGCCCAATATCGTAAGCTGCCACGAAGTTTGGCTCTGGGGGGCAGGAGAGGAACAAAGGGGTGGGTCGGGCCAGCGGGGAGGAAGGGGACAGAGTTGACTTCCATTTTCCCAGATGCGCATCCTGACACCCTTGGACAGTTTGCTGACCTAACCCTGTTCCCACCTCCACTACGAAGTTATAGTAATAGTTAATCTGTGCTACTGAGCACTCACTGCCTACCAGACATTATTATAAGTACTTTCTGTGATCCTCGTAACAACCTACGAGGTAAGTACTACTACGATTATCCTCTGATTACGGATGAGAACATTATGGCAGAGAGAGGTCAAGTACTTGCTCACAGCCACACAGCCAATCAGTGGAGAAGCAGGAATTCAGCTCCAAGGGAAAGGAAACTCCTACCACCCTCTCCCAACCTCTTCTTTCCTATAACCCTTCCTCCTAATGAATTCCCAACTCTTCCTCTGCCCTCATCGCTTCCCCTCCATTTGTTCTGGGTACATCTGTCATTTCATCTGGAGTCCATCTCCAGTGTACTTCGGTCCTTGGGCAAACATCTCCCCGATTCTGGGCCTCCTGAGGAAGCCAGTGTGATGCCTTTCAGAGGCGGGGCAGGAAGGAGGATTGATAGGGCTCAGGGTAGGCTGGCTCGTAGGAGAACCCCCACCCCCGGGGCCGTGCCCCCTTACCATTGAGCCACTTGGAGTTATACTGGGCGGTGCGAAGTGGTGGCCCGCTGCCTAGGCTGCGGTAGATGGCGGGGTCCCGCCCTGAGAAGTCAATGACGGTGGCCGCGTACAGCTCCCCCTGAGAGGAGATGACAGCTGTGGAGTTGTGGCGTGGGTCGTAGGGGCAGCGGGCCACACCATTGATCTTCTCTATGGTCCGGCTGAGGTTCCCCACCTGGGGACACGGGGAGATAGGGGCACTTTTCCCTGAGACCCAGGGGCTGCCTGTTCTCCCCTGCCCCCCTGAACCCGAGTTTGCTTCCTCCTGGGTCCCTGGTGTCTCTGAGCCTCTCCCTGTCTCCAACCTCCTCCTCACTTGCCCCACCTCACAGTCCCTCTGAGGGAGCCACCATCATGGAGGGAGGAGGTTGTGCCAGGAGCTCCATCAGCCTCTGTTCCCTGCACACTCCCCCCCCAGTCAGGACCCTCCAAGGTGAGGTTGACTGATAAGATACAGCAGACCCAGTTACATTTGAATTTTGATGAACGATGAATAATTGTTTAGCATAAGTATGTCCCAAAGCTTGCGTGGGATATACTTATGCTAAAATATAATTTGCTGTTTATCTGAAATTAAATTTAACTGGGCATTCTTTTCTGTTTGGGGTTTTTTTTTTGTTGTTGTTTTTACTAAATTTGGCTCCCCCACTCAAGGCTGTGTGGTGCCTGGGTGAGAGAACCTCTCCATGCCCTCTTTAGTCTGCCTTACCCTGAGGGGGCCCCACCTGTCTGCTGGAGCACACCGGGGAAAAGGCATTGGTCCCGCACATGAACACTTTCCGGCCAGTGACAATCAGGACTCGCATGTAGTTCTGACACTCCTCCTAAAGCATAGTGATAGAGAAGTAAGAGAGGGACAGGGGCACCACATGTGGGGCTGGGTGTCTTCCTTCACACCACTGCACCACAAACATTTGAGAACACTCCCCTCTGCCCCCAATGTGCCCTGCTCTGAAGTTCAGATTGCCTCTGTAGACATCCCCTCCCCTCACACATCCCCCCGACCCCCAGGCCAACCTGCTGCGTCATTGCCCACCCCGATGCTGAGCGCTGCATCCTTACCTGCACCCAGAGCTCCCCCCGCCACGCACCTGCAGGCTGGGCCTCTCCCGCAGGCGGCCCTGTGCCCCCAAGGTGCCCCTCCATCCCCACAACCACAAGCCTCTTGCCAGCTCTAAGCCAGGCCCCTGGACCACGGGAGCCACATACCTCAGTCTTCCCTTTGCTTTGGCAGGAGCGGCGCGTGTCCTCATTGGAGGCCCACTCCGTGGCCTGTAGGAGGGGCACACAGACATCACACCCTGTGCCACTCACCGCCAGGCGGGCAGCAGTCAGGGCTGGGAGGGGACCGGATGCTGGGAAAGGGTCAATGACAGCCAGCAGGGTAAAGGCTCCCCTCACTACATCCACGTGGACTCAGAGGCCTGCCAGATCTCCTTACTCAGAGACCCTAAGGAGGATGTCCCCTCAATCCAACACCGTCCCCACTGCTTGGGTCAGGGAGGCCGGCAGTAACAATGTCTTCATGCTGAACTATCCCCATGCAGCTCTGTCCTGGGACCTTCCCATCTTTCCTCCCCCAGGTCAGCCAGAGAGCTGGAAGTGGCCAAGGAGGACCTTCAGGACCACCCCAGACCCAGAGTGGGAGATGGAAAACGTGCCTCCCTTATGTGCCAGATGTCCCTCAAATGAGTGGGAGGCAGGGAGGGAGGAAAGGCTAGATTTGCAAACCTTAGAGACAGATCTATTTAATTTTCCCACTATTACCCTGCAAAGTGGTTTTTGTTTGTTTGTTTGTTTTGTTTCCCCCTTAACGGGTGAAGAAACTCTGTGTGGCTCGCTGCTGCCATGTGGTAGAGCAAGGACTGGAACCCACATTCTTGATTCAAAGGCTCTGTGTGTTTTTTCTCTTTATCCCGCTGTCTCAGAACCTTGGGCTTCCCATTTTGTAATTGCTACGCCTCCCTAACGCTGTGCTGTCTGCTTCCCTCGTAGCATGACTCACGCTCTATCGTGGGGTGCACCATGGGGTGCTTGGGGATGCAGCTTTCACTCAGGGACTCGTGTTCCCAAGTGTCCATGACATTAGGAAAGGGCTGGTCCCCACCTAGGAACCCCCCTTCCTCTTCACCTATTCTGTCTCTGCTCTCTCACACCCCTCCCAGCCTCTGAAGAGCAGCTGCAGGGGAGAGCGCTACCCTCCATGTCCAGGCAATGTCAACAGCCCTGGTGTGTGGCTCATTAAGATTTCTGGGTCACACGTATAAACAAGAACTGCCTACCTGTCCTGGGAGAGGGAGCCCTGAGCAAGCAGATCTTCTATCCAAACGGGAAACAACAACAAAAAAAGCCAACCTGCTTTTAATTTCTCACAAAGCTCCTCCTAGCTATGAAGTCCCTGCCTGCAGAGCTCCAGGGCCGGGATGTGGGAGAAGAAGGGTGCTGGGGGAGGAAGCTGCAGGCTGCTGTCCATGCACAGCTCCAAGATGGCTGCTTTGTGGGGCAGAGGGAGGGCTGACTCCGGCAGAGCCTGGATTCAGGAGCGGGGGGAACAAGTTGCTCATGCCTCCATCAGCCCTCTGAGCAGGCTGGGCTCCTCCTGCCACGCCAAGCCTGGAGCTCAGGAAGGCCTCTGCTCCCAGACCTTGGAGGGCAAAGGACCCCTGGCATCTGGCCTCAGAGCCATGGGGTTTATCTGGACAGGAACAATGGAGGCATTGTGATCCTCAGGACCCCATCAGCTCCATGGCTGAGTCTGATGTGAGAGGAAAGAGGGACAGAAACAAGCAACTCTGGGGCCCCTGAGGCCGACAAGAGCAATGGCCCACAGACACTGTACCACAGACACTGGGCCTGAAGCTCCAGACAGTGGGTGGCTGAGGGGGGTTGGGGGCTGGTGGGCAAAGGGATTTTGCTCATAAGGGGGTGGGAGTTCCACTGGCTGGGTCGGTGGGACAGTTGTGCACAATCAAAAGCAGTTCAAGTTCCCCTGAGCTGAACACCCAGACAGGCACTGTGCCACGACTTGACAGCACCTCTCTCTTGGATCCTCACCGCCAGTGAAACATGTAGACTTTTGCTCATTTTACAGGTGAGGAAAATGAAGCTCAGAGAAGTTGAGCAATTCACCCAAGGTCACAAAGCTAATAAGCAACAAGCCTAAGATGCAAACCCAGACAGTTAACACCAGAGCTGAGCTCTCTCTGTTACATCCTGCAGCTTCTCACAGTGAATAGATTTCTCAAGCCCAAAGTTAGAACATATGGCCTGAAAAGGATATGTATATTTAAAATGGTAACAGCACAGAACAGGCTTGTTTGAGGCATTTTTAAAATTTTTATTTTATTTTAAAAATTATTTATATCCAAGTAATGATGTACAGAGTTGAAAAAGTCAATGATATGAAAAAATTATTAAAAAAAAAACCAACCGGCAACCCACTCCTCCTCCACCCATCCCATTTCCTAAGGACAACCACTTTCAATGCTTTTAGCTTTTTCTCTGTGTTTGTTTTAATAGAATTTCTTTTAATTTAATTTAATTTTTTAATCCCATTTCTCAAAAATATGTATCAATCTCAGACTTTCTCTTCTGACTTCCTGATATGGAGGTAAAGATTTTTCCCGATCACCCATCCCATTCTCCCCCACCCCAAAGCACACCTACATTTCCCTTCTCCCCATCCTCCCATTGTAATTATGTAATATTAAGTATTTAAAATGTTAATATAATTATTTTTAAATTAAAATCAACATTGGTATTTACCTTATTATGAATATATAAAAATTGTTTACTACTACCAACGAGTACCCTGTATTTCGCTGAATATAAAACACAGTTGATTGTAATATGAAACACCAAGGAAGAAAATATACTGCCAATCAGATCGTTATTACTTAAATTTTTAATGTAAACTTATCAAAAGTGCTCTTATTTAGACATACAATTTCTATCATCTATCAATCTTGTGTGTACAAAGAAGAAAAATGGAAACAAGCCCAATAAAGTATTCTTAAACCTTCTTGAATTCAGTTTGCCTCTTCTGAGTCACTTTCCAGTTGTTAGTGCTCATTTGTTTTGTTATGTTTGCTTGCTTTAGAGGATCATTTTTTTGAACCACCCAGGGCTTCAGCGATTCAGCAATTCTTAAGGCGTATTCCACTCTGGTCTCCGGAATTTTCTTCTGAGCTATGGATCCCATTCTGCAAGTTTGGATGCTGGTACTTTCTTGGTCTTACCAGAAGGTGTCCACAGAAGGTTTTCCAAAAAATCAGGACTCATATTTCCCCCTCATATGATCCTAAAATGGTTTGTGGCCTGAAATGTTAATGGGTTGCTGTTATCAGGGTAATGACCAAGTTCACACCTGTATAGGCAAGGACAAGTCAATCAGGACGGCAGTCTGGTTGACAGTGACTAAGACGCCATCAACCAAAAGACATGGCCTGATTTCAGACTCATTAAAATGTCAAAATGTGCATCTGAGAATCCATAAAATAATGCCTATTCTGATGCGGTTTCCTCCTTGACCAAGTTTTTGTTTTTCCTGGACTGAATAATGCCTTGATTTTCTTCATTTGCTTGTTTTGCAACATACTTACCACTAATTTTTTCCCAAATGTCCAACAGGTGTTACAAATCCATCTCAGTATTATTTACTGTAAACACAAATGGCTCTGATCATCCATTCGTTCCTGTCCTCTCCCTCCTGCCCCAGCCTCCAGGCTCCTGTCCCAGTGTGGACTGGTTGCTCCTGGGGCCTCCTATTTGGCTGTTATCCTGGGACTTACCTTCTCTCCTTTCCTTTTTGCTAAATCCCATGTTTCCCATTTTTTTGATTTACTTGCTTATTTTGGTGAAACACATCTCCAGTATCCTCCTAAGAAAAGGAACATAGTAGAACAATTTCTTAAAACTTTTTATTTATTCATTTATTTGAGTAATCTCTACACCAAACATGGGGCTCAAACTCACGACCCTGAGATCGAGAGCCACATGCTCTTCTGACTGAGCCTGCCAGGTGCCCCATGGTAGTTCAATTTTTTAAAATTCTTGCATGTTTGATTCATTCTATCTTCATACTTGATTGATAGCTTTGATACAGAGTTCTAGGTTGGAAATAATCTTCACTCAGAATTTTAAAGGCATTTATTCTTCCAATGTCTCCTAGATTCCAGTGTTGCTATGAGAAGTCTGATGTAATTCTTTTCTTTTTTCTTTCTTTTTTTTTTTTTTGAGGGGGTCGGGACGAAGAGGGAGAGAATCTGGCTCCACGCTCAGCATGGAGTCAGATGAAGGGCTGGATCTCATGACCCTGAGATCATGACCTGAGCCAAAATCAAGAGCTAGATGTTTAACTGACTGAACCACCCAGGCACCCCACAGTTTGATGTAACTCTTATTCCCCAACTTTTCTAATGACCATTTTCTTTTTCTTTAGACTCTAGAAGCATTTTGGATCTTCTCTTTCATAACAATATCCTGGATTTCACACTGATGTGCCTTAGTACATGTCCCTTTTGGGAACCCATTCAGCCCTTTCAATGTGAAGACTCATGCTCTGTGTTGGCAGATATTCTTATGTAATTTCATCTTTAATTTCTTCCTCACCTTTTCCTCTGTTCTCTTTTTTGTAGCTCATTAATCCAGTCAACTGTTGGCCCTTGTGTGTTGATCCTCTAATTTTCTGTTATTTCTCCCTGGTTCTTAATTTCTTATTTTTTGTTGTTGTTGTTCTAATTTCTGGGAGATTTTTCTTCAACCTCATCTTTTGATCCTTCAATTCAATTTTTATTTCCCCAATCACATTTTTCATTTCCATAGTTTTAATTTGTTTTATAAAACAATACATTTTTATATCTCAGAAGATTCCATTCATTTTTTTCTAATTAATTTTAAAAAATGTTTTCTTATATTTCTCTTATTGTCCCTGTTTTCTCACAGGTTTCTTCATTCTATTTGCTTGTTTGATTTGATCTTTCTCTTTTACTTTAGAGGCTTTCCTGATAGGTCTGGTGATTTTTGGCTATTTCTTTATATTTAAAAATAAATCAACTAGCCATTTCCCACTGAAAGGAACCGGCATCTTAGAGTAATGGCTGATTCCAGGGCTGGGGTTAGGAAATGTACAACAAGGTGAGTCTGGAACACCTCCTCACACCTCACACCCAACAGCAAGGATGCAACCAAAGGCAACCAGGGTCCTCATGTCAAAGGACCCAGGAACCAACTTGAAGAGGCCCCCTACTGGCAGAGATGGGATAGTCATGGAAGATAACTACAATGGATTGAAACACATTCAACAATGTTTAAAGCCATTTTGAGTTTGTAATAATAATAAAATAATAAAATTAACTGATCATCATTGACAGATTGAGCATTGACAGACACTAGCAAAACTGCTCATTCTTTAAAATGTGGTAAAGAAAGAAAGAGTATCAAACATTTATCCTGCCTTTCCTATATGACTATATGGTTGGGTAACCAAATAGGAGATGAGAAGTTTTTCTTTGTAGAAGTCCAGCTCATACATTGTAACACCTACAGAATTAATGGATCTGGGAAACAATCATCAGTGGCTGCTAACATTGGAAAAAAACCAGAATACTATGTGCATCCTAAAAAAAGTACACAATAATCCCTTGAAGTGAGCAATCTTGTTGGAATCTAAACTGAATAAAGTCTTTAGATCTAGCAATCAATTTACAGATGATGCAGAGAATAGAGGAAAATGGTAAAATGTACCACTTGGATTGCAATCAGCAAAATCCAGACTATAGGATAAATGACCAGGTTTCTTCAATAAATAAATCACACAGAGAGAGAAAGAAGAGAAACACTGTTTTAGCCCCATACCCCATTAGTGTCCTTTAGCTTTCTTGGAGTCTCAAATTTGGAGACTCACCAGTTAGCTCTTTAGAGAAAGGGTCTTAGTCTCCCTTTGTTGGGGGAGGGGTAAAATGGATGAAGGGATTGCTATGTGGGATGGGATAGGAGCCCTGGATTCCAACCTCTCAATTTAGACAATTTCAACGATTTCCCCCTTATCTTTATACCCCATCCTCACATTCCTCAATACCTAACATCCCAATTTCTGAGCCCTTTGGGGGGGTTCAGCTTACTTCTCTGGCATATTTTCCTCTGTAAACTGTTCTGCTCTGCTAAATCAGTTATGACTGTCCATCCACGTTCCATCTCCCTAAAATGTGTTTAATCTCTTCTCCATTGATGTCTCTCTGTCATTGTGGATCTGAACCTTTAAAAATTCCTCACTGTCATTTTAGTGGGTTTTTGTGAAGAAGTGGAGATAGACATGTATGATCAATCAATCTGCCATGCATAAAGCTTTAAACTAGGACTGTTCCAGAAATTCCAGTATGGCAATCTCTAGAAACTGCATGTTTTTCTGCTATGGGAGAGAACAGGTGAGTTGGCCAGGAACTGGAGAAATCTCCTTGCAGACTCAGCACCTCCCCTGGATGCCAGTGACAATGGCTCAACACTAAAACATCTTCTGAGCATTAAGTCCACCATTCAGCAGAGGTTAGATTTCAAATAACTTGAGAGTCGTCAGACTAGCTTGGAGAATGTAGAGATAACTAGAAGAGAGCTCAGAATCAGCTTCATTGTCTGCCAAGGCCCAACAAAGCCCCACACGTGCCCTGACTCGTATGTGCAGAACAGTCTATATTTCTGCACTTTCAGGACATCTGGTAGCCCAAGATCATAAATCCATTGCAATTAGGCCTCTAGTCACCTCATCCCCTGGAAGCTCTCTGGCAAAGGTCAGAAAATTGCCAAATCCAAGTTAGCTCATCACACAGCATCCCCCTGACACTCTTGACCACTGGTCACCTTTTCTTTCCCCAAACCAGTTTAAGTTACACTGATAAATAGCCATCACAGATGAGCTGATTTGACTTCCCTTCCCTGTCTACAAGCATGAGTAAACACACACACACACACACACACACAGCCCTCTGCTGCTTCACACATCTCCCTTCCCTTTAGTGCTTGGAGAATTGGGGAGGAGGCTCAGCATTTCGATTTTCCTGAAGGAATAGTCGTTTATATAAATTGTTTAATAGGGGTTAGGTACTTAAAAGTCCTTTTAATGGACGCTGGTTTGCATAAACTGTATTTAGATTATTCTTTAATTGTTTAAATTGTCAATAAAGCATTGAGCTTTAAGTTTGGTTAAATCCTACCTTGGGGCCAGTGGGAGGATCAGTTGGCTGTAAAGGAGAGTTGGAACCATGCATACCGCGGGCAGTATGGAGAATAGAGGAAGCTGGGGTGGGGGTGGGGGGCTGGGCCTTACCTCCTCCTGTGGTATGGGGCAGTGGTCAGCTCCATTTTAGCACTCGGTTGCCCTGAGCCACTTGTGATAGCAGATGCTGCAGACTGAAAGCTTATAAGCAGAGACCCAAAGTCCCAGAGAGGGCAATGGAAGGGCACTTGCTGAGGTCAGGCTTCTGTGGTCAAAAGTCACGGCTTTTTCACCGGGCCAGATGACAGACCAGGGGACTGGAGGCCGGGGTTCACCCCCAGCCTCTCCAGGGAATGCTAGACAGCCCACTCCAACTTCTCTCCCTCTCTCCGCTTTGTGGCCAGATGGTCCCCACTACAGTGGGGATGTGGGCATGAAAAGTATTTATTCCTCTCCTTAGTTCTGTCGTGGAGAATCCACTCTGGACTCCTGAGCTCAGGCCCCAAAGAGACACCCTGGGAAGGTGGTAAAACCAATTCCTGGTCCACTTGTGGCTGATTTGCAGCGCCCTTCAGAGAAGGTGCTGCAGTTGAGCCCCCGCCCCCAGTGTGAGCCCCCAGTGTGAGTTACGGGGGTGGCATTAAGATATCTTCCTAGGGCTGAGGCCAGATCAACACAGAGAGGGATAAGCCCAATGCCAGGCCTCATCAGCAAGCCAGAGAGTCCTAACATCTGATCAGATGTGGGACCTGGGACCAGCGGGCCAGTTGTCAAGGACACCTGGGATGCCAAACCAGCTGGGCAACACCTACAGAAACGATACTGAGCTCCTAGAGCAGCGGTTCCTAAATCTGGCTGCACACTGGAATCATCTGTGATTTGAAAATCCCAGTGCCCAGCTGTACCCTGACAAGCAAGTCAGAATCTCTGAGGGTGGGACCCAGGCGTCAGTGTTTTTTAAATATCTCCTGGTAATTCTAGTGGGCAACCAAGGGTGAACCACTGCCATGAGCCAGGCTAGCTCCATTCCCAACCTGATTTATGCTATCCAGCTCTGGAAGGCAGAAACCTAGATGGCACCACTGGGGGCCAAGGCTTTGGCTAAGCCCTCCAGGGCTGCTAACTTCCCCAACTCTAGGGGTCACCTTCATGCAGAAGACCATGCCAGGTGTGCCCTGGAGTTGTTTGATGTTGTGACCCTGCGTGTTTCTGTCCCCTGAAGATCTTTCTCCTTCTCTCCATCCCATTCCACTGCCTTAGTTCAATTTTCCCCACCACTCATCTGGGCTATTGCAGTTGCCCCCTAACCGGCTCCTCCACTAATCCATTCCCTGCACCAGGCCAGGTGATCTAAACGCCAAAACTGATCATGCCACTTCTCTGTTTAAAACCCTTTAGTGACCCCCATTGCCTTCAAAATAAAATATAGACTCCCCTGCTCAGCAGTGAAGACTTTCTGCAGTATGGACCCTCTCTTTTCCCAGGCCTCACCTCCCTCTCCTTTCCCACTCACACCCCATGATCCTGCACACTGGGCCCCTCAGCACTCCATGCTCTCTCACACATTTGTGTTCCCCCGTCAGCTGCCTGGCAAACCCCCATCCTTCGAGCTCCAGCCCAAGGATAGCTTTCCGAGAAGTCTTTGCTGACCAAGCGGAGCCTGATGGGTTCCTAGCGCCTCTGGGCCATTGGTGAACCTAGCATTCACCCTGCCTGCATGCTTCCCACCGCATTGCTTTTATTTCTGTGCATCCGTTTCTCCTTCTCTCTTTGACCACTTTACTGCTCCTAGAAGACTTTCATTTGCAGACCTTGGGAACCAAGGAAGCCAACTACCTGAGCTCAGGGCAGGGCCCCTGGATCCACTCCCTCCCAGCCACTTTGAACCAACCACCTCTGCACCAACGTCCCCCAGGCCCTGACCTGCTGTGCTTGGCATCTTGGCTTCATTTTCTGTGGATGTCACATGGTAAGTAAGTTCTGTATGGGCTGCTTGTGACCAAGCTGGCAGTCCACCGGATGCTGCTATAGCCCAGACCCCAGGACCATGCCACAGAAATCCCATCCAGGACAGGGAATCATTTGTAACCTTATCTGCTTATTCCTGAGGCCAGTGACTAAGCCTGATTCACCTTTGGATCTCAAATGCCTAGTACCATGCCTGGGACTAAACCCAGGTTTCCGGGGTACTCAATAAATGTTTATTGGGTGGGTGGTTGGATGAATGGATGGCAGGTTGGCTGCTTAAGGTAAGGACTGGAGGATAGATAGACTCATAAACAGATGAATGGCATTTTCCTTTCAATTTATTCTAGTTCTTCTGGGCCCCTCCCTTCTGATGGTCGGAACTTTTCTGCTCCCTTATACCTCCCCTCTGGCAACCAGCTGCAATGGTCCCTGTGGATATACACCCAGGTGCAGCTAGAAGAAATCAGACCAGAATGTCACAACAGCTCACTAAGGAGGTGTCCCCTTCCCCAAATGCCCTTTGCAGTGAAATCCTATACCAAACAGCCTAGCGCCTGACCACCTCCTTTAACCGTTCTGTACTAAGGTCCGATGCAGCACTCATCGTCTTGTCTTGGCTACACTGTGAGCTCTAGAGGGCAGAGCCTCTGCTTGTCTTATAGCACACCCCCCCGCACTCCCCAGTGCCGATGCAATAAACACAGAAGCCTCCCAGACACAAGAACTGAGTCTTTCCCCTCACTGAGGAAGAGATGGACTTCTTTTCTCTAGAATGTTCTGCCTCTGCAGAGGTGGTTTGGCATCTGTTTCTCAATCTGGGATAAATGTTCTGGATCAAGGAGTCCCATTAAAATGCCTCCCAGAGCACTTAGGGAATTATGCTTGGGGAATCCTTCTTGGCAGCAGATAATAAATCAATCACAGCTCAGTGAAAATGCTGAGTTAGAATGGGATCACTCAGGCCAAGCTAAGAAAGGAACCAAGGATACCCTTTCTCTTGAGGCCAAAACTCAGACCTCCGTGTAGGACTTAGAAGGACCAACCATTCCAGTTTGCCCAGTACTGTCCCAGATTTAGCACCATAATTCCTATACCCTGGGACCCCTCATTCACAGGCAAACAGGGCCAGCTGGTCACCCGCACCCGGGTGCTCCTTCCCTCCTGCATCGTGCAGTTCGTCTGCATGATGCAGTTCGCCCTGTGTGTGCCTCCGTGTTTATGTGACCACGACCCCACTTACAGCTACCTTCCCAGCAGTTACCTGGAAGCCAGCCTGAGTCCATGCCCATGGGGCTCCTGGTTTTGCCCCTAAGGGCTGAATTCTGAATCTTGCTTCCTGTGTTACCCCAGCCCCAGCTCCCAAATACCAGGGAAATCACAGGAAAGGGAAGGAGAGGGGAGGGGAGGGAAGGCAGGCAAATGTACCTGAAGGAGGGAAACATTGGCAAGGCTGAGTCTGAAGAGGTAGTTCCTGTGAAAACAGAGACAAAAATCATAAGTCAAGCTGGCTCTGCAGGCAGGTCCCCAGGAAGCAGCTTCCTGGCTCCTGCTTTGTGGGGGCCTGGGTGCAGACTGTGGAGGGCCTATGGTGGGCCAACCCAGGGAGAGCTTCATCTCCACTGGCTCTTTTAACCTTCCAGCAACCCCGGGAGTAGAGAGAGAAAACTTCATTTACAGATGAGGAAACAGGTGGGATCAATGTCCGAGTCACAGAGACAGTAGGTGAAGGAGTTGGGATTAAGCGGCGGACTTGTCTACTTCCGAAGCCCACACTGTCTCTGCCCCCCCTCCCCCAGCTGTGCTGGCAGGACCAGCCCCACCACCATCTTCCCCGCCAGGGAGCCCACTTCTGGTAAACTTGAAGCCTCACGGAGGCTCCTGCAGGAACCTAAACAAGCCATCTCCTTCCTTCCACCTTGACCCACTCCGGTCCTCAGACAGGCCAGCCATCTCTCCCGACACGGCGCCTCGGGCCCCTCCAAGTCCTGTCTGCCTCCTCATCTCCTGCAGTCCCTCCTGCAGGGACTCTGGATCTGCCCTTCCCACGGCCACTCCCTGGACCACCGTGTCTCCTCTTGCCCAAATCACCGCCTCCGTCCCCTCCCGATTCCTGTCCTGCACCATCCAGCCCACACAGGGCTGCCAGCTTCATCTGCCTCAAACGCTGTTTCCGTCACATCAGCCGGCTGCTCAAAAACCTTAAATAAGGAAAGAGGTCCACACAAAAACCTGCACATATGTTTATAGCAGCTTTATTCACAATTGCCCAAACTTGGAAGCAACCAAGAGGCCTTTCAGCAGGTGAGCGGATAAATAAACTGTATCCAGGTAATAGAATATTCCTCAGAGCAAAAAAGAAGAGAGCTATCAAGCCATGAAGACCTGGAGCAACCTTAGATGCATAATACTAAGTGAAAGAAGCCAATCTGAAAAGGCTACATACTGTATGATTCCAACTATATGATATTCCGGAAAAGGCAAAACTATGGAAAGATCAGTGCTTGTGGTGTGGGAGGATGAGCAGGTGGAGCACGGAGGATTTTTAGGGCAGTAACTACTCTGTATGACACCGTAATGGTGGTACATATCATTATACCTTTGTGCAAACCCACAGAATGTAGACCAAGAGACCATGATGTTGACTACAGACTTTGGGTGATAATGATGTGTCAGCGTGCGTCTTTAATTGCAACAAATGGACCCCTCTGGTGGGGGAGGCTATGCATGCGTGGGAGCGGGAGGTATGTGGGAAACATCTGTGCCTTCCTGTCAAGTTTGTTGTGAACCTAGAACTGCTCTAAAAATAACAGCGTTAATGTTTGAAAGCCCTTAGATAACAGTGGTGATCTGTTAACCAGCCCTCGGGCACTCACAGTGGCAGGTGGGGAGGACACCGCTTTGCCTGGACTCTGGAGCTACAAGGCCACTATGACTAGGCATGGACTTTGAGGGCGACAGGGCCACTGGTCAGCATGCCATGCAGAAGTGACTGTAGGCTCACGGAGTAGACCCTGCAGCAGAGGCAGGGAGAATTCCAGCTCGGCTACCTGCTGGGGACCTTCTGGGAGCTTCAGTGTCTGCATCTGTGAAATGGAGAAACGGAATGCCTGTCTTTCTCATTTCACAGGCCTGTGGAGACAGGGGAATTGTGTGATGCATCTTAAGAGGCTTTATTAATGTCAAGCAGATCCAAATCCAGAGTCTTGGATTTCCCTAAGAATTTTCTTTCTTTCCTTCTAATATCTTCTTTTTTTTTTTTTTTTAAGATTTTATTTATTTATTTGAGAGAGAGAGAATGAGAGAGAGCACATGAGAGGGGGGAGGGTCAGAGGGAGAAGCAGACTCCCCGCCGAGCAGGGAGCCCGATGCGGGACTCGATCCCGGGACTCCAGGATCATGACCTGAGCCGAAGGCAGTCGCTTAACCAACTGAGCCACCCAGGCGCCCCCTTTCTAATATCTTCTTTTGGCCATTTCTCTTTTGGTTCCTGAGGTGTTTAGGAATAAGTGCTTTAGAACTTTCTGGCTCTTCTCTACTGAGAAGAGCACTGAGGAGAAAGGTTGTGGAGTGGGCCAGCAGGAGAAGGGGGGCCCTGCTGAATGAATCCAGGGGCCTGAAGGAGACACCCCAGCCTGAAGGCTTCTCTTCCCCAGCTCTGGTGCCAGGCCCAGCCTCCACTTAGCTTCTTTGCTATCCTGGGGCTGGGCAGGCCTCATGGGGTGACCTTGGCTCTAGGCCTCTGCTGGACCTCCCCAGCCCCTGCCCTGCAGAGCTTCCCCGTCCCCTCCCTCCTGGCCTGAGGACAGATGGGCTCGGGCTCTGCCCCAGCTGCCTGCTCAGGTAATGCAGGCATCTGCTCGCAGCTTTAAAAAATTAGGGGAAACATTGCATCACTTTATTAATTTTTATCCCATCAAAAACCATTCATCACAGCATTGCAGTCTGCTCTTCTGGGAGATGAGAACAGAGAGAAATCTCCCCAGCCTGACCCACCCCTAAATCCCTTATGGAACAAGGCAGGTATACAGGAATGAAAAATATCCCCAGCCTGAATTCCAGAGACCCAGGGGGTCAGAAAGAATGGGGGAAATGTCTGGAAGAAGAAAAGGAGGAAGGAAAGTGACCTAGAGAAAGGGGGAGAAGAAACTGAGGACTCACTTCATTTGCTGTGTGGGCTGCAATGGACCAAGGGCAGGCCTGACTTTTCCTGTCTCTGAGGGCACAGCCAGGCTCAGGGTGGAGCTCCCCATGTGGGGAAGCCCCAGAGTGGATGAGAAAGAGCCCTGTGAACACAGGCGGGTGGCCTGAACCTTCTGAGCCTCAGCTTACTAGTCCATACAATGGGAATAATCACAGACCGCCCTGCCTGGGGCGAATGTGAAGATGAGGTGATTTATTACATGCCTCATTTACTCCATGCTGTAGGTGCTTTACTGCATATATGGTACTCTGTTGTCATCTTGTTAAGTGATCTTGGGAAGCTCCCCTCCCCCTCTCCTGTCCCTTGCCTCTTCATGTTTAAGTCCAGGGCAGTTGGATTAGACTAGTGATTTTCAAACCTGAGAGTCACCACACTCACCTGGAGGGCTGACTAAACCACATTGCTGGCCCCACCGCCAGAGCTTCGGATTCAGCAGGCTTGGGGTGGAACCCAAGAATTTGCATTTCTAACAAGTTCCCAGGTGCTGTTGGTCCTGCTGGTCCAGGGACCACTCTTTGAGACCCACTGGAGTAAACATCTCTAAGCTCCCTTCCCTACTAGAGTTGATGGTCCATGATTTTGTGAGAACTATCTCCTTCTGTTCCACTCCATAACGTCTCCACAAGTCCTCCCTAGATCCAGAACAGTGGGGTTCAACAAGATCAGGCAACACAGAGGGAAGTGAAGGGCTTCACAGGAGAAGTTGGCGGCCTGAGTCCAGCATCCCCGGTGCAGGTGGCCAGCCAGCCAGCAGGGGGCTCCTGGGCACCTTCTCTGCATGGAGCTCCCAGGCAGGCCGTTGACTGGGCAGTCCTGGCAGCAGGGTAGGGACAGGGGGTAGAAGGTGGCCAGCAGGTGTTCTGCTCTCAGTAACTACCAGCCACGAAGGAATATGGCTTGCTGAGATCTGGAGGTCTAGAGCTCACCCCCCCACTCCCCGCCCTTGCTCCAGCTAATGCTTCCTTTTGTGGGAGATAGACATTCAGATACAGAAAGGGTCTGGCAGAGGGGAACCCGGGCCCAAGACAAGGGTCTGCCCATAGTGGGCTCATCCCAAATAATATTCCCTCCAGCCAGTTCTAAGCACACTGCCACCCGTGGCCCGAACCCTCCTACACCTCATTACCTGGCTCCCACGATGAGTTGGTTCCTGGAGGGATCCAGAGCAAGCTGGGAGAAATCTCGGGCTCCAGGGTAGGTGAAGTTAAAGACCCATGGCTTCAGATCTGGTGGAGGGACAGACAAGCGTTCTGGTTACTGCTGCACCAGCATCCAACCCCAGAATGGAAGGGGGAAAGTCAGGATGAAGTCAGGGAGCAATGAGGCAGGGACACCCCCGAGACCTGGGTTCCACCTGCCCCCTCTGTGAGCAGCCAGCTGGGGGACAGGGAGTGGGGGTGTCATCATTGTCCCTGCTATGTTCCCTAGTTCAGAGAAGGGCTCCACCTGACCCCTAGCCATCCAAAGGGAAAACTGTAATCATCCTTGACCCCCCCCAGACCCTCACCAGCACTTAAAAACACTCACAAATCCTGACTGTTCCACCTCCAAGAAATCCATCCCTCTTGCCCTCTGCACCCACTCCCATTCCAAGCTACTATCGTCTCTTGCGTGGACCCGTATCAAGAGTATCTTATCTAGCCCGGCTTCCACTCCTGCCCCTCCAGTCCACTTCCTACAAGGCAACCAGAGTGATCTTTCTAAAATGCAAATCTGGTCATGTCACTCTCCAGCTTAGAACCCTTTAATAGCTCCCAGTTGCCCCAAGGAAAAGTTGCAACTCCTGTGAAGGCCTTTGGGTTCTGGACTCACTGTCTTCCCAGTTCCAATGCCTGGCACATTAACTATTTAGTGATCCACTGAGACTTAGAATGATGCTTCATCTTTTACATTCCCCCTCAAACTACCACTCCAGCCACACTAACCTAGAACACTGCAGATCTCTCCCACCAAAGCCTGCAAACCTTGCCCTTCTATGTTCCCTCAGTGGAACAGTCCTGTTCACCCCCCACCCCCACCCCGCCTCTCCTGACTCCCCCAAGCCAGGGTAAGTTCTCTATTTTACTGCCATCAAAGCCCCCAACTTGTTGGGGGTCTAGCCCCCTTGTTTTCTCTGGGGTGTACGGAAGATCTTGCTTCTTAGATCTATAGGCTCTGCCCAGCACCTGGAAGGAGTTGAGTGAATACATGAGTAATCCTCAACTCCCTTCTATATACAAAGGATCAAGTTTTCAGACAAGGCTCCACGGAGGTGGGAGAAACGGGACATGGGTGGTCAGTGTCTATCATTGTCTCCTAGGAAGGCCAAAGCCTACCATGGGGATTGGGGGGAGGCAGAGACCTCACAGCCCTCTGGATGGATGGGCAGTGGTCTGAGGAGGGTATACCTGGAGCACAGTGCCTAGCTGACCTTCTCTCTTTCCCTCCCACTGGACACCCACTTCTCCCATCCTGGTCCATGGCCTCCTTAACAGCTCCCCTCAGCCGCGGCCTCATGGGCGGGAGAGAACTGATCAATAATGAGGGAGCCGTGGGGCAGAGAACTTTATGTCAATGGGGATAAAGATGAGGAAGAAATGTGAGGCCCTGGGCTGTCTCCCCACAGTGCATTAGTGACTGGCTCACAGAAGGTCCGGAGGAGTGTGTGTGTGTGTGTGTGTGTGTAATCCAAGGGAAATAAATCATTGCTCATTATCCCTCCACTACAGAGTAAAAGCAGCCCTTCATTTCCGCACGATAGGCAAACACTTAATCGCTCCCTGGAGAACTCGAGGTTTTGTGAGCTGGATGTTTTTCAGAAAACTGTGATATGCATGATTGAAAAAAAAGAAGAAAAAAACTCTGCTGCAAAATGTAGCAAACCCCTTGGGTCTGCCTCTGCCCTCAGCAGGTGACTACAGGTTAGTGGCATCTGAGCAATATCGATATAAGGAGTAGATCTGGAGTCGGGTAGGCTGGGTTTTTAGTTGACCTCAGGGCCACCCTCAGAAATCCTGGCAGAATAGTATACTACCTTAGAGACTAAGCCAAGGGTCCTCCTCCTCCAGGAAAATTTCCTGGATTATAATCTCCCACCCTGATTTTATTTTGTTCCATATTCTCTCTACCTTGTCTGTTCCATTCACACTGTATGTTTTTGTCGCTCTGAATGTGCTCAAGTCTGTTTTCTGTGTGTGGGGGGGAGGAATATGAGGGGCTTGCCTGCCCATCAGACTGAGTGCTCCCCAGCAGTAGCAACTGGGTCACACTTCAGTTCTCTTCTTCCCCTCTGAAGGGGATCTTCCAGATATGGACAGCTGAACAGGGGAAGGGGGTGTGATTGGTATGCAGCAAGCCAGGAGAAACTCCGTCTGGGGACTGCTCAGCCCGGTCTTCACTCAGGCCCTTTCCTGGGGCAGGGAGGGGAAGGGAAGACGAAACAGGGCAGGAGGGGGGATGGCTGGCAATGGGAGGGAGGGGCAGGGGTAGGAGTGGAGGGTGGCAGCCACTTCCAGTTTCTGTCCCTCTCCCCTGGCCCCAAAGGGACCACCGACAAGGGCAAGGGGAAAGGGGCGAGGCGGGAGAGATGCAGGCGGGTGCAGCACATTGATCCTGGGGGAGCGGTCTCGGGAAGGGAGCCAGCTTCCTCCTATTAAACAGGCAAACAGGACCAGAGGGAAGGCTGTCTTTAAAACACCAAGCACGTTCTGAGAGCTCCGTGTGCAGTGAAGGCTTTGGACGGCGACTTTGAGAGAAAAATGACGCTCTCCATGACGCGCCTGTGATTTTAATTATAGTCAATTCAATTACCCACTTTGTGGATTAACCACTGTCAGTGTTAACTCCATACTGGCTTCTCCCTGCCTCCTAGAAATTCCATGCTGTGACAGGAGGAAGAACGTGCAGGCCAAAGACAAACACAGGTGGGCCCCCCTTAAAAAAAACCCGTAGGAGAAAATTTAACCTCACGAAATGGAAACATGCCTGTCAGATTTTGCAACCGGCAGTTCCTCTAGGGTATTTAGGGGTTACTCACAGATCAGTCAGGTGTCAGAGGAGAAGGAAGCTCACAGCTACACGGCTGGAAGCCTACTGATCAGTCAGAAATAAAATGTAACATCTGAGGGGATCCTGGAAGCTGGGGGTTGGCACTGGCCTGGGTCATGTGGCAACTTCTCTGGAATGCAGCATCACCCAGAACACAGTCAGTCACCTAACATGAATTGAGTCCCTCGTTGTGTGCTCAGAAGTACTGAAAGATGTGAGGAGACAAGAGATCCAGTCCTGGTCCAGGACCAGCTGCGCTGGGGAACCAAAGGGAGTGACCTCTAAGGAACAAGAGATATTCGAGTACCCAACGTGAACTCTCACTCTCCTCTGAAGTCCCACAGCACCCAGCTCTGTCCCTGGTGTCAAGTAGGGCTCAATAAAAAATTTGGTGAATGGATAGGAAAACTCAAAGCTGTCAGAGTAGAGAACTGGGTGGGTTGAGGTCAGGCCAGGAAAGCTGGGGAGGAAAAGCAGAGATGATGCTTCTCTCCAGGGCTGTCAGTCTAGGATGATGGACCATCTCTGCTTGCTGGGGCGAAGGGGATTCCTTAGTTACTCTATGTCAATCGGAGCCTCATTCCTCCATTCAGAAAGAGGGTGGGTGGGAAGTTAGTTTCATTCAAGTGATACACACCTGCAGATTAAAAATGGTGTCAAGGAAAAAAAAGTGGTGTCAGGAAGCCAGGCACTCAAGGAACACACCTTCCACCTCTCTACTACCCCCCACTCCCTCCCCAGTCCGCTCCAGTACAGACTAGCCTGGCGGGGCGGGGCGGCGGGGGACGGGACAGGATTCCCAGGCTCTCCTTCCATTGTCCCTGCCCCCAGAATCAGCCAGGCCAACTGTGTCCCCTAGCAAGTCCCCTGAGAGGAAATGGTTCATCAGGAGCTGCCACGGGTCGTCCAACAAGAAGACAGTCCTCAGAATCCCACCACTTCCATCCCCTACTTGGTCCTTCCCTTCAGTGACAGCCACCAGAACTCTGGGAGCCATCAGAAGTCTGAGAGTGTACGCGTGTTTTGTAGGCTTAAGGACATTGCTAATTTACTTTAATCCACTTAAGCCTTCAAAGCCTTGGATCCCAGCTCAAACAAGACAGCACTGAACTCAGAAGACAGCTGCAAATTCTCCTCCCCGAGACAGGAGCCAGCCCACAGCTGGGAATCCCACACTTCTAAACCACCCCAGCCTCCCCACCTTGCCACCCCCAACTCCTATCCATACCACCCCTCCCGCCCCCCAAATCCCATGCCAGCCTCAGAGTCTTGCATTTATTTTTCTGCTCTGGTTTCCATCTTGCTCCTCTCGATTAGCTGTGTGGAATCCCAGAGGACGGCTTCTCATCCTCCTGCCCAGGGGACCTGAAGGTGGAGTGCCCATCACTCTGCCAGGGGGACTAGAAAGAGCACTTGGATGCCCGATGTTAAGGCCTGCCCCTGACAAGATTCTCCAAACCTCTATACCTCAGCTCTCGCATTTGTTAAAGGAGATTGACCATCCTTGCCCTACCTCCCTGCCAGGGTTATTGTGATGTGGAAATTCGGCAGGTGTTTATCAGACTTAAGAACCTGGGGACCCCTGAAGCTACATCCATGATTCCAGTGTGACCTGCCGTGCAGGTGATGGATCCAGAAGTGCTGACGTGATCATGGTCCCACCAGGGAGCCCCAAACTGGCCACAAGGTCATGGGAGAACATCCGGGATGCTCCAGTATTTGTGTTTTGTTTTGGATTTAGATTATCATCGAATATATATATTAATTTTAGAAACTCTTACCGAGAATTTACAGGCCCCTCAGAATATGTCCAGTGATTCACAAATCCCAGTTTGGGAAATACTTTAATAGGACATCTCATGCCCTCCCTTGACAGACAAAGGGAGTTATTAGTCATCAAGGCCCCCTTCCCTGTGGGTTCCCAGGGCCCCGAAGACAGGCATCCCTGCAACTGTCTTAGAGCAGCAGGAAGTTTCCAGAGATTGAGTCTTCCAAAGAGTGAGTCATCTCCATTCTGGCTCCCAGGGGAGCTACGAAACAGAGCTCACGCTTCCAGAGGAGCTAGAGCTGAGATGGCCAACAAACCCTTGCCCACTCCACGCAGGGCACCCACACCCCCACTTCTAGCAGGAATCCCAGAGAAAGGTGCCCTCCTCCCCCAGGTGAACACGGATGAAAGCTTAAATAAACTGGAGACTCGAATCAGAGCCCTCCGGCCCATGGCTGCCCATCATCCTGCTTACATCTATCCCCAGGGCAACATCTGGGACTTCCGACAGCCGGAGACCCTGCCGAGTCCAGACCTAAGTCCTCAAGACCCAGGCATGGCGAAACAGGAGCGAGTGGGAAGCGTCTCTCACCTGCAAAGGCCACAGTGGGGTGCTCCCTCAGGGCGCACAGCTTCTGCTCACTGCTGGCATCGGTGGAGCGGGACAGGTGGAACACCAGCAGTGTGAGGCTGGGCGGCAACAGGGTGACAGCCAGGGGTCCCGGGAACACCATGCTGGGCCCCTCTGCAGTCCTAGCTCCTGGAAGCAGGCTGGGGAAGATCTGCAAGGCAAATACTCAACCTCGCCATGCGCTCCTTCAACCGCGCCCACTTCTCCCCCGCTTCCTCCATGGTTGTGAGCAGTCTCCCGGGGCTCGGCTGGTTTGTTGGCGTAAATAAATTTATAGTTTTACTTATGTGACTTACAGTTTACCTTGCTCTCATAACACAAAGTTATAGATCATATCTTGAGAGCTAATTTCCCTTGTAATGGTATTCTGGATAAAAACTGACAAATTATAGAGCTTTTTCTATTATGATCCCAAATGGCTTAAAATTAGTTTTAATGATAAAGGTGGTACCTAGGGGTTTTAATAAGTGGAGCTGGGACAAGCAGGTAGCCATTTGTAAAAAGATAAATTTGGATCCATAACCCGCACCTGGTACTAGGGAATATTCCAACTGGATACAAGATTTAGGTGTTAAGAATAAAACCATATAAATACTTGAAGAAAATGTGGGCAGAATTCTTTATGACCTTGGAATAGAGAGCCATGACTCAAAATCCAGAAGCTGTTAAAGAAAATATTGACAAATGTAACTACATAAAACCCCAAACTTCTGCATGGCTCCTCTCCCCCAGAAATGAACACCAAGCAAAATCAAAAAGGTAAATGACAAACTGGAAAAAATATTTGCAATACATATCACAGACAAAGGGCTAATATTCCTAACATATAAATAATTCCTGGGGATCAAGAGGGAAAAGATCAACAATCCTTTAGAAAAATGGGCAAAGAATATAAATACAAACGGGGCTTAAAAATACGAATGACCCCATTTTCACTCATAATAAGAGCAACACAGGGGTGCCTGGGTGGCTCAGATGGTTAAGCATCTGCCTTCAGCTCAGGTCATGATCCTGGGGTCCTGGGATCGAGGCCTGCATTGGGCTCCCTGCTCAGCGGGGAGTCTGATTCTCCCTCTGCCTCTCCCCTTTGCTTGTGCTCTCTCTGTCCTTTCTCTCTCAAACGAATGGATAAAATCTTTAAAAAATATAATAAGAGCAACGCAAATTAAAACTTAGACGGAGGTAAGCACTGTTCACCTATCACTTTAGCAAAAATCTAAGTTAGATGACCCTCTTGGCGAGGCTCTGGGAAAGGGGGCATGCTCATAGATACCACCGTGCAGAACGGTACAACCACCACGGAGAGGAGTCTGGCCAAATGGCAGAGGCGTGTACTCTTTGACCTAATCTCTGGGAGTCTTAACCTGTGCTACTCAAAGTGTGGTCCACGGATCAGTGACCATCCACAACCTGTGACGACTCTGTGGTAGGATAAACGCAGAGACTTGAGAGGGAGTGTTTAAAAACCTTTATGGTAATGTGACAGAGTAATTTTTATGTCTATTGGATCTAATAAAATTTGGGGGTTTGTAGTTTTCTTAGTTTTTTTGTCAATTCACTTCTCCAGTAATTCACTTTTATTGAATTTTATGTAAGTATCCATCTGCGACAGATTGTAAATTGAAATGTAAAACCTGCTCCTTCACCACAGATCGTGGAGAAGCAAAAATAGACTAAAGAGGCACCTGCACACATGCAAAGTGATTTATGCACAAGATGATCCCTTGGGGCATTCTTTGAAATAACACGAGACAGGGAAACGACCAAATATCTCGCTACTGGACACCGCTTACATAAGCTGTGGCACATATTTGTAATGGAATACTATGCAGCTC
Organism: Mirounga leonina; assembly: GCF_011800145.1. Taxonomy (NCBI): domain Eukaryota; kingdom Metazoa; phylum Chordata; class Mammalia; order Carnivora; family Phocidae; genus Mirounga; species Mirounga leonina. The sequence goes on along the minus strand of NW_023270268.1, from coordinate 88,791,849 downwards.
TAGAAGAGAAGGGGGATTTTTCTCTAGATTTTGATAGGGAGAAATCTCCAGGTATATTAAGTGAAAAAAAAAAAACCCACAATGCAGAGCAGTATAATAGCATGCAAACTTTTGTGTAAAAAAAAAAGGGTAGATATAAGAATATATATTTATATGTGCTTGTATTAGAATTAACATGCACTGGAAAAATAAACCCAAACTAATTATAAAGCAGGTTACCTACGAGTAGCAAAATCATGATAGAGGCTTCTAGTCAATATATACCTTTTTATATTATTTTCACTTTTGATTATTAAATATATTTAATATTACCCATTCAATAAAAAATTTAAAGACCTTTTATTTTTTTTTTAAGATTTTATTTATTTATTAGAGAGAGAGAGAGCAAGCGCAGAAGTGGGGGAGGGAGGGGCAGAGGGAGACAGAAAAACAGACTCCCCGCTGAGCACGGAGCCCAACATGGGGCTCAATCCCAGGACCCCAGGATCATGAACCGAGCAGAAGGCAGATGCCTAACTGACTGAGCCACCCAGACACCCCTAAAGACCTAGTTTTAGTTTCCTAAAATGTCTAATGTGGGGGAGCACAACCGTTCCTCTGGAGCCTGATTCAGACCTTCTGAATCAGCTCCCACCTCTCTCCTTCCCTGGTCCATCCAATGTGTCACCAAGCCTTGCTGACACCACATCCCTCACAGGTCCCTAACCCACTGAGTGACCTCCTTGGGGTCACTTTCCTCATCTGTGAAATACAAGGTTGAACTAGATCAGGGAGTCCAGGCTGGAGGTGGGAGCAAATCAGAATCTCTTGCACTGGGGGTGGGGTCCTGGGGCTGACAGGTGAGTGATCCCAAAGGTGATTCTGACAAACCTCTGCAGGGACTAGAGGCCCCTGGGGGTCCTTCCTGCTCTAAGACCCTTTGCTCCTAACCCCTCAGCAGGATGATTTTCTTCCTGCCTGTTTCCTCACATGTGTGTGAGATGGGCTAACACCTGTCATTGTGTTGCTTCGAAGCTTCAAGGAAATCCCCCGGTGACTCTGGGGACTGTGGACCCGGCAGAGCACCCCTTGCCCTTAACCTGTCCCATCCCGCATCCCATGGGGCATTGGTCCCTAGAGCACCTCCATGTTCCCCTCAGCCTCGGGGTTCAAACGTGGAACTCTCTGTTCCTCCCCGGGAGAGCTTGGCCATCCCTCTTAGCGGAAACCCACCAGGAGGGAGGTTTGGCCCAGGCATACTCCCTGGAGTGATTTTCACATGGCCGCTCGCATGGTGTTATTCCTGAGAGCTAAACTGGGTCTTTCCTGCTGCATGGGGCTTGGCATTGCTATGGAATTTCCTCTTGCCCTTCAACACTTGTGCTAGATGCTTTCTATTTGTCCCTCTACTCTGTCCCCTCCGCCCTGCTCAGTGCCTGGACTGCAACAGGGGACTCCTTCCCTCTGTTTGGCCAATGGGGGCACTGGCAGAGATGGGAGGAAGGAGGGAGAAAGGAGGCAGCAGGGTGAGCGGCCGCCTCCCCTGTCACAACAGAAGGTCAGAGTTAAGCCCCGGATTTCAACAATTGCCGGCTCCCCCCCTCTTCCCTTTGCCTGGGGCTGGTGCCACCTCCTGATTATCAGCTGCAGGGTAGAGCCCAGTGAGCAGTCCCATATGGTTCCCAAACCCCTTCCCAGACCTTCATAAATAGTTCCTTTATTAAACTGTCCTCCCATTTTCCAATTTGAGTGTGCCATCTGTTTCCTGGGGGGACCCTGACTGATATAACATCTCCCTGGTGATATTCGACACATAGGCAAATATCATCTTTTTAGACCTTAGCTGGGGCTTTGCCTCCATCAGCCCCTCACCTGAGGTGGTATGGCAACTGCCCTCCCCTCATTTTTCCCAACCCTCCCCTGGCCCCATCCTTTCCTCCAGGCCCCAGGCCTTAAAGTACCGAATTTCCACAGCAGAAGTTCCAGTCACATTATGGTTTTTATGTAAATATGTCCTCCAAGTCCCTCCTGAATCAATAATTACTAGATTAATATCACCTGGTCCACCTGGGCCCCAGCACAGCACGGCTGCTGTCTGAGGAGAAGGGCCCAGAGGGCCCGGAATGAAGCACAGGAATGAGGGTGGGGAAGGGCTGGGGGCAGGACCTGGATTCCAGATCAGCTCCACTCAGGTGAGGGAGGAGGAAGAGAGGAAGAGAGAGCCAAGCACACTGCACACAGACCAGACAGCCCCCTAGAGAGAGATAGACTGAACGCTAATCGGGGAGGAGACAGGAAAAGCCTTTATTCCGATGAGCATTCCAAGCCTTAGGAATGCGAGTGTGGGCCAAGGTGCTGACTTCAGGGATCCCACAGGGACGCATGCACAGGCCTCTTTAAGGACCTCCTCTGCCCTTGGTAAGGAAGCCAGGAGACCTTAAGAGGGGTGGCAAAGGAGGGGCAGAAGGAGTAGGGCAGCGAGGAATGGGGCCGGAGTGTGGGGTGCTGATGGTCAGGGCAGAGCCCGATAAGCCGGGCCTTGCAGCTTTGCAAATGTCAGCCAGAGGCAAGGGTGCCATCCTGAATGAAGGAGAGGAGTGGTCAATCCCCACATCACTGAGCACTACAGGACTGGTCTTTGTGAGCAGAGTGCTAGACGCTTGTGTGTGGGGGGGTGACTTTCCGACTCCTGAGAATCCCCCTTCTTTGGAAATTACCTCCCCTCCATCCACAGGTCAAAGGGGTAGGCGCCCCCCACAGCCTTACACGCACCCACCCCCACCCCACCCCACCATAGCCCCTTGCACCGAGGATGGTCCTATGGTCCAAACAGACCGATCAGATGTCCTCCCGTGGCAGTGTGGGTGGGTAACCCCCATCCCTCCCCAGGGTCAAGTCAGTCTTTGTGGAGGAAACGGCGACAAGCCCCGTGGGCCCCATGGGGTGGCTGTCTTCTGTCTGTCATGTGGGCTGAGGAGGGGAGCCGACGAGATGGCCATCCGAAGACAGACAGCCGTGACAGGAGTCAGACAGCGGAGACTCTCTGGAATGCTGACAGACTTCCGGTCCCCAATTCTAGCCCTTCCTTGAGGTCTGACTACTTCCCACGTCCGTGAGCCATGAGCCTACTTCCCCCATCCTTGTCATAAAGTCTTCCATTTTTGCTTAAGCCAGCCAGAGTCCTGCCAGACCCGGAGTCGCCTTGCACTATTGATTCCTGGTGTGCACGCGCGCCCGCTCCCTCCGAAAGGAGCCTCTGCTCTGGTGGGCGCTGGGGGGCAAGATGCCCTGCTCAACGCCCCTCTGCTAGCGGACCAGGCCAGACGGGGTGGCCAGTGCGAGGCGTGAGGAAGCCGTCAGAGGGCCCCTTGGGGAAGCACTCGAGGAGGGTTTCCTTCTCCCCACGTGGTCTACAGCCAGGATGGACGGGGCTACACTGGCCTCCCTGAGCCCATGACACGGATCATGGTGCAGAAGGGTAGGTGGCACCTGGGAGGTCGACAGAATCAGTCGGCTCTGGTCTGCCCACCTCCAGACTTGGTGCTGTGATGTTTGCCCATCCCACTTCTGTGCCTGTTTCCTTATCTGTGAAATGGGGAGACCAGTGACACCTACCTCGGAGAGGTGTTGTGAAGACTGAATGAGGCTTAGAACGGCACCTGCCCTGGGCACCTGAGTGCAGCAGTCGGTTCGGCCTCCGACTCTTGATTTGGGCTTAGGCCCTGATCTCAGGGTCGTGGGATCCAGCCCCGCATGGCGCTTGGCCCTGGGCATGAAGCCTGCTGAAGATTCTCTCGGCCCTTCCCCACCCCCCAAAAGAATCACACCTGCCCTAAAGTACACAGTACAGGGGGTGGCTATTATTATTATTGTTGTTGTTGTTGTTGTTGAAAAACTCACTCCCCATCTGTTTAAGCCCTTGTGCTTCAGGTCTCAGTTATCACCAGCCAGACAGCAGTCCTATCCCATACAGTTCGGTTTTCATTCCTATAACCAAATATGCCTCAGACAAACAAGAATTTCTATTTCTAGTGTATTTGTCTGACCTGACATTAAAATAATCTGGGAATTTCTCCACAGGCAGTGCGTAGCAAAGGCCCCCGATCTCCCTGAGGGCTGTAGCCCTGAGCTCAGGAGGCCACCAGGCCTGTGGAGATCTGTGTTTTGTCACCTGTAAAATAAGGCTTATAGTTCCCTGCCTGAGAACCAAGTCTGGCACAGAGTAGGCCCTTTATGAAATCCACTGGTATAAATATATTCGTATACATAAAATGCTCACTAGTTACTGAAGTGTCTTCCCAGGTTCATCCACTCGTTCGTTTATACCATACTTCCCTGAGCACTAGCTGAACACCTACTATGTGCGGGTGCCTGTATGGGCGGGGGAAGTGAGGGAGGGGGAGCACCCCAGACAAAAGTATGGTCTCTGCCTTCAAGGAGCTTACAGTGTAATAGAGGAGAGGAGAACGTTCTCCAAGGAGCAATATATCACCAGATAGACACAGTGGCCCGGGGCCCGGGGTCAGGCAGGTAAGGGGGCACAGAAAGCCTACACTTCATCCTGTCTCTGAGCCACTTGTCACTGGCCCTGTGGCAGGGTTCTCGAGGAGTGGGGAAAAGGGACCCGTAGCACCAGCCAACTCCAGCTATTTTAGGAAACCATCAGTGATAAGGAAAGCATTTTCCCAAATCATTGCCTTCTCTCCCGCTGCTGCCCCAATTCCCTGCGGTCCTCGATATGGGGTCACTCTAATCATGCTGGAAGGCGTGTGATGCATGTGCTTGTATGTGAGAGAGAGTGCACACCCACACAGGCACCCCCTTGAGGACTCCTCGCCTTCCATGGGACTTCTCTAGGGCTCATTTTCCCAGCACAGACAGTGGGAGGAGGATTAGCTGCAACCAGGGGAGGGGATGAAAGTGCTGAGTGTGAGGGAAGGAAAGCAAGGGAAGGGCAGAGGGCCAAGGCCAGAGCTGTTGGAAGGCCCAGTTACAGAAGGACCTTTGCTCTTCTCTCTGGGGCAAAGGATGAGGGGGGCAGGGGTGCAGTGTGTGTGTGTGTGTGTGTGTGTGTGTGTGTGTGTGTGTGTGTGAAAGAGAGAAAGAGAGAGAGAGAGAGAGAGCACTGAATCCCCCCCATAGAGCCCAAAGTGGCCCCCACTGCTTGCTGGACAGCTAACTGCCCAGACCTTCCTGTGGTGGGGAGAAGCTGAACTCCACACTGGAGACCATCTTCATTCACCGAACTATTCAGTACGGGGATGAACATAGGGGTCCCAGGGTCCTGCAGGTGACAGTCCTACAAAGGAGAGGGAGGCCTGAGTGGAAGATGAGCAGGAAGCAGATTATGAGGGGGGTCTGCAGACAGGAGCAAGGTGCCCTGGGAAAGGGAAGAGAGAGGAATGCCAGGGGCTGGAGGTCTAAGATGCCTCCTGTAGAAGGGAGAACTCCTTGAAGGAAAGAAGAGGGGAGCTTCCCTGGCCATCAGGGGCAAAGAGCATTCCAAAATGATGGAATGGCAAACAACACTTGGCCCTGGACCATCCTCACATAATCTAGCAAGGCTGGAGAACCAGGCAGAGGCAGCTAAGTCTGGAGAGGAAGACCGAGGCCAAAACCTGGTGAGACTTGAATGAAAACCTAAAGCATCAGGAGGGTTCCTTCTGCTGAAAAGGAGGACTAGTTAGTGGTTGGGGCAGCGGAAGGATGTGGTCAGATCTGAGCTTTGGAAAGCAGGTCACTGGTCTGCAGGGCAGCTCAGAGAATGGAAGCGGTTACCTCTTGTTCCAAGAGACCCCTGCCCCACACCTGGAGCACGGTGGATCTCAGCCCTGCTTGCACCCTGCAGAGGACACCCCAGCTCAACTGCAGGCGGTGGCCCTGGACAGAAGCAGGGAGGGACTGGGGGACCACGTGGGAGAGGGTGTGTCCCAGAGCGGAATCCAGGCAGCAGTGGAGACCACTCAAATTTCTCTCAAGAGAGACCGGGGACCCCTTTTCTTTTGGTTGATAAAAAGGGTGTAATCGGAAAGGATAAGACAACCTATGACCCTAAGGATGAGGGCTTACATAAAGAGGGTTGCTGCCAGGTACTGTGCTCAGCTCTTTCCCTGCAAGACCTCATGGCCATTTGGCAAGATCGCTGAGAGATGACCTTGTGATCGTCATTCAAAGATCATCCTTCACAGTTGATAGAAGGAAACGGAAGTTAGCAAGGCTGAGGACCATGGCCAAGGTCCCAGTGCCAGTTAATAAGAGAGCAGGGATTTGAACCCAAGACTGCCTGCTGCAGAAGCCCACGCTGTGGACCACTGCACACACCCCATCCTCCCTCGAGGAGAACTAGTCCTAGCCCTCCTGGCGCCTTCCAGAGCCCTAACTCCACACACTCTCAAGCAGCCTTCGGAGTTCAATTTGGTTTCCTGAATTGGCTTCCCAACCAGGGAGAGCACTTTCTGGCTATAAATTATTAAACTGACTTCCTGCTGCAAATCAGTCTCCTGTGAGTTTGGGCTGTGGGAGCCAGTTTTCCAGGTCCTGAGCGGCTGTGGACACGGAAATTCCAGAGGTTGCCCACAGACAGGGCAGAGTCCAGACCCCAGCCCGAGCGCTGACAGCCACAGCCCACTCCCTAGCACCGGCCGTACAGCCAGGGGCCAGGCTGGGTGGGAAAGAAAGAGATGCTTCTTTTCGTCCCCACCTCATGCTCAGCCCAGGAGCCCTTGAGGATCTTTCAGGAAGGGTGCGCCGCTGATCCTCCTTCCCGGCCCCTCCCTTCTTGCTGCCATTCAAAATCTCCACTTGGCTGCCTGCCTGGGAAAGAGGGAGAGAAAGAGAAGGAAAGAAAAGAAGAGGAAACAGGGGAAACCAAGAGCAGGAAAGAATGCATTCTGTCTGCGGTTTGGTAAGCAGGGTGGGGGGAAGGCCTGGGGGTGCCTCTCACTCCCCCACCGGGGCCACCAATGCCATCTTCCCACCCACCCATCACTCACCACTTGGGGGGCAAAGCTTAGCCAAGCTCAGCACAAAGATAAAATTGAGATGCAGATTCCTTCCCATTGCTCTGAATAGAGCAGATTGGATACGGATTTTCCTCTTTTCTTCCCATTTAGACCATCTGGGCGACTGGGGCCCAGAGGGAAGGTTGAGACCAGGTGGGGGAGGGACAGAGGCTCAGAAAGACTTCCCAGCACTTTTCAGTTCTGGAACCTGGGAGCGAGCACCCCCACCCTCTTTCCCAGGACCAAGTTCATTCCCTGCCCTTGCAAGGTGCTCCCTGCTCTCTGGCCAGGACAGGTCCTGGTTGGGTTCTCCTCTGCCCTGTCTATTCCTAGCAAACTCCAGACCGTGCATTTGCCCCATCCGTGATGGGCATTCCTTCTTGCGGTCCCACCCACATGCCCCCAGCTGCGGTTAAACCCAGGGGGAAGATAAAAGTTAAAAGGCGACCACAGAAAGTTGAACGAGGGCTCTTCAAGATCATTTTAGCTCAACCCCATATTTTACAGATGAGAAAACTGAGGCTTGAGGGAGAGTATCTAGCTCAAGATTGGGCAGGGAGGTGGTGGGAGAACCAAAGCTAAATAAATGGCACAACCATAGCAACAACACAGACCATGTTATCATATATCAGGTGGTATTCTATGCTCGTTATGACATTTAATCCACACAATAATCTTGTGAGGCACATACTATTATCATACCAATTTCGTGGATGGGCAAACTGAGGCACAGACCAGTTAAGTAGCTTGCATAAGGTCAAACTGGCAGCCAGATCCTGGCAGTCGGGCTCCAGAGCCTGCCCACTGCACAGTCTCAGTGCACCGCACAGGAAAATGGCATTATTTGACATAGCCTCGTGAGCTTCCCACCAGGGCTCAGGCTGATCTTTTGCAAATGACAGCCCTCTAATGCACGGTCCACAGTCATTCTGTATTTATAATCATTGAGCCTGGGCTTGCTCCCGTGAACAAAGTACGTACACGAGGTAAGAACTGAAAACAAGGATACAAAGGGAACGTTCACATCACTTGGGAAAGCAAGCAAGCGTGAACCTCATGAGGGCAACTCTGTGGGAGATGACACACGTGTGGAGGAAGATGGACCAAATGCACAAGGAGAGAACCGGCGCAGGAGGGGGATGCGTGGGTTAGACCCAGGACGCCGCCTCATAGCTGCAGAGCAGCTCAAGTGAAGTAAGGTGAATGAAAGTCTGGCTATGCCTTGCACACGTAAGTGTTATGAATGGTGATGGTCATCCCACTAAGGTGGCGTGACAATGAGTAGGGATTTTTTCCCCCAAACATTCTATAATATTTTATTGTTTTTGCAAGGAAAAGGAAAACAAAGGAGACTTGCCTACTTTAATTGCTGGAATTAAATACTAAGGATGTTGCCAAACACAAATCAAGCTTATCTATTCATCAGAGCAGTCTCCTTTTTCTCCTCCCCATGGGCAAGCTCTCTCCTGGAAACATTTTGCGATCAGATATTCAGTTGCTGTATCAAATGAAAACTGCATTTGAAAACATGCCTACAGCTCAAAAATAGAAGGCAAATCCAGCTAAAGGCCCGGACCTCCTTGGGGTTTCAATGACAGATTCATTGGCTCGACATAAACCTTTGCGAAGGAGGGCCCATTTCCACTCACGCTCCTGAGCGCGGTTCCTCAACACCCAGAGAGCCAGTGCTCCCGAAGAGATGGGGGTGCTGACAGCCACAGAGCACCGTGAGTTTGCTTCATGCCACTGGCCTGTACCCTGACAACTGGCTAACGCGGGCTGGTGGGAAGGCAGAACGGTGCAGCCGCCACGGAAAACAGTAGGGTGGCTCCTCAATTAATCAGAAGTAGGATCACCATCTGATCTGGCAATTCCACTCTGGATATACACTCCAAAACACTGAAAGCAGGGACTCGAAAAGGTACTCGTACACCCGTGTTCCCAGCAGCATTATGCACAACAGCCAAAAGGGGGAAGCAACCTAAGTGTCCACTGGCAGACGAATGGTAAACTAAATACAATGGAAGATGATTCAGCCTAAAAAGGAAGGAAATTCGGACACCTGCTGCAGCATGGATAAACTCTGAGGACCCAATGCTGAATTACAATAAGCCAGACACAAAAGGACAAATACCGTATGATTTCACTTACATGAGGCACCTGGGATGACTGAATTCATAGACGTAGAAAGTAGAGTGGCGGTTGCCAGGAGCCAGGGAGAGGTGGCAATGGGGGGCTGTTATTTAAAGGGTACAGAGTTTCAGTCTGCAAAAGGAAAGAGCTCTGGAGACGGAGGCCGGTCGTGGTTGCTCAGCCATGTGAATGTACCAGGACTGCTGAGCCGTCCGCTTCAAAATGGCTAAGACGCTACATTTTATCTTCTGTGTATGTGGCCACAGTTTAAAAAAAAAAAAAAAAAAAAGCTCCTAAAATCCACTGGGCTGAGGAGGACCAGGAGATCTCAGGACGTGTGCTACGGACGCCCCCAAATGATCAGGTCTTCTCTCTGCTCTCCCCTCAGCGTGGGCCCACTGCCAGCCCCACCGTCTTTCTCCCGCAGAGCCCCCTGACCCCAGACTGGAGCCAAGTGAGCCCCCTCCTGTCCACCCACACCTTGGCTGTGTGGCTCAGGGATGGGGTGTGGGCGGCAGGAGAGAGAGGGGAGCCACAGGGCATCCAAGAGAGGCAGACCCCGCAACTAGCTGAAATCACTCCGTGAAAGGGGAGGATTTGGGGCGAGTCCACGAACACGAGGTGAACGAGGCAAAAGAGATGAGATGTAGGCGTGCGGCCAGACTCCCCAACAGACTGTGGGGTTTGCCACCATATTCGCTTCCTGCTGCTGCTGGAACCAATTACCACAGACCGAGTGGCCTCAGACAACACCTTCATTCTCTTACAGGTTAGAAGTCAGACATGGGTTTCCGTGGGCGAAAATCGAGGTGTCGGCAGGGCTGTATTCCTTTCCGGAGGCTCTGGGGGAGAATCCATTTTCTTGCCTTCCCTAGCTTCTAGAGGCTGCCCATATTCCTCCCATCTTCAGAGCCAGCAACACCGCTTCCCTCCAGCCATTCTTACATACTTACCTCCCCCTCTATCACAGCTGGGAAAAAGTCTCTGCGTTTAAGGACCCTTGTGATTACAATGCGCCCACCCGGGTAATCCAGGACCATCTCCCCACCTCAAGGTCCTTAGCTGAATCGCAGCCACACGAACCTTCTGGTAACATACTCACAGGTTCCAGGGATAAGGACGTGCGTATCTTTGGTGGCCATTATTGGGCCTACCACACCCATCACACGTCCTCCCGCCCAACTCTGCCCACATGGTGAACATTTCTGACACCCAGAGACGCATCTGTGCCCGAAATTTGGAAGAAGGAAGAGCAGAAGCCAGTAAAGGGTCACCGGGACAAGTCATGTCCACACAGTCTGGGGGCAAAGGGGTGGGGGGCGAGAGGTTACTGCTTTTGGGGGGTGGTCGGGGAGCGTGGTGGGAGAGCCCGAGGGGGTGGGGAGAGAGGACTAAGGATGGGGGGCAGCACGCACAGGAAGGGGAATGGTGTGTCCCATGGGAAAGAAGACAGTCACAAAATGCAAAGAGGACGTCGTGGGAAAGACCTCCCAGGTGAACTGCACTTCAGACAAAGAAATTCTTGCATATTGGCGCAAAAGCTGTACCAAAGGGTGATTATTATTCACTTCCCAAAAGGATTTTCCAACGCGTTCTTCAAGTAATGAGTTCCACTGTGTTCTTAAAATAGGATTTACACCCAATTTTTCAGTAACACATAAAGGCATGCTTGTAAATCTATTGAAATGAAGTGAGACCAGTAACATCTGCTGCCTTCTGTGCTGGGGGTGTCAGAGGGAGCGGGAAGGAACCTCTGCCGGGGGTGACAGGCCCCCATGAATGCCATCCACTCCATCCCCATGGCAAGCCGCCCTCCTTCCACACATGTACCAACAAACCAGCGGTAGAGAGGTGAGAGGGAGGAAGGCCACAGGCTGGGGACTGGCCCCAGGCCTCTCTGGCTCCACAGCCCTGTGTCTTCTGCCTTTCCTTAGAGAGGAGAGATTTTTCGGGGTTGTGCGTCGGTGTTGGTTACAGAAGCTGCATCCCTCCTTACATGCACACAGCACTCAGGGCCGCTGTTTGCCTACTGGGTCATTTCTGGGATGACACTGAAACTTTCCCTGGGGACAAAGCCTTTCCTTCTAAAGTTATTAGAGAAAAGACTCTGGACGACCTGAAAAGGGTAAAACTGCCACGATGTAAATGGTTGATTTCATGTGCGTTTGGGGAGCCAGCAACCACAGGGCACCAGAAGGAACAAGGGCTTTAGCCCCATTTCCCTCCCTGGGGCCATAGCGCTTGCTGGAAATAGCCCTCGGGCTTCAAAGCAAATAACACAGAGGAAGGTGCCATCAAAATCTTGGACTCTATACCTACTTCTCTGTCATTACACTGTCCAGGTTCCTCCCCAACCTTTATGATGGCCCTAACTTTCATTTCTAGCTCTTTCTCCCAGACATGTGGTTCTCCCAAGTTTCTACTCTCAATTCCCTCTTCTCTCACTCCGACTGCTCCCAGGGTGGTCTCAGCCCCTGCTCCCTCCTCCCAGGGTTCCCACTTGCACCCCAGTTCCATCAGCTCCCCAGATCTCAGCCCCTCTCTTCGAATTCCAGACCACATGGCCATCTCCACGGCAGGTCACACAGACATGTCCACTGCAGCCTGCCCCAAATTAACTTGTCACCTTTCTCCCTTAACCTGCTCCTCCTCGTCCCCCATTTCTGTCAATGGAACTACAGTCCCCCCCAGGTATCCTGACTCGCATCTCAGCATTCCCAGATGCCCCCCTCTCTCATCTCGCACATCCAACCCATTGTCAAGTTCTGGCACTTGTACCTCTGCAGTGGATCCCAAACCCAGAAGTCCGCAGGTGCAGCAGGGACACCCAAGCTAGGTGGATAGGGAAGGGGCAGCGGAGGATGGGAAGGCACGGACCCCATCTGGACAGGACAGCTGCGACTCAGCTCCCTCTTCTCCAGCTGACTGTTGCCTTCTCAGGACACCGGCCCTGATCTGTCCATTTTTAAAGAAAGTCTATACATCTGGATTTATGTGAAATTCCCTTGTTGCTTAAATGCTGGCAATTACTTGCATTTTTTGAAATCCCTATGTGCGTTAAACAGAACATGTCTGTTTGTGACCTCAGAGCTTCAGTCTCTCTCCCACTAGTCCTTCTCTCTGCTCCCAATGCCAGTAGGCCTCCTTCCCTCTGCTGGTCTCAGGCCCCCTGCACCAATATTGGGCTTTCCAAGTTTACAGAGGGTAGTGAGGGTGAAGGAGACAGATAAGAGAAGGCTGATGCCACTCAGGGTAACAGAGCCATTAATTAACAGAGTTAAACATCTGGTGTTTAATTAACACTTTCCCTCCTCTTTCATCCTCCCTCCCATTTTCCTTTCCCAAAGGGGCTTCATGGTGGGTAAAAAGTAAAGCGGAAAGCAGGAGGGCAGAAGGCAGATGTGGGGAATGGGATGGGAGGTCAGGCCTGGCAGTGGGGCGGGGGAGGGGAGGGAAGGGGCAGGGAGGGTCCCCGTGTGCAGAAGAGGAAGAGGACAGGCTAGGAAGAAGCCGGTTTATGATTCAGCAGGAGGGACTCAGATCAGTCCACACATTTCTTTGGCAGGAGCTAGGGGCAGAAGCTCAGTGCCTAGGATTGTACAAGGAAGTCCACAGTTCTTCCTGCAGCAAAATCAGACATTCATTCCCCCACCACCTTCAGTAACACCCCCATGTCGCAGAGTGGCAACGCTCCCAGCCTCAGGTGAGATGCTTTCCCAACTTTCATGCAGTTAGGGGTGGCTCTGTGCATAGTTCCAGCCAATGAGAAATAAGCAGAAGTCAGCTGCAGATTCTGGGAAAGTGCTGCTTTCCTTGTAAGAGAATAGAATCGGCTGGCATCAACCCCTTCTGTCCCGCCACCTTCCTTGGTGATTTCCTTGAATGTGATGTCTTGAGCTATGGCAGCCATTTTGGCACTATGAGAGACAGGCCGACAAGATTACAGCATATCCTGATGCTGCTGAGCCAGTGAGCAAAGGCCAGCCGCTGCAGTCACCTCTAACCACCTTTGAGTGGTTAAATACGTCCTTATGTTTAAAGTTATTCTGGTGTTGTTTTTTGTTACCTCTTCTCTCTAGGGAGGTAACAAACTGATCACTTGCTTATTTAGAGGTGAGTGAAATTAAGAACACCCACTGCTGTTCAGAGCATTTCCCAGCCTGGACTGCTCAGGACCCGGGATTAGGGACTAGGGAAAAGATGACAGCAGTGTGGGCCATGTCTACATTAGATGGTGAGCTTCAGGCAAAGCCCTCTCCTCGCTGCCTCCCCAGAGCCAAGCACAGAGCCTGCCACGTAGTGGGAACTCAGCTGACACGCACATGTTGTATGAATGAATGGATGAACGGATGGATGTACCACTTCTTGGCACAGGTCTCCCAGTGACAACGAGCTGGCAGGAAGGGATTATTTAGCAGCGAGCTGGAATCCATCTCATTCAAGACCCATCCTTCTCCAAGGCCAGCCTGGAACACCTCTCCCCTTCAGAAGGCCCGCCACATCCAGTTGCTATGATGCCCACCTATCCTCTTAGTTGGCATTGGATCCAACCTCCCTGTTTGTTATATATCTGGCTCCCTGGTTAGACTGAAAGCCCCTTAGGCAAATGTCACAATCTTTTTAAAGTCCCCAGACACTACCAGTGTCTTGAACACTGAAGAGAGTTGATAAATATTTTCATTTGAGGTTGATGCTTTGGAGGGGGGCTAAGAGGTTGATGATTTAAAGAGTTTTTAGGAAAGGGCTCTCCTAAAAAGAATAGTCCCCAGATGTCTGTAGTACTACCTGAAATTTTGCTGTTAGAAATGGACTACTTTGGGGGCGCCTGGGTGGCTCAGTCATTAAGCGTCTGCCTTCGGCTCAGGTCATGATCCCAGGGTCCTGGGATCAAGCCCCACATTGGGCTCCTTGCTCGGCGGGAAGCCTGCTTCTCCCTCTCCCACTCCCCCTGCTTGTGTTCCCTCTCTCGCTGTCTCTCTGTCAAATAAATAAATAAAATTTTTGTTTTCTTAAAGATTTTATTTATTTATTTATTTGACAGAGAAAGACACAGCGAGAGAGGGAACACAAACGGGGAGTGGGAGAGGGAGAAGCAGACTCCCTGCCGAGCAGGGAGCCCGATGCGGGACTCGATCCAGGGACTCCAGGATCATGACCTGAGCCGAAGGCAGTCGCTTAACCAACTGAGCCACCCAGGCGCCCCTAAATAAATAAAATCTTAAAAAAAAAAAAAAAGAAATGGACTACTTTGCCTAGCTGAGTCACCTTAAGTAAAACACTTCACCACTCTGAGCAACAGTTTGTGCAATGGGAATAACAACAACAACAACAACAATAAAAGCTGTTTCACAGTGCCCTTTTGAGAATCAAGTCAGCAGGAAATTGCATTGTAAGAATATTTATTAAAATAAGCCTTTACATGTGATTAGTCTTCGAAGGGTTATCCCAATAATTATTCACTTTCGAGTGTAATCTTATCGACTTAAGGATAGAGAAGAACCTTAGACGTCCCCCTTCCCAACCACCCCACAAATGACCTCTAGATGGTCTTCAGAAATACATGAGGAACTTCTTGAGTTTAATTAATGTGGCTTTTCACAGGAGAGAAAGAGGAGAGAACAAATGTGGGGTTGGAATAGCTCTGTAGCAGGTTCTCTTGGCACCCTGCCCAGACCCCCATTCCTGGGCCAGAGTACCCAGCCCCCAGCCCCCAGCAACCTTCTCGAGAGGCTGGCCCTGAGCCCAGGGCAGTCTCCTCCTGGACTTATGTCTGGGAGACTAGTGGGCAATCACAACTGATGCCGAAGTATAAAAGCCCAGCCCCCTGTCTTGGGTGTACCAACTTCTGTTGTGTAATTCATGCCCCAGAGCTCCCAGTGGGATCAGCAGGCTTCCCCGGCTGGCGCATCTTCACCTGGCCTTGTCCTCTGCCCTGTCCTGCTTCCTTCACACCCTCGAAGGTGCTTCAAAAGGGCTCGTCCCATTCGTTAGCCACCTGCACGGGAATCCCACCCAGCTCAGGCTCTGCTTCTCGGGAATCTGCCCGAAAACAAGCTCTTCAGAGGCTTTGCAGAGGAGGGCTGACAAAGAGCCAGGGGAAGGAGTGCGCTGGGGTCAAGACCAAACTGCACAAACCAAACCGTTTGGTCTGGGGCTCTTCCCCTCACCCTGTTTGCAAGACAAAGCGTGGGCCAGGCGCAGCCCTCAACCCCCTCCAGGGCTAGAACCTCGACCAGATCCGGTGTCTGTACTTTCATCCTCCAAGCTGTCCCACTCTCCTTCACACCTCCTTCCCTTCAAGGAAATGTGTGAATCCTCTCCAAGGCCCCACGACGTTTCCCTGGAAAGCTATAAATCCAAACATCAATTGGTCTCCATGTCACCCGATTATCAGGATGGGCCCCCAGGAATGTTTAGGCTCACAGACTCACAGAGTAGTCGGGCAGAAAGAGCCTTGGGGGATAGTGTAACTTCCCTTTGCAGTTTAATTTGGATTATACTTCTGCATCCGTGCTCTCCCCGCTCATTATAATTGTGATAATTATGGGTTGCTTTAGTCTTCGCTAAGCCATTTACACAGCTGGACAGAATCAGAAATGCATGGATGCTAATCCCCCACTCCAGGCCCTTTTTTCAGGGTCCGTCTCCCCAGAAGCAATGAACCTGAGTCAGAAGGAATAGTGATCCTGGGGGGTGATCTAGCGGTGGGGTGGGGTGGGGGCTGAAAGGGCTGGAGGGGTCCAGCCCTCCCAGTACTGTCCCTTTTATTTATTTATTTTAGAGATAGAGTTGTGAGAGCGAGCGGGAAGGGGGGGGAGGGGGGAGGAGAAGAGGGAGAAGGACAAGCAGACTCTGACGCGGGGCCGGATCCCAGGACTCGGACGGAGATTGTGACCTGAGCCGAAATCAAGAGTCAGATGCTTAACTGACTGAGCCACCCAGGGGTCCCAGTACTGTCCCTTTTAGATTGGAAGAGAGGGGAGCTGTTTGCATCCCAAACCCCACATCAAAACACAATGGGAAATACCATTTCTTTGTGAGAAAGGGCAGGGGGTAATCAGGCAAATTTGGATCTTCCTGAGGTTAATAATGTTTGTGTGGACCTCTGAGGTAATTCTGCCCATTGCTGCCCACCCCCCCCCTCCCCGCGCCGGCTCTAGGCAAAACGGATCCTCCCCACTCCACAGCAGCTGGATGTGAGGAGGGAGGGGTCATTTCACGTGAACGTCTCTTAGTGGCCTCATCAGCGTCTGGTGCCCATCACTAACAGGACATCCTTGCTTCTCTTCTGCTACACGAACCAACACTTATCAAGGGCCCTAAAAAACGCCACGGGCCCAACTATTCGGGAAGGACACTGTCTCTTTCTTTGCAGAACCCCTCTTTTGAGAATTACATGATCTGCTCATTTATTAAGGCTTACATCTGAATCCATTTTCCTCACCAATGACGCCAACTTGCCAAATTCAATACCTGGTGTTCCGGTGAAAATACATGGTTTCTGCTGTCTGATAATTATAATTATACCTAAGCTTATTGTGTTCTTTATTCTATGACAGTGCGGCTAATTGTTTCACAAATGTTATCTCATTTCATCCTCAGCGTATGCCTATAAAACAGGCTTTAGGGACCTTTGATAGATGAGAAAACGGAGAGGTTGTGTCGCTTGTCCAGAGTCACATAGGAAGTGGCTGAGCTGGGATCTGACCTCATATCTGTTTGATGTCAAAGCCTGTGCTCTTAGCCAGCCTGCTTCCTGTCTCCAGACGGGGCTGCTGTCGAGATGTATTCGCTCCAGAAGGGAGGCAGGCATTGGTATGGCCCCGGGCCGGGGGTGGGGGCGTGCAGAGCAGAGAAGCTTCTCGAGTCTCCTCCATACCTCTGTGTCCAAGGTTGAGTCCAGCTCAGTCCCTCTCCCGCAGCCCAGAGCTTTTCATTTTTGGTCATGATTATCTGTTCCAGCGTCAGCAATGAGAGCTCCCAGCTCCACCTCTACCTGCTCCATCCCCCCAGACACCACAGCCCCTGGTCCTCCCAGCCTCCCTGGAACCCACCTGGATTTAGACTTCCAGGCCGGCCAAGTCCCCGCCCTCGGCTAAGCTGCTCACTGCTGGCCCTTCTGCTGCTCCACGGTAGCCATTCCTTTCCAGTCACTGCTCATCAGCTGGGCCAATGGCAGGGGTGGCCCAGAGCAGCCAGGCAGATAATCCAAGGTAGTAGGGAATGTAAAAATCATGTCAGTTTGGCTGTGGAAGGTATTTTAGGAGCTGCAGTTGAAGGTGGGTGTGTGTGATGTGCTGGGAATTCACAACACTTCAAGTGAAACCAGCAGGACCTGACAGCTGGCTTTGGGAGTTAGAGAATAGGCCACCCTGTTCCTGTCGCCCGCTGGGCCGGGTGGCTCAGCATCCCAGGACATTCTCCCGACCTCCTGACGTTCAGGAGCAGCTGAAGCAGAGCGGCTGCCTCGCTGTGAGTCAGACCCTGACCAAGAGCCCTGGCCGCAAACTCAGATGCCTGCTGCCAGGGGCTGGGCAGCCGAAGAAGGGAGGCCAGCTGGTGTGACACAGGAAGGAGCGGCAGAGTGAAGACTGTAACCCCTTCAGAAGGGCACAGCCACTCCTCAGGGGCAGCTGCAGCTCAGCTCCAGCTGATGACAGAAGCCAAACAAAACACATCTGTGAAAGAATTTGGCCCCCTGACAGCCGGTTTGCAATCTCCAGCCCAGAGGTTCCTCACATTTCAGCATGCATCACAATCGCCTGGAGGGCTTGTTAAAATAGATTGCTGGGCCCCTTCCCCAGAATTTCTGGTTTAGTGGTTCTGAGGTGCGGCCCAAGACTTCGCATTTCTAGCAAGTTCCCAGGTGCTGCTGAGTCCAGGGCCACATTCCGGGAACCACTATTCTAGCCTCGTGGTCCTACAATAGGGGGCTTGATACTTCCTTACTTTCTAGTATTTGCTAGCCTTTTCTCAGGAAGTGTCAACTCCAGAGGCAAGCATGTCCTTAAGAAGCTGAAAGTCATTTGGACACTGAAGGAAGGGTGGCCACCCCTCTAATAAATGGCAAACATTCCGGAAGCTTTCACGAATAGTATCGCATTTAATCACCGCAGCGGTCCTACAAGGTGAGGATTACTGTCCCACTTAGTGCTGAGGAGCTGAGGTGCACAGACGTTCACAACTCGCTCAATCCCACAGCTAGTAAGTGAGTTCTGGGCCTGGAATCCACACCCGCCTAACTGCCGTGTCCCCTTTCCCAAGCCACCGAACTCCTTAGAGAAACAAGGCCCCTCTTTTGCCCTCTTTCTGGGAGTTGAGCAGAATGGCCTCCTCTTTTCAGAGGCTCCGCTAAGGCTGTCCATTGGGGCAACTCTCACAAGAAGGGCTAATCAAGAGCCGCGAGGCCAAGAGAGTTAACACGTGTCCTCTGCCTCCTTCCAAAGGGAAGGATCCACCAACACCGGGTCCTTGGGCACTGCCCAGTGGCTCATCATCCCCAGCAGACAGGATGGGCTGAGTCTGGGACAGTCTAGGACCCGAGGAAAGCCATGTCTGAGGGAGCCACTCCTGAACAAAGCACCTTAGTCCTTGGGAATACATCAGAGCAGGATGGGGAAATTGTCTGGTTAATGTCTGTAAACTCCTACAGGCAGGAATCCTGTCTTTTTAGCTCAGCACTGTATCCCCAGCTCCTAACACAATACCTGACATGTAGACCCTGAATTATTTGTTGAGTGAGAGAATGACTGAATGGTGGAACAAAAGGTAGAGAATCTTTGCTCTTAGCCAAGGTGACGTTAGATAATGTGCCCACTCATGGTTGAAAATTTAGATACTCATAAAGCAGCCAGCTTGCAGAAGGAAAATGTGGCAGGTGATAATTCTGTTCAAGGTAATGGATTGGAAATGTTTTCTGGATCTAGTGTGGGCTGAGAAGCAAAGATATTAACAGGTCTACTAAGAGCTGACAAGAATAATGTCATACTCCTCTCTGGATCCCCGGCCCTGATGTCTGTTGAATGAATGAATGCGAGGCTCCCATCCTGAATGCCCAGTGAGGAAGGTGTTCACACACGGCTGCATGGGTGGTGCCATGCCTCTGCAGAGGGAAGCCTTCCCCGAGGCTTTCGGGAAGCCAGGTGGGGCGTGGTGACAAGAGCGTGGGCTGTGCGTGCCCTGCCTCTCTCCCTGAGCTAGTCAACGGGCACAGTCCCAGGCTGGGCCCAGCCGGACGCTGCACTCCGAATCACTGGGACCCGCTGCCTTCCTTCTCTTTAAAAGAAGGATCATGACAACACCGGCTGTAGTGACAGTCACTTCAGAGACCAGGCACGAAGATGAAATGCCGGGAAGGTGGTGGCACCACGAGTCCAGTAAGTGCTCAACAAATGCCTCTTGACCGGGTGAACTCATTGACTGACCCACGGTGGTTGACTCGCGTCTCCGGTCTAGACAGGCGGGAGAAAAGGCCCTCACCTCTCCAGACAGAAAGTTCTTCCAGTGTCTATTTTGTCTTCCTCCTGCAGCCACGTAAAGCTTCTAACTCTGCTGTCCGTGGTGACAGGGACTAGGGTGGCAGTTGGTGAGACCTTTCTACAAGACTAGTTCTTCAGTATTTCCAGGGAACCAGCAGCAACTGACTTTTTTGGAGTCGTGCATTGATGTTGTGAGGCGTGTGCTTTGGCTGAATATATCGACACAACTCCAAACCACACAGTAACAGGTAGGGTTCTGCCGCCCCGTGTGAAGTGTGTCAGCTGTTGCACGCCGGATCTCTCCCCTCACCCAGTGTGTATGTGCAAAACTCAGCCTAGACCCATCATCCTCAGAACCTGAGTGCAATAAAAGTTGGTCATGGCTTGCACGCTGTTTTGTACTGTCTGTGCTTTGGGCTATGGTTTGACTTTATTCAGCTCTTCGTTTAACCCACTAGCTCCACTCCTTCTCCTAGGCTAAGAGGTCCAGTACTGGGGAGAGACGCCCCGGGAGTTGGTGAGAGTGCTTAGGATGCTGGCTTGGGTGCAGGTGAAATGGCTCAGTGGAAAGGCTGGGGTCAGGGAGCACACATACCCCGGCCCTTTGATGACCCTCTCAGATCCCCTGTGAAGTCTGCAGGCCGTAAGAGGGGCCACAGATCCGAATGTTCAGAGTGGGAAGTTAACCCACCCCACCCTCCTCTGCTGCACCCTCTCCAGATCTTGGATACGATCTTCTCCCCATGTCAAGCCTTGATGGCTCACACTGGATAAGGCTCTGAGCAACTTGGGCCTGGGAGCCTGAGAGCCCCCTCCTCATTGATGAGTGTCCACATACCTTGATTCAGAAATCTGGGAGCTAGAAATGACTGAATCCCAGCATCTCCAGAAAAATCACTCTTAATACCATCTTTAGGGAGTGAGCAGTATGGAGACTAGGGCAAGAGAGAGACACAATAGCTAGTCATCCAGCCTGGATCCCTGGCCTCCCTGACTCTCGCCTATGTTCAGGTTACATTTCTGTCCTCTCTCTCTGCCCACCCCCCACCCTGCTTCCCAGTCAGAGCTGCCAAGTGGGCCTGGGTGCTTTCAGACCCCTGAAGGGAGCCAGCCAATGAGCTGCCAAGCCCAGGGTGCACAAGCTGGTCTAGCTCAGCTTCTGAGATGCCGCCAGTCAAGACCCCTATCCTGCAGGTGTGTCTTCTCCCCTACCCCAGGTGAGGGGGGTGGAGCCTGGCAGGCTGCAGAAGGTGCTAGAATCTGCCCCCTTTCCTCTTATAGAAAGGAAGGAAGGAAAGGAGTTGGGGTGGGGTGGAGGAGGAAGGAGGGAGGGATGTAATATGGACAGGAACTAGAAGGGAACAAAGAAAATTGAACAGCTCGTCTGTTAAGGTCATGAAATGGAGAGAGACTTTTTCTATGTTATTGCTGTTATGGTGGTGTTTGTGCAATAAATAAAACAGCAAAGCGATAAGAGGCTGGAGTCCGTGCTCAGTCAGAGTGGGTGGGCTGAAGATTCCCAGGGAGGGCAGCCAGCCGTGGAGCCCAGGCTGCGGGAGGGGGAGGCAGGGAGGGACTCCAGCAGGGTTTCCTCCTGGAGGGCTGAGATTTTTCTTTACCAGGCTCAGTTCCTGTTGGTCTGTGTCTTGCCAGCTCAGATCCCTGAACTTCCAGAATATAATTGTGTCCCAACTCATCGGGCAAGGCCATGGGCTGGCTGGGAGCTGGCTGCCATTCCCTGTGCACACCTCATCAGCACCCAGATCCATCTGGCAGCAAACAGTTGGCTGAGGGAAGCTGGGAGAAAAAGCCCAGGGACACCATCCCCCATCTGCTCCCCGCACATGCTACACACTTCAGCCCAGGGAGGAAGAAGGCTCACAGGTGGTTGGCTGATGGGGAGGGGAGGCTGGGACAGAGAAAGGGCACACACAGCCCCACTGTCTAGCCCTAGCAAGAAGCCTTTCCAGGAAATGCTTCCATCACCCTCCCCTGCCAGGTGAGCCCCATTTCTCCTGCACAAACAGGTGAAAAATGGGTCTGAATGAAGACTGCACCACCACTGCCCCAAGCACATACCCTCAATACAGGAATATGCACAGGGTGCAAACTCAACTGTGTGTACGCGTGTATGTGCGTGCGTGTGCGCACGTGTGCGCGCACACACACACACACAGATGCCTACAAGACTTCTGCAGTTACAATAAGAGCCTCACTGCTGCCCCAGCCCTAGGTATCTATGAGACAGGTCCTTCTGGTCTGGTGGTGGGGGCAGGGCAGGGCACGTGCTCAAAGACCTCCCAGGTGGACAGTGTCCAGGAGGTGAGCAAGCCTTGGGGCTTGGTGGAGGGCAGAACAAAGAGCTTCAGCCCTGGGCCAGGGGATGGGAAGAGAGGAGGGGCGTCTTTAAGAGAAGTACAGTGAGCTCTTTCTGACCTGGTATAAAAGCAGCCCTTCTTAGAGACAGAAAGATGGTCAAGATCAGACAAAGCCCTTCCAGTGCTTAATGAATGTCTCTCTTTAAACCTGGTCATTGGTGCCAAAGTCCCCAAGCTCTGCATTCATGGAGCCCAGTTATAATAAGAATAACAGCTACCAGGCTTGCTATCTGCAGGCATGTTTCTATAAGGACTTTATCTATTACTCACCCTACAGGTCCTGCCCCCACACCCATCTCCTTTTCAGTAATGGAACTGCTTGGGTATACAGTGGCCATGGTAGGGGCTGGTTAGAGGAACACCTGAATTGCAAGAATTCTGGGGAGGTGCCTAGGAGTGTCCTCTGCTCAGGCCCAAGGACAGCAGGGACCTAGAAGGGAGTAGGAAGCAAGGTCGTTTTTCTCCCAGAAGCTTTAGTTAAGTGCCTACAGGTGTGGTCTGCAGGCAGCTGTGGGGAGCACTGGACAAGGAGGGACAGAGAGTGGGCGCTGGGCCCGGGGGCAGGGTGGAGGGAGCACAGCTGAGTCTCTGCTTGCCAGGAAAGCCTCGTTGCCGGCTGGTGGGGAGGGACGGGGATGCCTGCCCCCCTGGCCAGCTGCGCCCCTCCGGGCTCGGGGCTCAGCCTCGGCAGGGAAGTGCATGAGACCCTGAGCCAGGGCACGCTGATGACTCCCTGGGGGGATGAGGATCCAGGCAGGGACCTGCTGGCCTCCTCCTCCTCCCCACCACCCTCCTTGCTTTTGTGTGAGCACGGCCCTGGGTTCCAGTCCCAACCTGGGCATTCCTTAGCCTCTCCGAGTCGGTTTCCTCACCTGTAAGACCAAGCAGGGCAGTTGTGAAGACTAAAAAGGGATGTTTGCAAAAGCACACAGCACTGGCTGGCACCTAGAAAGCACTCGATAAATGTCAGCCATTATTTTATCATCATTATCAGTGTTGTGATTATGCGGACCCTCCACGTCACTCACCGCAGCCGCTCACACTAGCCTCCTAAGAACGCTGCCTATCTTTCATCTCTCCTCTCCAATCTGTCCTACACAGAGCTGCCAGAACAACAGTCCACGGCGATGATTTGGTCACATCATTTTGCTGCTAATAAACCTTCCCCAGCTTCCCACTGCCCACATGATCAAATCCAAATGCTCTTTCCATTTGGCACAAGCTCCCCTTTCTGCCTCCTCTCCGGCCATTCCTTCTCCATCTCCACCTCCCTCAGTTCATCCCCAATCCAGCTACCCCTCGTGCACTTGCCCACCTCCGTGTCTGTGTCTTTGCTTCTACTGTTCCCGCCGTGCAGAATGCACTCTCCTCCCGTGAAGACCTCCCCATCTTCTGAGGCTCACACAAATGCCGGCTCTTCTGCAAAAGCCTCTTCTGACCCTCCCGCAGCTAATGGCTTCCTCTGCCGACAGATGCAGCACGTGGCTTATACTACTCTTAGCACATATCCACCCCGTGTTCCTCTGTGTTTGTGTGGGCAGTGCTTCTCAAAGTGTGGTCCCGGCACCAGCAACATCTGCATCCCCTCCCCAGGGGGCATTAGCCGAAATGCGAATTTGCAGCCCCGCCCCAGTCCTATAGATTAGAAAGTCTGGGGATGAGGCCCAGTCATTTGTTTTAACCAGCCCTCCACCCTCGGATGCACTGAGCCGGGGAACCACTGATGTGGGGTACCCGTACCCTGCAGGTGGTGCCTGGTACACGGGGAGCAGTGATGGGTTAGCTCAGATCACTTGGGTGGCGTTGAAATGATACTGCTGCCTGGGCCCCACCTGCATAGATTCTGATTTAATTGCTCTGGGGTGGGACCCATGCAACCAGGTTTTTTTTCCCTCCCAGCCTTTTATGAATGCTTTCAAACATACAAAGCAGTTAAAAGATTGTACAGTAAACACCTGGATACCCACCACCTCGATTCTATCATCCATGTTTTGCTATAGTTGCTTTCTCACATATTTATCCATCATCCCCATGCATTCATCCATTTTATTTTTTTGATGCATTTCAAAGCAAGTTGCAGACATCATACACATCACCCAAACACATGGGAGTGATTTAAAATCCCCCCAGGTGGTTGCACTGTGCAGCCAGGACTGCTCTGATCTCAGCTGGGAAGCTCTGACAGCCTCCCACCCTCAGTGCCCACTGTGAAATGGGGATGATGGCAATGATGTTTGCGCTGCCTCCCCATCGTTGCAGGGATGGAGTGAGATCACATCAGAGAAAGCCCTTCGTAAAGGGAATACAATGAACAAGAACCAATCGCTGACTCCAGGCTCAAGAGAAAAGTGTGCAGAGCTGTCACGGGGTTGCCAGATGAAATACAGGATGCTCAGTGAGATCTGAATTGCAGATAAATTCTTTTAGTATAAGTATGTCCCAAATATTGCATGAGACACACTTCTACTAAAATAGGTTTCATTGCTTATCTGAAGTTCAAATTTCATTGGGCATCCTGTATTTTTATTTGCTGAATCTGGCAATAAAATCTAAGCCCTGTCCTGTGGAGGACAGCAGCGTCAGGGCACTCCACGCAGAGAAGAGTCAGGGCTGGGCCACATCGGCTACTGCTCTGCCCAGCCAGTCTGGGGACTTTAGAGCCCATGCCTGCAAAGCCAGGACTGGTGGGCAGAGCCAGGCCAGGGTCTGCTTTAAGCTGACATCTGCCCAGGTGTGACTGTGATGTGAGGGCCAGGGTCTTGCACACAGCAAGCCAGTGTATTAGTCGAGGTTCTTTGAGCAAACAGAACCATAAGGATGTGTGTGTTTGTGTGTGCGTGTGCGTGTGCATGTGTGTGTGTGTGTGTGTGTGTAGGAGAGAGGGAGAGGTTTATTTTAAGGAATTGGCTCCTGTGACCATAGAGGCTGGCAAGCCCAAAATCTGCAGGGTGGGCTGGCAGAATTCCCTTTCACTGAGAGGAGATCAGTCTTTGTTTTATTCACGCCTTCAACTGATTGGACGAGGCCCACCCACATTATAGTGAGCAATCTGCTTTATTGAAAGTCCACCAATTCAAATGTTAATCTCATCCAAAAATATCCTCACAGAAACATCCAGAATAACTTTTGAACAAATATCTGGGCACTGTGGCCCAGCCATGTTGATACAAAATTAACCATCACAGCCAGCAAGTCTCCAACATTAGGGCACAAAAGTATCACTTGGGGGAACTGATTAAAATGCAGATCCCCAGGCTCCACCCAGAGATTCTGGTGCATTAGGTCTGGCATAGTGCCCAGGAGCCAGCATTTTAACCATCATTCCAGATGGTTCCAATCCAAAAGCTCCACGGGCCCACTTTGGGAAGTGCTACAGTTGGAGCTCAATAAATATTTGCCAACTAAAGGAATGCTGAAGTCAACAGTGTGGGCAGGAAGATGTCCAAGCCAGGGCCAGACCACCCCTGCAAGACTGTGTCCTGGGGGCTCTGGTGTGGAGGCAGCCATGGCAGATGGGGAGCCTGCCAGCCAGTCCTGACCCCGGTGGGGATCCACAGCAGCATGTGCAGACAGACATGGCAGACTGACAGACAGACATGGCAGACTGACGGGAAGCCAGCTCTGGCGCTAACATAAGGGGTGAACCCCTGAACCTCCCCTAACCCCGCTCGGACCCTAGAATGCCCCGCTCTCTTTCCAGTGTGAGTCGGTGTACGTGCTCGGCTTCTCATGAGCCGATGAGATCATGGCTCAGGAATCCGTGTGCAGTTGGTTGGCCCTGAAAAGAACCACTCACTCAGCTGGGGAAGTGAGCAGCTGAATGCTCACAGGCCAGTGTGGGAGGCAGGGTGCTGGGCTGCAGGATCACAGCATCCCAAACACCAGCCAGCCAGCATTCTTCTTCTCCCGCAGAAAGGAGGGAAATTGATCCAGGACAGTAGAAGCCCATTATAACACAGCTTGTTTTTTAATGGACTCCCATAAACCATGGGTCAAAGTTCTGTCCCTGAAAACCTAACAGCTAAATAGCAAACAGCCTGGGAGTGGAGGGAGTTAGGCAGACAGACACTTGGTGGCTGATTAGCCTGTCTCCCCGTACCAGCTTCACCGAGTAACATGAGTTAGGGGAATGGAGGCCTCGGCCACGCAGCCCAGAGTGAAGCTCTGCAGGGGTACAGAGGAAGGACAGGGGCTCCTTTCTGGAAGACTCATTCGCCCTCAGCACTCCATGGAGTGTATAGGTCCTCCATAAATGCATGATCAGCTCAACTGGGCAAAGGGGGAGGGAAAGAACAGGGCAGGAGGGGAGGCTGAGGATGGTTCCTCCTTCCAGGCCCCTTTGGCACCTGTTACTGTGCCCCGGGGCTCCCGGTTGCTCTGTCTGCCCCTTTCCCATGATCTCAAAGCCACCATGCTCCCTCACCCCTAGTCATCCTGCCCCCGTGCTTTTAACTTCTTCAGCTCGCCCTGCCATTGCATAGTGCCTAGGAGTGGGGGTTCAGAGGGACACCTCGAAAAGAAAAGATAATGGGCTGGGACTCTACAGATCGGAACAGGAATGAAATATCAATGGAGTAGGAGGTGGGGGCGTGGCCAGTCAAAATCTTCAAGGCTCTGAAAGGCTATCACCTAGAGCGGATGACCAGAGACAGCCATCGCTCTGAGGACAAAACAAGGCAAAGAGAGTGTAAGAAAAATCAGAACTGGGGCCACGGGGCAGATCCAGCTGTCTGAGGGCACTCAGGGTGTCTCCAGGGGGAAATGCCACTCCACCTGACACAGACCTCAGGAGCCGGCCCCTCAGCCCAGCATCTCCTGACCACCCATTATGGCTTGTCATCCACGAACATTTCCGTGCTCTCCCTGAGTCTATTCCTGCATTTGGTTTATGCCACCTCTGGGGTTTGTAAGTTCCATAGATGCTTACTACTTGCCATGTAAATAACAATTGCTCACGTTTGTGCCAAAGCTGCCTTTTGCCAGATCCTCGTTCTGATTGTGGGGACTTGCAGATCAAGTTCATATGTCACCTCAGCCACAGCGTTAATAAGGAGAGGACATTCACAATGGGGATGGCCCCCACCTCATGATCTCCTTCCCCTCCTGGAGTCCTGGTAGACTTAGTCTCGCCTCGGAAAGACAATCCCTTCAAGAAGGAGCAACAGGCTACATGTCCAAGTTTTGCCGAGGTCAGACCCAAATGCCGTGCTGTTTCCAGCACCCTCACTATCACGCCTGGCTGTTTGGCTGGTCTTTTTGTCCAAAGCAGCACATCAGTCCAAAGCCTTTAGGAGAATGTTTCCAATAGCTTCTTAGATTGGCTGGGCTATGTCAGGCCACTGGCAACTTCCGGTCATGGACATGACTTTACTTATTTTTCCCTAAATGTATAGCCTTACACTTCTGGGCTAAAGTGAAGCTGACACTGTTTGGGGCCATACACACCAGCTGACCCAACACTTCATCACTTGGAAGCTTCTGATGTCATCCACATTTTCTCAGAGACTCTGCCTTTGGCTGCCCCCATGTGAAAAAGTATCATTTCCTTCGGTTTCATTAGCCAGTCTCTGACTCATGCAGGACACAAAGGGCTCCTGTCCCAGGATGACTTACTACGGTGTGGATCTGAAGGACCCAAGGAAGGTCTCCCTGTCTCCAGGGGTGTGGGATGCTGGGCGGGGCCGTGGTGAATGCAGTCCCACTTTCTCTGGAGAGTTTCAAGGCCAGGGCAGGGCTGAACATTCTAGCTGGCAGGGCTCTTCCCAGGGGCAGGGCAATGGCTCAAAGTATCAGAATTTTTTTTATTGTGGTGAAATACACATAACACAAATTTACCATTCTAACCATTTTTAAGTCTGTAGTGGTATTAAGTACATTCACATTGCTACCACCACCACCATCCATCTCCAGAATTTTCTTCAACTTCTCTAACTGAAACTCTGTACTCACAAACTTTGACTCCTCATTTCCTCCTCTGTCAGAGCCCCTAGTCACTATCATTCTACTTTCTGTCTCCATGAATGTAACTACTCTAGGAACTTCAGATTAGTGGAATCATACAGTATCTGTGCTTTGGTTACTGGCTTGTTTCACTCAGCATCATGTCCTCAAGATTCATCCATGCTGTGGCATGTCTCACCAATTTTTTTTCTTAAGTAAGCTCTATGCCCAACATGGGGCTTGAACTCATGACCCAAGATCAAGAGTCACATGCTCTACCGACTGAGCCAGCCAGGTGCCCCCTCACCAAAATATTTTTTTTTTTAAGATTCTATTTATTTATTTGACACAGAAAGAGATAGCGAGAGAGGGAACACAAGCAGGGGGAGTGGGAGAGGGAGAAGCAGGCTCCCCACAGAGCAGAGAGCCCGAAGTGGGGCTTGATCCCAGGACCCTGGGATCATGACCTGAGCGGAAGGCAGACGCTTAATGACTGAGCCACCCAGGTGCCCCTCACCAAAATATTTTTAAGGCATGCCAGCAGGTGGCACTTTGGGGGCATGGTGACATAAGAAGGGGCCCAATTACCAGAGTGGCACCCATAAATATGCATATTAGCACACACTTGGTTCTTGTGGGTCCATGTGTGCAAATGCACGTGTGCTTGCACACTCTCTGCCACGTGACCTCCACGAATCCCAGAGGGCTGTCCTCCTGCCCTTTGGGAGCTGTACTCAGACCTCCTTGTGCATTAGAGATGCGTGACGATCTGGTCAAAATGCCGGTCCCAGGCCCCACAGGGATTCCTACCAGGCCGGGAACAGCAGGTGATGCTGAGGCAGGGGACCGGGCACCAAACTTTGGGAGACATACAGTCATGGGAACTGCTCCATGTGCGACAAAAGGAGGCCTTCACCTCAGCCCGAGCTCATGTGTAGACAATTGGTATTGGTTGGCTTCTTGTGAAAACCGACAGGCGAGGGCTCTGATCAGAAAATCATGGCACCATGTTTTGGAGAGCAGGCCTGCCCTATGACAGTCAGCTCTAACTTTCTACACCCATTCCAGGGGAGGTTCCCATTCTCTCTACTCAAGTAACCCCTGGACAGCACATGCCGATGGCAAGGCAGGGTTCCGCGGGTTCCACAGGGAGGGCAGACTAAGCAAGAAATTCCAGGGTGTCTGGGTGGAATGAGACAAGAACACCAAGGCTGTCACATAGGTAAAGCTTGACCTGAGCCATAAGACACAGGCACATCAGCCACTGGTTTTCTGAGCAGAGGGAGAGAGAGAGAGCACTTTTGGAGCAGGGACAGCTCCTCAGAAGAGGTGGCACTGGAGATCAACAGAATCCTGACAGCAGATAGAGGAGAAGAGGCAGGAACTGAGGTGCGGCTTTGGGAGTCAGCCAGGATGCAGTGTGATGTGGATGGATGGAAAGACTCTGAGTCAGAGTTCTGGGTACAATTCCAAGTGCTTTGTATTTAGCCACGTGACTGTGGCAAGTCACCAGGCCCTGCAGGCTGTTTTTCCTAACGTCAGGGGCATGGCTGGAATGATGGGAGAGGAGGTTGGGACCATGCTATGGAAAGCCTTAGGTGCATTTAATTCAGGGAGAAGCTGGGAGCCATTCCATGTTCTAGAGCAGAGACTCACACTTCTCTTTTTGTAGCCATGGGCTTGGCAGGGGCGGGGGGAGTAGGGGTGGGGTGGAAAAGGTATCCCTCTTGACCAGTGCCCTCCTGTGAGATTGGCCTGGTTAGCCTAGCACCTCCCATCTCTTCTTCATTTCCCACTTTGGGGATTCCCTCCAATGAGTGCATAATCCCTGGAAGAGGGTTTTCTCTGGCTTCTGGGAGGACTTACAGCCCCCTCCCTGCACCCGTTCACAAAATCATGAAATGTGAACTCTAAATAATTTATAAACATGTTAAGTAAGACTGCTTCTAGCCTTGATCCCTGGGGAGCTCGCTGTTAATACTTCTCTCATTTAACATCAGCCTGAGCCAGACATCATTAGGAAGGGAAATCTCCTCTCTCTCTGTTAAAAATCATGTAGCTTAAATGGTTTGGGATTATTTGCTGCTTTGAATCATTCTTACCACTGCTCCCTCCCATTACAGGGATAATTAAGAATTGACTATGGTTGGCAAAAAGCATTCGACAGCCAACTTTTCATTTGGTTTTTCAAGTGCCCCCACCATCTCTGCCCGCCCCCCTAGTTCTCCTTTTCTTGTCCCTGCAGGCTTGCAGCCCCAATCCCCTGTGCTCCCCCCACTCAGGTCTGCTGCCTGTAAACACACTTGGGGCCCCATGGAAACCACACACTGAATGGAGGGAAAGCAGGGAGGCCATTCACTTTCCTCTTATTCCACTGCCCCATTTCCTCCAGGCACCTTGCCTGGTGTCCCTTGGGCCTGGAGCCAGAGTGTGTTTGTTCGGCTGCCCTGGTCACCCAGGAATGGGGTGGGCTCAGATCCCAGGCCTGTCCCGCAGCTGGTCATTCCTTCTTTCAAGAGTCACTCTCTCTGATGGGCTATGGCAGGATTAGAGGCTTCAGGAGGAAGAGCAGGCCTCTGGTCACAGAAGACACCAGGTGACCTCTGAGACCAGCCAGTCAGGGTGCTGTGGGCTGAAGTGCCACCTGTCTCCATCTCCCCCACCACAGAGCCTCCCAATGTCCTGCTGATCAGCCCACCTAACCCTTTGACGGCAGCCCCAGGACTGGGGTGATCTCTATTTCCCCATCCCCGACCAGAACCACCACATCTCAGTCACCGCATGGATTTTCTTTCTCTTTCTAGATCATTGTCACTGATTTCTAGTATTCTAAATTCTTTATGCAGTCTCACTTTAATCTTTCCTGCTGTAGGTTCAATGAATTATGGGTTGTTCTGGGTTCAGGAAGCTGAGGCCCTACCTCTTTCGTATAATAAATCATCATGGAAACAAAAACAAACCATAAAGACATACAGGGAGTCAAGCTGCCTTGTCGGGGAGATTGAGATTGGAATGCAGAGAAGTTTCTGGAGTGGTTGCCAGTGTTCTTTTTCTGCACCTGAGCAGTGGTGTGAGGCACAAGCCCATTACTAAGACACCTATGTTGTGGTTTTCTGTATTTATTTTATTATATCTCAAAGTTAAAAAGAAAAGATAAATCATCCTAGTGTTAAAAATAGTCATTTGAGTCATTCTTCAGGCCCCCCTCCCTATGAGCTTTTCTTTGGGGTGAAAAACCCCAACTTGGTTAGCATGCCCCCCAAGGTTCAGACCCCCCCCCACACCAGATGGTTAGCCAAATCCTGTGACATGTGTCTCAAGGGAACCTTTCAGGCGAGGTGCTGCTGGCCCACTGAAAAGAGCAGAGAGCGGGCACTTCCTCAAACTTCCAGAACAGGTTGTACGACTGTTTTGTGCTGGTTCACTAATCAACATGGAGAGATAGAATGTGGCCTGACACTGCCTTTTCTGGCAACCTGGTAGTGAGGTGTGAAGGGGGCCCATAGCCCTCACTTACCCTTAAATGTTGGAAGTACTCAAGCTGACCAAAAAGAACCTAAGACTCAGGCAGTTCATCTCAGCCCAGCATCTAGTAACTGCTCAATAATTGGTGGCTATTATGATTCCGAATCCCATTACCGCCCTGTGAAGAAGGGGAGAAGGTGGCGGGAACGTGGTACATGAAGGGAAAAGAGAAAGGAGGACAAAGAAGCAAGGGCAGGTCACCCTCAGGGTTTGGCCCTACAAAGACATTAACTCAGCAGCCTCCTAAGCGGTCCTGCTATGAAGAGGGGTAAATCAATAAATGGCTGGCAAGGCAGATAGAAGCCACCCTTACCATCCTGCAGTGCTCTGCTTCAGACGGTTTGCCTGTAATTCTCCAACTAACCTTCCCCCCTCCCTTCTCATTGGCTGCCTCCCTCTAAGTGGCCCCCATAGATTCATTCACATAGGGTCATCCTCCAGGTATCGGAAGCTGCAAATGTTGGTCCAAGGGCTCAGAGGGCGCGCTCCTCTCTGGTCTGCCTGCCCAACCTCCCCACACCCACAGCGAAGGAAGATGCCCAGCAAAGTGCTTGGAGAGCCTCCCCCACCCGTCATGGCCAGGGGACAGGCTCATTG
This sequence comes from Mirounga leonina, assembly GCF_011800145.1. Classification (NCBI taxonomy): domain Eukaryota; kingdom Metazoa; phylum Chordata; class Mammalia; order Carnivora; family Phocidae; genus Mirounga; species Mirounga leonina. The sequence continues at coordinate 88,759,818 of NW_023270268.1, read as the reverse complement.
TTCGGAGGGTGTCTGGGTTTGCCACTAAAGTCCTCTTTATCACTTGTCAGGTGGGACTGCCAATCTGTCCATGTCTCTTTATTATTTTTTAAGATCTTATTTATTTGTTTGAGAGAGAGAGAAAGAGAGAGCACGAGTTGGGGGAGGGGCAGAGGCAGTGGGAGAGGGAGAAGCAGGCTCCCCGCTGAGCAGGGAGCCCGGATGTGGGGCTCAATCCCAGGACCCTGAGCTCATGACCTGAGCTGAAGGCAGACACTTAACCGATTGAGCCACCCAGGCGCCCCTTGTCCATGTCTCTTTATGTCCATCTGTGGTCTTCGGTTTGGGCCCCTGTCTTCATCTCTTTGCTCTTTCCCTCTCTGACACTCTTGGGTTCCCTCGCTCCAACCAAATACACTTGGGGCCAAAAAGCCATGGTAGAATTCTGAAGGCATCCCAAATGTTTTTCTTTAAAAATAATGACAAAGGAAGCTACAGAGGAGGAACAAGGAGGGGAGACTTCATTCTAAATTTGCTCAACACAAGAGATTCCCCAGGGACAAGACTGAAAATGTGAAGGCCTAGAAGAAACACGTAAGGGGAAAAAAATAACCCCCCCCCCCCCGTTTGGTCCCAAGGACTTCTTTGAAATAGATAATTTCAAATATATTTCTGGATTCTAAAACTTTTTCAGAATGAATAAAGTGTTGAGGATGGAGTATTTTTATGTTTCCAAACCGTTTCTAAAAATTATGCAGTAAGATTTTATGTTAAATGAACTACACCAATCTTTTCATCTGGATATAATGATGCACCTTGTTTGACATTCCTTTCTAAATGACCTCCAGAAAAATCAATTGTTCCCGGGAATCCAAATGCATTTCCACTTATAAGTACAGAGGAAAGTAAAATAAATTGCTTGAATCAAGTATGGGGAAAATTTTGTCCTCAGCAGCTCAAACTGTTGTGAAAGCCCTGGGTCCAGGATTCAGAGGCAGATCCGTGGGCAGGTGGGAAGAGAATGACCACAGCACCCGACTGAGCCACGAAAACATGCCTCAGCTGCCCAGTGCTGCAGACAGTGGGCATCACTGGGAGGCCTAGGTCTAGGGAAAGCTGGGGGGGTCCCAAGCAAATCCCCCCAACATGCTCCAATCTGCCCCCAACTCTCTTACTGCATGTGACAGACATGGAGCAATACTTGAAAAAACATGGTGCAGATCAAGAGATAAATAAACAGGTGAAAAAGGAGAGCTGCTTATCTCAATCTAGGCGAATCTTCAGTTTTCAGGACTCTGGGAAGACCATAAAAATGCAGTGCTGGAAAAATCAAGAATGACTCAAGGTGAGGGCTCAGAGAATCAGGCTGCTTAGAGAAAGTTCTGTGGAGCAAATTGTGTCCAGTGAGATTGGAAGGTCTCCCTCTTCTTTCTTTCCACAATTCCCTTCCTGAAAATAAGTGCTTTTCTGTTTCTCCCAGCAGCAAGTCCAGAAAACATAATACTGTCCTTTGTCTTGTTCTAAGTGTATTGTGGATGGAGTCTTCTGTTCAAGGTTTTACTACTTCTTAAAAAAACGATCATAAGAGAAGAGATGCCAGGCTTCTGAAAGGGCGGGTGCTTTTACCACAGGAAACTTAGAATTATTAGCAAGGACGGACTGTAGGAATTTGACATACCCAGCAAGCTAATTTTAATTTTTTTAAAAAATCAATTATCTACAACCATTTTGATGTTCAAAACAAAGGAGCATCCGATTTTGTGAAAATCAGCAAAAGAAAGTTTATATGGATGTTCATTTTCTATTCTTTGAAAAAACATACCATCTCTTTTGCCCGTGCCTCCCAAATTTCTGAGAATATTTACATCCAAAATAAGACTCTCCTGGTGCTCCCCAGAAAGCAGAAGGAGAGGCCGGATGGGGCACTGGGAGGTGAGGCTGGCTCCGGACAAAAGTGGGTGTCTGTGTGTGTCGGTCCTCTCCCCCACTCCCCGCCCCACCCCTCCCCTGCAAACGGTGGACAGAAGGGACACAAGGGGGACACACACACAAACACACACACACACACACAGGGGCATCCACTCAGCCAGGAAAGCACTCTCAGCGGAGGTTAACCCCCATAACCCTGCATTCGCTCTGCCCTCTTCAAAAGAGATTTGGAATTCCTTCCCCAACTTTGCTGCACTTTCCATGAGAATGGGGATGTTTCTGCATAAAACATGAGTGTGAGAGGGCAGGAGCTGCAGGCCTGGGGGAGCCTGGGGGAGCTGGGGGAGTGGGCAGGGAGAACAGAGCAGTGGGGGGAGGGAAGGGAGGCTGTTTTCTCAGGCTGCATTTCTTGCAGGCTCCTTGGAGACCAGAGAAAGGCCGGGAAAGGTCTCAGCTGGGGCCCGGCCGCTCACAGAACCACCGCGAAGTGGGATGCTGAGCGTGACCCGATGGAGCCCCACCAGCGGGGGTTTGAGGACCTCCAGGAAACTGATGCCATCTGTCTGCACCAAGGAAGGAGAGAGGCTTTGGGCCAGGGGAAAGGCCTGCAGGGGGAGGGAGGAAGCCCGTGTTAAACGCTGTGGACGGCGGCATGGCCCCCCTGCTAGACCGATGGTTCACAGAGGGCGGGGACAAAGGTTCTATTTCTTTTGGTTTCATCACAGAATCCAGTGTAGCGCCAGACCTTTCCCGTGCTGTTTTGTGAATGACTGCAGGTGGCCAGACAGGATTCCTAGGCTGTTATCAGCACCCCGGCGAGGAGAATTTAGGGGTCTGCAAGAGGTCTTCTCACCAGCAAACTGGTTATTAGCATTGCTTGAATTAATTTGGCAACGGGCTAAATGCCAGCAGCAGGAGAGAGATGTTAGGGCATTCTGCTCCTCCGGGGAGAGAGGAATTATTGAAGTCACTGGGGCAGGTCTGTGTGCCCCGCCGCGCGGGGGAGCGCATGGAAAGGATCCGAGTGGGGCATCCTGCAAGGGGGGCAGCCCGCGGTGGCTGTTCTCAGGGCGGTGGCCCACACTGCAGACGCCCTGTTATTGTTCACTAGACTACGGCTCACCTCTGCGGGCTCCTCCCTAAAGACACTGGGATGGAAACCACCTTAAGCTCTTTCTGGAAAAAAAGGTAGGGTATGAATAGTGGGCTTTGTTTCGATTTGATTTGGGGTTGTTTTTTTTTTTTTTTTCCGTAATTTTGAGAATTTAAGGACACCCTCAGGATGACTGGCCGTGCTCCAGAATGTGGCTACGGGATTTTTGCAAGTCACTATTTATTGCAAGGTGGGAAATGATGAGCTCAGCGATAGAACTGCAGTTGGAGAGGGGCCCAGTGCTACGGAACTGTTGGGTCCTCAAACGTGAGCTGCCTCAGCATCACCTGGAGGGCATGTCGAACACAGGTTCCTGGTCCCCAACCCCGCCTTTCTGACTCAGTGGTCTGGGGGGAGGCCTGAGCATCTGCATTCCTACCAAGCACTCAGGTGCTGCTGATGCTGCTGGTCTGAGGACCAAACGATGAGGACCCCTGCTCTATCTAGAACACCCCTTTATTTTATATGTAAGGGACAAGCCTCGGGGCTTTAATGGTAGAACCAGGTACTAACAGCCCCTTTCTCAGAGCCCTTCCCCCCCCCCCGTGGAACAGGAGAACGTGAAGGTGAGCTGAAGGAGAGGAAAAACACCAGACACAGTCAAAATCTAACACGCCCCCTCTCTATCCTCCGTGTGTTCAGGTAGGCCCTACAGAAACACCAGCCATGTGGGTCCCACAGGAGGGTCCGAATGGGCAAGTGGGGTGGAAGGGACGGTCCCAAAGCTGGACAGGCAGACCACAGCAGGGGGAAGAAAGGCAGGCAGGGAGCAAACAGATTGTGAAGAGCAATTAACTGAGAGCAGAGAATCAAGGGGCACCGAGGAAACTTCTGCCAGCCCTGGGGGGCAGAGATTAACAAGCCCCTTGGCAGTTTGGGAACAGCTCCACCGCATCCAGCTGGGACTTGACCCCGCATCTCAGTTATCTCCCTAAAAGCCTTGGGGTGTGGCCTGGAAAGCTCTGCTGGGAGAAGAGCCAAAAACCCAATTAATCTGGACCTCAAGTGGGCTCCCACAGCTGTGTGCGGGCCACCACGTCTCAGTCAGCCTCCAGCCTGCCCTTGGCCGTGAGCTCTGGGAAGCCAGAGATGGGGTCACCTGGTGCAGGGCTGGCAAACGCTGCATAAAAGTTGGATAAAGAAATGGACGCCCTGATGAATGTAGCCTCCTGCTCCCAGAGAGGTGGGCTCTGCCCTCAGTCTCGTTCCTCAGGAGGAATCACATCTGCTTAAGCTTTCAGCGTCACTCCCAGGCTGGGGCTGGCCAGCAGCGTTCCTGTTGCTCACTGGCACGGATGGCATGGGCAGAAGCCCCTTCCGCATGCCCCCTCCACATCTCTCTCTCCTTGCTCCCCATGGGGAAAAAAATCTTTTTTGCCTCTGACCAGCACACGGCACACGTTCTGACAGAGTCTGACAGAGTCTGGCCACTACTCGGGGGACTGGCTGGGAATCTGTGAACCTCTCAGAAGCTTCTTGTGACCATGCATCCAGTTCCCAGGCTCAGAGCCCTGCCGTTCCCCAGTGTTTCGCAGCGGCCACGCAGAGGCAGCGGGTGGGCCAGAGGGGGCTGTGTTAGGGCAGCTGCTCATGTTGCCAGGCCTCACTGGCATGGAGAAGGGTCCCACGTGCCGAGCTGCATCGTGACTTTCCCCTGTAAGATGACCCTGAAATGGCCCACCAAGACCCCAGGCGGGCGTCCTGGTTTGTGCCGCGTCTCTCGTACATATGCGTGTGCCCTCTGTGGGAGCAACAAGGCCTCTGTCCTCCTGAGTGACCCTTCTGTCCCTGTTCCACAGTGGATGAGTTTCATGGAACTCCTGGAAATGTCACACACCCAGGCCTGGCCCTGCCCGCGAGCCTTGTGTTCCTCTAAGACCAGCCAGCTCAGAACAACAGAATAGTCGGTGAGTACCCGGCTCTGTCTTAGGACCACGACACCGCAAAGCTCAGAGCACCACCACAACACTATAGGTTCAAAAGCTGCAGGTCACAGAGGTCTTTATTGCCCCCAAACTCCCCATATAATCAGATTTCTCTCCCCTTATCCGAGGCCCATCAAGCTTTTCAGAGAAAACTGGCTCGCTGAGGGAGATGGGGCCAGGAAAATGGAAGGTCAAAGGCTCCCAGAGAGTTGCTGGGGAAAACGGTCCATGTAGTTGGGTGGAGAGCGTGGAGACTCAGGCACAAGGACGATGAGCTGTGGCTCATCTGGGGCTAGAGATGCCAGGCGGCACGTGCAGCCACCCCCGCACCCCTGCAGTGTCGATGCCATTCGTTTGGAGCCTGTAAACCTACCCACCAGAATCAAGCATCATTAGGAGACATAATCTGCTGCAAATGGATCGCACGAGGCATTTCAAAGCCCAGCAGGCGGATTAGGCGATGATTTGCTGGTTTGTGCCACCTGAAGCACTTCTCTGCTCTATCCACAAATTAGAATTTGGCCATAATTTCTCTGCAACAAGGGGCTTTCTGTAAGTCCCTCCTCTGTGCTGGGGGCGAGTCTACCTTCCAGCTGAAGACAAGTTTCAGCAGAGTACATGGGAGGCATAGAGAAAAAGGGTTGGCACCTTGGTTACTCAAGGAGGAAGGAAGGACACTCCTTAGCCAACTTCTCTACCTGCCCCCCAAAGTCACTGTCAGCAAAAGGTCCAAGGGTTTTTCACACACACACACACACACACACACACCATGCTGTCTCCCACCCACATTATAGGTTCTGAAATATCTCCTCCTTCAGGAAGTCCTCCTGGATTGATAAAGAGCAAGACCACCATGACCCCACAGAGACTCTGATAAACAAGAAACTCAAGAGCTTTCTTCTCCCCTTGTCTGTTCTTCCTCAGAAATAATTTGCCTAGAAGGATGAAACAATCCAAACAAGGCACAGAATCCTTTCAGTTGGTTTATTTTTTTATTGGTACATAATAGGATGTCCACCTCACTCTGCAAGTTTCCCAAGGCAGGGCTCGCCTCCACATCATTCATTCAGTACAGGATCCAGAAAGCTGCAAGCAAGTGCGTGTGCGTATACATGTGCCCGTGTGTGTGCATTCATACTCGCCCTGGGGACTGAACCCATCCTGGCTTCCACGCCACTCTTGGCTTTTGGGCAAATGTCAGGAAGAAATGGTGAAACCCTGCAATGGGATTTTCTTTCCCAGACTTCATCCCCCACAAAGGGAAGGCCCTACCCAGGCCCCTGTGAGCCTCACCACAGTGTTTCTACTAGGAAGATCTGGAAGTTGGTGGAGACAGGAGAGGGCTAGAAGTGATTCTCAGGCCAGATTGGGTGGGAATGTAAGCAAGATCACTCCAAGCCCAGAGGCCAGGTGTCTGCATTCCCAGGCCAGAGATGGCTACACTTCACTTGGCCACACTGGACCCACACCCATGAGGCCAAAGGAGAGAGCATATCAGGAGCAGCATTAACCTGAACCAGCAATTCTCAATGGGTTTAATTTTGTCCCTGGGGCAACATTTGATAATGTCTGGAGATAATTTTGGTTGTCACAAATGAGGGTGCTCCTGGTGGGTAGAACCCAAGGATGCTGCTAAACATCTTAAAAGGTATAAGACTGTCCCCCCACCCCACTAAGAATTATCCAGCCCCAAAAGTCAATGGTACCACCATTGAGAAAACCCACCCTAACCACACACTGCTGCCCCCGCCCCATGCCATGATTTGGGAATCATAAGATCAGAATTCTCAAATGAGTCAGAATCACAGTTCTCCAGCTATGCCTTGGATTTCAGACAGGCCCCAAAGGATTGGAGTATAATGGGACATGGGGTACAGAGTCATCCCCCCACGATCTCCAGAAAGTTGGAGAAGTTCCCCAAAGGGACCTCAGAAGTCATCGTGTCCGAACACATTCACTGTGTGAAACTCATGCAGATATAAGCAAAGACTGTGCAATCCCAAGGGAGCAGAAAGCATGACCACTGACACCTGTGGAATGCTAGAAAGTGGGCATTTGCCTGTGGAGTCCAAAGAGACAGCTGAGGGCCTATGTAGGAATATAAGAAATATGACTTCATGCAGCATGTGGTGGCCTCCCAGACCTCCTTATTCCCAGAGGCGGTCCACGCTGAAAACATATCCGTGAGCAGCAAGAACCACCCTTTAGAGGGGTAGACAGGGAACGGAGCTCTAACAGAGAGCCCCTGGGTCCCAAGCCCCTGCATCTCCCCAGCCTCGCCGTGTCTCATTTGGCACATTCGAGGTGGAGACGTGCTCCCGTCCCAGTGCCCAGCGTCCAGGCAGCAAGGAGAAGACCTGAAGGGCCCTCTCCCCTGGCCCCAGGGTGGCGGTGTCACGGTGGGAGGAGACAAGAGCCACGGGGCAGGAAAGAAGAGGGGAACCTCACTCAGCCCTTCAACCAGCAGGGGTTGGGCAGCAAGAGCACAAGTTGGTCCCAAAGCCTGAAACACCTGGGAGGAGCAGGCTTTTGGGAGCGGCCATTCCTCCACACACTCTTAGACACATCTGTACCCAACCAGGAGAGGGAATCCGTGAGACAGACTTCTCCTTCCAGGGTTCCCTTAGTCCTTTGAAAAACACTTGCGGCCCCAGGTGCATGACCTCCTTACCCCGGGTTGGCCCTGCTCCCTAGATTTTCCACCCCACCCAGCTGGCATGAGGTGAGGCAAATTCATGTCTAGTCTCTGCAAATAAAGCTGCAGAGCTAGCCACTGTGACTCATGTGGGCATGGCCGGTGAACATGAAAAGGGACATCTGTCCAAGTACTCACCACTAGCAGCTCAGCCGTGGACGCCCAAGAGCCAAACACGGCATAGGCAGGAGAAGCAATCCTGGCGAAGCCAGCACCGTGAGCCCGGCAGCAAGCCCAGGGGAGCAGCCACGCACCTGCTCCCCACCCCCAGCGCTAGCGCTCAGGCCCCTAGCCCCAGCCTGGGGGCAGACCCAGGGTCACAGGCAAGCCCAGCTGCCAGGTCTCGGAAAGGGGCTGGGGGCTTCCTTGGGATGATGAAGGGCCAGGGCTTGAGTCCCCGCTAGTGTTTCTCCGGCCAGGGGACCAAGGCTGCTGCCACTGCTCTCAGAAACATTTGCTGGTAAAAGCAACCCGAGCTTCTGCGCTCAGGTTAGCAAGACAACATCTCGGTCCTGCCTGGGGGCTCCGGCAGTCCAGTCTGGCCACAGGGAAAGCAGGACACAACGCCGCAGCGCGCCTGAGTGGCTCCGATTGTCCCTCGCACTGCTGAGCCTGCTCCCAGCACCAGACAAAAGCGCTGGAAACAGCTCGCCGCCCCAGCCGGTGACACACCAGTCGCCAGCTCCCAGGCTGTCCTCCCGGCCACCCCACCGAGGGCAGGCTCTGTCTCCCGAGTTTCTTCAAAGGCGCCCAAGGATGGCTTAGAATGATTTATCCTCATGGAGTAGACTGCTCATTCCAGAAATACTCCAACTTTGGCTGGACCGGAGAGCAGTGGTGCAATGCTTACGGGGACAGAGAAAGAGAGACCTGCAAGAGTGTGTGTGTGTGTGTGTGTGTGTGTCTGCGCTCGTGTGCATATCTGTGCGGGGGTGTGCATGTGAGCAGGAGTGTGAGAGGCAGGGTGTGTGCATCTTCCTGGGGTGTCTGTCCCTCTCTCTCCTCCTGGGTTTTGAGCCCGAGGGTGTTGGGCGGGGGGAGGGGTGGTGAGAGACAGATTCCAGAACAGGCAGGAGACTCCATCCCCCTTCCCGCCCCACAGGGTGATAATGCCACCCCTCCAGCTCCTGCCGCCTCCACAGCTGCTGCTGTCAGCAGTCAGCTTCCTCTGCCGCACACTCTCGGTGAACAACTTCGGAGGAAGCAGTGTTTCACAAAAGTCAGTGGCACCATCTCTCCAGCCCAGGTCCTTTGCTGTCCCCATTTTGGTCATTGGCCTCCATGCTCCCATCCCAAGGCCCATGCTCCCGAAGATGGAGGGCCTAGAAACCTCCCCCATCTGCTCCCATCGCAGAGCCACGTCCCTCTTCTCTACCCTCCCGGGGGGTCCTGGGCTAGGGGAAGAAGGAGAAGCCAGCCACCGTGGAACTTCCTCTCAGGGAAAACGAGGAAGCCGGTAACCGGGTGGAGGAACTGCAACAGGATGAGTGCTTTGGAGAAAGACCACCAGTGTGCCACCCCAGACCTAAAAGTCATGAGCTTGACCGTGCAAGCTGACCACCTAGGCAGCTTGGTATTGTGGGTAACTGCTTAGGCTCAGGAGTTAGGCACAACTAGGACTTTAAAACATATTAGTTGTGGGATCTTGAGCAAACTGCCAAATCTCTGACCTTCGGTGTCCCTGCATGAAAACTGGGCATGTTAAAATCTACTTTATGGAACTGTTGTGAGGAGTCAATGAGATAAAATATATAAGGTGCTTCCCCCATGCCTGGCCCGTATCAGGCCCTCAGGAATGCCTGGCCCCTGGTTTTCTTCATCTGTGGAATCCTGAGAGGGTTGTGGTGCCTCCGACAGTGGGAGGGTCTCCAGGTGGGCTGATTAGAGAAGGGCTGGGCTCTAAGACACCAAGAGAGGTGTGTAGAAGGCGCAGAGCCAGAGTGTGGGTCTGGAGAGGAGAGGCTCAAGGGCGGAGTGTTGGAAAAGTGAACCCAGCAGAGGAGGCAGAACAGAAAACGGAGCAACCTTGCTAGAGAACAGGACCCATAGGAATCACAGGAGAGAAATGGCACAGTTGGTGGTGGTGGTGGTGGTCGAGAGAGCTGCCTGCCCAGAATGAATGTTAGTCTGGGGTTTTCTGGAAAAGAATCCAGAGACTGAAGCATAGAGTGGCTGGATCAGCACCTGTAATCAGAAGCCAAAATGGACAGGGGTGCTTGGCTGGCTCAGTTAGAGCATGGGACTCTTTTTTTTAAAGATTTTATTTATTTTTTTGACAGAGAGAGACACAGCGAGAGCAGGAACACAAGCAGGGGGAGTGGGAGAGGGAGGAGCAGGCTTCCCGCAGAGCAGGGAGCCCGATGTGGGACTCGATCCCAGGACCCTGGGATCATGACCTGAGCCGAAGGCAGACGCTTAACGACTGAGCCACCCAGGCGCCCTAGAGCATGGGACTCTTGATCTTAGTGTTGTGAGTTTGAGCCACACGTTGGGTGTAGAGATGACTTAAATAAATAAATCTTTAAAAAGAAGAAGAAGCCAAAATTGACAAACTGAAGCCTAATAGAAGAGAGCCAACTTTACCAGATTCTCCCAGAAAACCCTCAATAATCACCAATGCCCACAGGGATGATATGGGGGGCCACCACCAAAGGATCTGGGCCTGGAGACAGCTCCACTGCTGAGGAGGCTATAATCAGGGTTGGCCATGGAGGTCTTACTTCACACCTGAAATGGGCTTGCCTAGGCTATACATGATTTACATCCTGAAGACCCTGCTGGTAGAGGAAAAGCTAAGAGAGCATGGCACCCCAGCTCAAGAGGTAGGCCTGACCCTGTTGGACAGGGAGGGGGAAAGGAGAGCACTTCTAGGCCATGAATGCTCAGGCCAACACCTCAAAAGAGGCAGCCCGGTATCATGGAGCAATGGGGGAACCAAGGAGTTTGGGCTCCAGTCCCCATTCTGCCAGCAACTGGCCAGGGTACTGGCCTTCTCTGGCCCTCTGTATCTTCCTCTTTGAAATGAGACCAGATCTGTGGCCTTCAAACTTTGTTTTCAGCAGCAGAACCCATTCTTCAAATGAAAACTTACCTAGAACATCTTTATCTAAATCAGATAGATGCAGAGTTACACCGGTGGGCAGGGGGCTGGGCCCTGGATGCTCCGCCTCTCTCAGCAACTCTCAGGGTAGCTCGGAGAAACCCCAGAGCTCCCAGAACACAGCACAAAACTACAGTACTAGCTGTCTCTGCAGTCCTTTCACCTCTCTGACAACAAGGCTTTTTATTCCCAGGGGAAGTTAAGTAGCTACCAGCTAGGATGGGCACCAGCTAGAGGGCCCAGTGTGAGAGGGTCCCAAGAAAGGGAGCAGGCTACCCACTTAGGAGCACCTGCTGGGGCTGCAGGCCCTGCAGGAGAGGCTGCTGAAGGTGGGAGCTGTGGCTACAGATGGCAGAGGGGAGGCCAGCCAGTTCCAGGCTCCAGGGTGATAAATGTACTACACAGAGAGGCCAGATGGATGACCCTGCCTCTGGCACTGTGGCTCCTCCAGGAAACACTGGGCCGCTTTTCATACCCTGGATTGCTGCAGGCTCCCGCTCTCCCCAACTCAGCCAAATCATAAATCTAGCCTGCCAGGGGAGCTGGCTGCCCTGACCCCGGCCCTGTGCTGCGCCCCCCCCCCCCCCGCCCCCCCGTCTTGGCCTCGCCTCATGCCAAGATGGAGATCCAGACACCACCAGCAGCAGGAGGGACCGTGGGTGGAGCTGGGCCCCATGGACTGAAGGTCCTGTCGTGGCTTGGCTTCCCAGAGTTCCTTCATCCAGAGTTTTATCTTTTTGCCTCTCAAATCACTGCCTCAGGCTTTTACCTCGCCCCCCTCACACCAGCCTCCTTGGTGAAGAGTTTCAAGTCTGACAGAAATTGGGGAGTTCCACGACACCTCGAAGCCCGAGTCTGCCATCTCCCTTCCCCGAGCCCCGCAGGGGCTGTTCTCACCCAGGCAAAGGCTCCTCAGCGGGAGATGCAGATACAGCCCACGACTGGCAGCCGCCCGCATTCTCTATCTCCCAGAGGGAAAAAGACGGCCTCAGCAAGGGAAGGGTTTATGTCTTCCTTGGTCCATCTTTGGTTATTTCTCTCTCGCTCCCCACCCCTCTCCTCTATCCACGTCCCCAGGAAAAAAAAAGGTTCATAAAAGGATCTCCCCTGGCTCCCTGCCCCAGCCTTCCCTGCCTCTCTCCTCTGTGCTTTTGGTTGCGAATTCAGCATGTTAATGTGTGTGGTACTTTATGGTTTGTGCCCTGCTTGTTTTACCCTCGGATCCCCAGTGCCATGTTTCCGGCGTGGAAGGCACGGCTCAGAGGCTCTGACTCACCAGGGGCAGGGCAGAGACTAAAGCTCTGAGCTCTGTGTGTTTCTCACTTTATCACGGCTTTCTTCTCCTCACCTCTATCTCTATCCTCCTCCCTTCTCCCCTTTCTTTCTGGTATCTCTTCTCAATCCTTCTGTCCCCCTCCCAAAGACCTCCTCTAGACCACCTGAGCTCAGAGCAGGTGGGGACCTCAGGACCATCTCCCCCCATCCCCTGGTTTATAGATGAGGAGACTGAGGCCACGTTACCTGCCTGGGTCCCCAGACTGCTTCCCTATCTCCACCAGGGAACGTGGGTGCCTGTGGGAGGCCCAGAGGGGTGATGGATTTCTTAAGTCATCCTGATTTTATTACTTGAAGCATTTCTAGGGCAGGACGCAGATAAATGCTTGCTGTGCTCCCTTCCTCCCTCCCTCTGCGGCAAAGACTGCATCTCTGCATAATGATTGCACCCTGTTTCACTCAGAAGGGAAAGGTCAAGGTCTTCTGTCTCTGCAGTCAAAGTCATCAGCAGGCGACTTGGCCTCCACTCCCAGGCCAAGAGACCCTGCCCTCCCCACACCACAGAGGGGTTTCTTATTGTTTGGTGGGTCTCCTTATTGTTTGTCTCCCTGGGACAGAGATCCTCCCCACCTCTGTGGATCACGCTTTCTTGTCCCTACATCCACGCTTTAGGGCATTCCTCCCTTAAATGCAAGCTCAGAGGGTCAGCAAACACTGTCTGAGCACGGCCATGCTGGGGACTGCCATGCTGGGCTCAGTGGCAGGCGTGGCTGAGCCCAGCTCTCGGCCACAAGGCCACGGTCTGTCAAGAACCATGGAGCCCCCCTAGGAGCCCTCTGATCGCAGATTGGATGCCCTCTGTATCCTGGGTGACTTGTAGACCCTCAGAGTACCCTCCATAGGGAGGCCAGTAGAGGTGGTCTGCCAGGCAGGACGAGCTAGCCTGGTGAGGTAGAAGGGACATGGGCTTTGGAATCAAGAGGCTTGAGCTGAATCCTGATTATCACTTATTAGCAACTTAACCTTACCTTGAGTGAGTCACTCCTCTGCGCCTCCATTTCTCATCTGTTAAATGGGGGAGATAAAAGTTCCAAGCTTATCTATTTCACCAGGTGTAGAAGGATTAAACAAGACGATGCAGGTGAGCGTGTTCTGGAAATGGATGTAAGGCAGAAGTACAATTCCCCAGATCTACAGAGCTGCCAATATTCCGCTCTATGCACATGGCTCCAAGCCTACCCTGAGGGTGACTCATTTTGTTTTAGGACAGTGCCACCTAGCTTCCTCTATGTGTGGCTTTGTTCCTGACTCCTGGCCTCCCCGAACCCCCGGGTAGAAGCCGGGTGGCTCTAGGCTCCCTCTTCCCAAGGGCTCCATTAGGTGAAAACACAATCCAAGTCTCATCTACTCAACTCATTACAAGAAGTGCGAGAGATTTACTTCTGAGGCCTTCATTATCACCTAATTGCGTTCCCACTAAAAACTCATTAATTAGCCATTCTAAAGCTGTCAGCACATTTAAATAGACTTGTAAACTCACAAACTTTTAGAGTTGGAAGAGAACTTTGGCAAGTCCAACCTGTTCAACCCCCTTATGCTGGAAATGAAGAGGGTGAGGCCCAGAGAGGTTAAGTGACTCAACCAAGGTCACACAGCCGGCTAGTGATAGAATGGGGGCTCGAAACCCAAGCCATTGAGTTCCAGCCCAAAGACCCTCCTTCCCACTACACCACTTTTCTAAAGGAAAGCAATGCCACCCTTCACCTCTCTCATCGATCCTTTTCCCAAAGGAGCGATTCTAGCTTGAGGTATGACCCCAGCTGAAAGAGAATACAAATGTGGAATTTTAAGTAGATATTTTTAGATGATGATATATGTACTTGAGCCCTGTGGTGATCAGCTGTGACATGCTAATGGGCCTCGTGCTTCCTGGAAGTGGGGGCAGCAGTGGTCCTCCCCTTCCTGGACAACAGCAGACACATACACTGGACCTACGGAGCTAGAGGCTGGCTCTGCGGATGCCACCAGCAGCAAGTCAAATGCAGAGTCTTGGTCCCCAGCTGGATATCCTGACTCAGAAGCTCTGGAGTGGGGCCCAAGAATATGCGTTTTGAGTACCACAGCCTAATAGAGGTTCTAAAAAAGAAACAGTATACAACATATAAAAAACAAACATATACAACAACTATAGAGACAGAAAAAGAGAAATACAGTAGGAGACTTCTAATGAGAGGATCAGAGGAACGGCCCTCCAGAATGGTCCAACGGAGTGAGGGCAGGAGAGAGGAGCTGGACAGGGAACAGAGTCAAGGAAGCGCAGGTTCCTGGGGTGGCTCAGGTCCAGGACCCTGGGCAAGTGCCCATACCTGGAGCCAAGGTTCTCAGTCCTGGTGGCCAGGGGCCCAGCTGTTTATGAGGCAAGTGTCCGCCAGGACCACAGTTCGACCTGAGGCCAAGGGGTGGTCCTGGAGGCCCAGGCAGGAAGAGCAAAGGCCTCTCTGACACTCATAATGCGTGGGCTGTCCTAAGTCTTCATGTGTATTAACACATCGAATTCTACTTAAACCCTGTGAAGTGGGGGCACGGTTGTTACTGCACGCTCTGATGAGGAAGCAGGCTAGAAAACCAGCCACGGGGCCAGGAAGTGGCAGAGCAGGGACTCAGACCTCCGGTTCCGCTGCACCAGCTGGTGCAGCTGAAGATCAGAAGCTCATCACTCATCCTGGCTGGCACAGTGTTTCTCAGTGGAGGAGCCTACAGCATGTTGGGAGGGATATGCCTTCCCTGCACCCTGCAGAGACTTTGCATCCCCGGCTTCTGCCACCAAACGACAAGAGAGTTCCTAAGTCGCCCTGACGACAAAAACAGCCCCACACATCCAGACAGCTGGGGGGTGGGTGGGTCCAACCCAGGAGCACCGCCTGAAGTGGGAAATGAAGGATGCCGTGGGGAGATGCCCTGACTCCCAGAGGCTTGGCTCCCTCTGTGGGGGGGGACTGCAGTGCCAAAGGAGCTGGCCGAAACTGGGGAGGGGTGCCTGGGAGGAGCAGGGTGGCGTGTGTCTCCAAGAGCCCCCTCAGTGCTCAGGGTGCTGGGCTGCTGCAGGAGGGGTAGGCAAGGGTGATGCTGCATGAAAAGGGAGAGAGGGAGAAGAAGCCATAAAGCCAGACACGGAGAAGAAGCCATAAAGCCA